>NW_023270709.1:2128981-2496497 GCF_011800145.1 Mirounga leonina | reverse complement strand
CTTTCTTTCTTTCTTTCTTTCTTTCTTTCTTTCTTTCTTTCTTTCCTTTCTTTCTTTCTTCTTTTCTTTCCTTTCTTTCCTTTCTTTCTTTCTTTCCTTTCTCTTTCCTTCTTTCTTTCCTTTTTATTATGTTAGTCACCATACAGTACATCATTAGTTTTTGATGTAGTGTTCCATAATTCATTGTTTGCATATAACATCCAGTGGTCCATGCAATACTCACCCTCCTCAATACCCATCACTGGGCAAACCCATCCCTCCCACCCCCCTCCCCTCTAAAACCCTCAGTTTGTTTCCTGGAGTCCATAGTCTCTCATGGTTCATCTCCCCCTCTGATTTTCCCCCCTTCATTTTTCCCTTCCTTCTCCTAATGTCCTCCATGCTATTCCTTATGTTCCACAAATAAGTGAAACCATATGATAATTGACTTTCTCTGCTTGACTTATTTCACTTAGCATATTCTCCTCTGGTCCAATCCATGTTGATGTAAAAGTTGGGTATTCATCCTTTCTGATGGCTGAGTAATATTCCATTGTATATATGGACAACATCTTCTTTATCTGTTCGTCTGTTGAAGGGCATCTTGGCTCTTTCCACAGTTTGGCTATTGCGGACATTGCTGCTATGAACATTGGGGTGCATATGGCCTTTCTTTTCACTACATCTGTGTCTTTGGGGTAAATACCCAGTAGTGCAATTGCTGGGTCATAGGGTAGCTCTGTTTTTAATTTTTTGAGGCACCTCCACACTGTTTTCCAAAGTGTGGTTGTACCAACTTGCATTCCCACCAACAGTGTAAGAGGGTTCCCCTTTCTCCACAACTTCTGCAACATTTGTTGTTTCTTGCCTTGTCAATTTTTGCCATTCTAACTGGATATGTTTCTTAGACTTTGTTAAGTGAATGACATCTTGCCTCAATATAGGATTCTTGGGTTGAATTCCTTTTATTCCTGTGGATATTATTCCAGTGACTTTAAGTTCCAGTGCTGCATCTGAGAAATCTGATGTCCGACTGATTCTTTTTTGTAATCCTTTTTTTTTAAGCTGGAAGCTTAAAAATTTTTTCTCTCTTTTTTAATTATTTAGAAATTAGGCACTTTAACAGTTTTACAGTGTCTCATAAATCTAGCCTAGAACCCAGCAAACCTGTTCAAATTGCAAAGTCAGTCTTTAGATCCAGAAATTTTATTCCTATTATCTTGCTTGTTTAATTATTATCTCTTCTGTGGCAGTTCATATTCTTCTACTTGAATTTGTTTCCTTTCATATAAGAGTTCCTGGGTCTATCTTCTAAGTCTCTTCCTTCATAATTTCCACCTCTTTACATTGTTACTCTCTGTCTTGAAGTACTTGTTGCACTTAATTTCAGTCTCCGTAGTGACCATTGGTTCCTCCAATTAAACTACTCAGTTGTTAGCTTTGAAAATCATGTGTGTTCTCTCCATGAAGTCTTGTTTTGTATTGTACACTAGTCTCCTTAGAGGTTTTCATTATTTTTCTAAGTTCAAGTTGTTGTTTGTCTTTTCTACAGCTGAATTTCACTGCATGACATATATTCTTGTTTATGGATCCTAGACTATATGGTATAGAAGCAGACACCAGTAGTCCACTGCAGAGGCCCCTGTGCTCACAGACTCTTTATTCCCAAATTTAGGACTCTGCCCACCTACTCTGCAACTTCTTGGCCTCTTGAGCGCCAGTGAGACTAGGCATAGACTTGTAGGACTGAGGCTACCTTCCCCATTCTGTTCTACTTCCACTACCAGCAGGAACTCACAGTTCACGTGGGCTGAACTTTCTATGTGTAGTCCATACATGGGGATTAATTCCTATTAAATAAGCTGTGTTAAGAAAATGGTCTTCGTTACTGAAAAATAAATAAAATAAAAATCATTTTTTTCTGTAGGAAAATTGATAGGTACTTTTAAAATATGCTGAAGTTATTTATATTATTTTACTTTTTCCCTCATGCGCAAATAAAAAAACTCATAGTTATTCTTTATTATGTGTTTATAGGTTAGCATGGCCTCATTGAAAGAATTAGACCAAAGACTCTTTGAAAATTACATTGAGTTGAAAGCAGATCCTATCGTGGGCTCCTTGGAACCTGGAATTTATGCAGGCTATTTTGATTGGAAAGACTGCCTGCCTCCAACAGGTAAATGGTTTCAAGTTACTGAAGTTCTCTAAAAGTAGTCCAGTGCATCTAGAGTAATAAATATGGATTTTATCAATTAGTGTATTCTTAAAATGCTTTTTTTATTCATATTTTTCCCATTAGTTTGATTTTAACTTTTTACTAGCTTAAACCCATTTTTTTTTTTAAAGATTTTATTTATTTATTTGACAGAGAGATAGAGAGCACAAGTAGGCAGAGTGGCAGGCAGAGGGAGAGGGAGAAGCAGGCTCTCTGCTGAGCAGGGAGCCGGACGTGGGGCTCGATCCCAGGACCCCAGGATCATGACCTGAGCTGAAGGCAGCCGCTTAACCGACTGAGCCACCCAGGTGCCCCACCCATTTTTGATAGTTTGGAATTTAGTGTACCTTTTATTATTCAAACTTAAGGCTTAAAATTATTCTTAAATTCCAGAAAATAATTAATTATACGTTAAAATATTTGATCATTTTAGTAATGCATATTTGCTTCCCAGGATATGTCTTTATTGCATAGATAGAATAGACTATGAGTGACAGTTTTATACAATGACTTTGTGACTATCATAAAAAAATTTACATAAGAAATGGTCATGTTTATATTAGACATAGATTCCTTTTTTTTTTTTAAGATTTTTATTTATTTGACAGAGAGAAAGACAGCCAGAGAGGGAACACAAGCAGGGGGAGTGGGCAGAGGGAGAAGCAGGCTTCCTGCAGAGCAGGGAGCCCGATGCAGGGCTCAATCCCAGCACCCCAGGATCATGACCTGAGCCAAAGGCAGACGCTTAACGACTGAGCCACCCAGGCGCCCCTGGACATAGATTCTTTTGGGATGTATATGTAGGTGTACAGTGAATTGTTAACAAGCTTGAGTTAATCTTCACTGTTTTACCTAATTGCTTTAAACACTTTTTTTTTTAGCTGTGTAACGCTTTTATTAGATGGTGATAAAATTGTTTAATCTTTAAACACTTTTGGGTTTTTATTGTGTAGTGTTCACTTTAGGTGAACAATACAGTGATGCCATAAATCAAAACTAAAAACCAGAATTATGAAATTAAAGATATTTTATGTGACCACAGGTATTTTATTTTCTGAAATCACAGCCATTATAAATCATCTGAGGCTTTCTACCTACATGTGGCCATAATTAATCTTTTTTTCCTTAAATTCTGTTACTTTTCTATATAAATACTTACTATGTCCAAACTGGGTTATAGTTCATATTCCCAAATATATCCTTTTAAAGATATATTTGTATATATTAAGTCAGATCCTATTTGTATCTTAAGATCCTTGCAATATCTTCCTATTAAACTTAAGTAAAATGTGCAGTGCCGTGCAGGGTAGGCTCCGGTCTGGTGCCCTGGCACTTTGCCCACCACTCACGAGTACACCCATGGCCTCTCTCCAGCTACACTTTAGCATAGTGAGCCTTTTTTTTGCCCAGACTTTCCAAGTTCTTCCACCTTACCTCTTCAAGCCTGTTTTTTCCTTTGCTTAGGCGGTAATTCTCCTTTATCTTCATAGGACTGACTCCCTTTTGTCATTTAGGTCTTAAACTTAAATGTCACCATACCAGCCACCAACCTGAAGAAATGACATGGCCAATGGACAATTGGCATGGTGTTTTAAATTTTAACCTGTGAAAAGTACTCATTTTATTTGTAAAGTAATCACTTACAAGAGAGAATGCTATACATGTGGTTCTAGCACTGGCCTTTATACTGGTTGAACTTATTAAAGGTAAATCCGTGAGGTCATAGTTAGTGGCTTGATTACCACTTTAAGTGAACAAACATGACTTTTAACAATAAATTATCATTCTCAAGATCACTCAATAGCATCTGGAGCTTTTGATCTACAATCCCTTTTTCAAAACTCTTGAGCCCAGATGACTTTTGGAATTTCAGTATTTTGGGATTTTAGAAAGATATATGGCCATATATGGCATGTGCCATATATTCTGTTATATTCCCAGCAAGGATTTCTGCAGGGAAACATGAATTCTTAGACTAGGAGTGATAATCAGTATCCTTAATCAGGTCAGGTGAGAAAATGCCACCAGAAGAGTTCATCACAACTTTGCAAATTCATGAACAGAAAATTTTGCCTCTTGAATTCTGTATCATCAATATCTAAACTACTGCTTGGTACCTAATGCCTGCTCAGTAAATACTTGTTCAGTAACTGCACCAATGACCCCTTTGTAGCTCCCCCAGGTGCCTCTGCTAGTGTCTTCGCTGCCCGGTCATCACTTCCCTGGCTGGCCTGTGCATGCTTCAGGGCCCATCTCTGAAAGGAGTGCTTTGTCTGGCAAGTCTTCCTCCCATCAACCCTGACAGGATTGTTTTTTGTTTTTTGTTTTTTCTGAATCCCTATTACACCTTTTAACCTCTCTTAAAATTCTTTAGTACATATACATAATATTACATATTTGTTGTTACTTGTCTTTTATTGCCCCGTTTTGGGAGCATTTTTAAACAAAGATGTGTGGAGATTTCTGTTCACATTCGTAGACTTCAATTACTTATTTTTATAGAGCAGTGACTGGAAGTTTCAGAATTCCAAGGGATAGATATCAAAAGGGTTTTTCTTTTTATTTTTTTAAAGATTTTACTTATTTGAGAGAGATACAGAGACAGTGACAGAGATAGAGAGAGCACAGGTGGGGAGGAGAGGGAGAAGCAGGAGCCTGACGTGGGGCTCGATTCCAGGACCCTGGCATGATCTGATCTGAAAGCAGCCACTTAACTGAGCCATCCAGGTGCTCCTCAGAAGGTTTTTCAATAAAATCTCTTTATTTTCTATTCAAGGTATTAATGCACAATACTCCAATATTGCCCCTACTGTTCTTAGACCAGTGCTGGTGAACTAAATGTCACTGCCCTGTCCTTTCTCCCCAGTCTTAGAAGAACTAGACAAAAAGAGCTGAGCTCTCTGGACCAGCCTGATTCCTGCTTCTCCCTTGACTGGCCTGCCTCCACCTTCTGTCTAAAATGGCTGAGAAGGATGGCATCCAGTGACCACTTTTCCTTTCTTATTTGGGGCACTTCCCCTTGTGTATATGTATAAAATTATCTCATGGGAAAAGAAAAGCCTTAATTTTGCTGTACCAAGCTTTGTGGAAGTAATATAGCAATCCCAGATATTCAGAAATAAAGGAGTTGATACGTGGCAGGCCATGCAGGTGCAAACACATACACACACCTGCACACATATGCACACATTTATGTACATCCTAAGTTTTAAGCGTCTTATAGACAGATGGTTTCAGTTATTTGTGTCCTCATAACATCTGACTCAGTGCCTTGCATATAATTATCACTTACTACTTGTGGTTCTAATTTTCTAGATTTCAACTATCTTAAGATAACTAAATTATTTATAATCTCTTGAGAGTCTGGGGGTAAGGCTAGAACATTAGGCACTAAACCAGCAGTGTGGTCACTCTTAACTCTAAATCACAATCCCCACAATAACTCCCCATCACTCTTCTCTTTGCAACCCAGCTTTTAAAAAGTTGTCTTCCCTCAAAGATTCCATGCTAGATAGCTCTATGTTATTGTGTCACTTGATCTCTCATCCTGAGAAGTCTGCTCTCACCCCCTCATTGAGACTATTCTCACTGAAGCCACTTCTGATGCCATACATTTGACCCTTGAACAACATGGGTTTGAACTGTGCAGTTCCACTTACATGTGGATTTTGTTAATACAGCACAGCACTGTAAATGTATTTCCTTTTCCTTATTTCCTTAATAACATTTTCTTTTCTCTAGCTTACTTTATTGCAAGAATACAATATATAAAACATAGAACATACAAAATATGTGTTAATTGACTATGTTATTGGTAAGGCTTCTGGTCAGCAGTAGGCTATTAATAGTTAACTTTTGGGGGAGTCAGAGTTACATGTGGATTTACAGTTGTGCAGGGGTCAGCACCCCAATCCCCGCATTGTTCAAGGGTCAGCTATAGTTGGGAATCTGTGATGCATTCACTCTGTTTTATAGAGTTCCATTGTTGAACCCTCTTCCTGAGACTTTCTGTGGCATCTCTGATCCCACTACTGTTTGGTAGCCCTCAGTTTCCTTTGTGGATTGGCTTCTCTTCCTCTGCAAAACCTTGCACTGCTGATAGCCCCAGGACTCTGTCTTTCTCTATTCTTGCCAGACTGTCTTCAGACTCTCTCTGAGCAATTTCATTAGACTGACTGGTGCCTCCAGCATCTACGTCTGCAGCCTAATCGCTCTACTCTGAGCTCAAGGTCTTTTTATCAACCTTCCTAGTAGACCTCTCCATTGGAACATTCCAGAGACCTCTTCAGCTTACCAAGTCTGAAAGCAAGCTCATCACTTTCACTTTCTCATCATCTCTAGATCCGCTCTTTCTGCTGCTGGACCTCTTAACAGTGGGAAGAGGTGAAGACATCAACCAAGGCCCTCCTTCCCCTCCAGCAAACAGTTAGTTGCAGGTCCCCTCTTTTCCATTTCTGAGTTCTGCCCCTCATCATTTTTCATTGTTTTTTTTATCAGAATACTTGAGGGTTCTCTTCTTGGTCCCAGCACCCAGTCTTGCCTGTTTCAAGTTCACCTCTAACTTTTTGAAAAACTCATCTTTCTAAAATATAAATGAGATCTGTCACTCCTCTGCTTAAAACCCTTCTGGATGGCCCATTCTCCCTCTGGCTAAAACCTAAAATTCCTAGGCATTGCTAATGCTTACACTTGGCTTACGGCGGCTGTTACCTGCTTCACACTCCTTCCCTGTATGTCTCAGGCGTCCCTTCTCTAGGCAGCAGGCAGTCAGAGCCACTTCAGTCCTGACAGCCCCATGCCTGTTCCGCTCCTGCTCTTTCCTGATAATTAGGCACTGCCTCCTCTGGGAAGCTTTCCTTTCTGCTTCCTTGCACACCTCCAGGTTGGGTTGATCTTCCCCATCAATCCTGCTCTTCTTGAAGCAGTTTTCTGTTCCTTGTAGCACTCTTATACATAGGAACTATCATCATCTGCTTGAAGCTGTTCTGCTGTGCTGGGACGAGTCTGCACAGTGGCTGATTTTTTTCATATCTACACTCAGTGTTTAGCACAGTCTCAACATAGCAGAAGATGCTCTGTATATGTTAAGTGAATGAAGACGAGTAGTTTATTACTGTACAGTTTTACTAAATGTGCAGGTCACTCCTTGGTTGGTTATCTTTCAAGTGTTTGCTATATGTTTTTTTATTTTTATGTTATGTTAAACACCATACATTACATCATTAGTTTTTAATGTAGTGTTCCATGATTCATTGTTTGCGTATAACACCCAGTGCTCCATTCAGTACGTGCACCCTTTAATACCCATCACCAGGCTAGCCCATCCCCCTCCCCCCCTCCCCTCTAGAACCCTCAGTTTGTTTCTCAGAGTCCA
The DNA here is from genome assembly GCF_011800145.1 of Mirounga leonina. Classification (NCBI taxonomy): domain Eukaryota; kingdom Metazoa; phylum Chordata; class Mammalia; order Carnivora; family Phocidae; genus Mirounga; species Mirounga leonina. The sequence goes on along the minus strand of NW_023270709.1, from coordinate 2,488,926 downwards.
TAGTCTCTCATGGTTCATCTCCCCCTCCAATTTCCCTCCCTTCATTTTTCCCTTCCTACTATCTTCTTCTTTTTTTTTTAAATATATAATGTATTATTTGTTTCAGAGGTACAGATCTGTAATTCAACAGTCTTACACAATTCACAGCACTCATCATAGCACATACCATCCCCAGTGTCTATCACCTGCCACCTCATCCCTCCCACCCCCCCCCACTCCAGCAACCCTCAGTTTGTTTCCTGAGATTAACAATTCCTCATATCAGTGAGGTCATATGATACATGTCTTTCTCTGTTTGACTTATTTTGCTCAGCATAATACCCTCCAGTTCCATCCACGTCGTTGCAAATGGCAAGATTTCATTCCTTTTGATGGCTGCATAATATTCCATTGTGTGTGTGTGTGTGTGTGTGTATTTTCTTTATCCATTCATCTGTTGATGGACATCCTGGCTCTTTCCATAGTTTGGCTATTGTGGACATTGCTGCTATAAACATCGGGGTGCACATACCCCTTCGGATCCCTACATTTGTATCTTTGGGGTAAATACCCAGTAGTGCAATTGCTGGGTCGTAGGGTAGCTCTATTTTCAACTTTTTGAGGAACCTCCATACTGTTTTCCAGAGTGGCTGCACCAGCTTGCATTCCCACCAACAGTGTGGGAGGGTTTCCCTTTCTCCGCATACCTGCCAACATCTGTCATTTCCTGACTTGTTAATTTTAGCCATTCTGACTGGTGTGAGGTGGTATCTCATTGAGGTTTTGATTTGGATTTCCTTGATGCCAAGCGATGTTGAGCACTTTTTCATGTCTCTGTTGGCCATTTGGATGTCTTCCTTGGAAAAATGTCTGTTCATGTCTTCTGCCCATTTCTTGATTGGATCATTTGTTCTTTGGGTGTTGAGTTTGATAAGTTCTTTATACATTTTGGATACTAGCCCTTTATCTGATGTCATTTGCAAATATCTTCTCCCATTCTGTTGGTTGTCTTTTGGTTTTGTTGACTGTTTCCTTTGCTGTGCAAAAGCTTTTTATCTTGATGAAGTCCCAATAGTTCATTTTTGCCCTTCCAAGGGCCTTTTCTGACTGTCCTCTTGTAATTGAGTTCTAGTTTCAAAGCATTGTGGCCTGAAAATATGCATGGAATGATCCCAGTCTTTTGGTACTGGTTGAGACCTGATTTTGACCTAGGATGCGATCTATTCTGGAGAATGTTCCATGGGCACTAGAGAAGAATGTGTATTCTGTTGCTTTGGGATGGAATGTTCTGAATATATCTGTGAAGTCCATTTGGTCCAGTGTGTCATTTAAAGTCTTTATTTCCTTGTTGATCTTTTGCTTAGATGATATGTCCATTTCAGTGAGGGGGGTATTAAAGTCCCCTACTATTATTGTATTGTTGTCGATGTGTTTCTTTGCTTTTGTTATTAATTGGCTTATATAATTGGCTGCTCCCATGTTAGGGGCATAGATATTTACAATTGTTAGATCTTCTTGTTGGATAGACCCTTTAAGTAGGATATAGTGTCATTTCTCATCTCTTATTATAGTCTTTGGTTTAAAATCTAATTTGTCTGATACAAGGATTGCCACCCCAGCTTTCTTTTGGTGTCCATTAGCATGGTAAATAGTTTTCCACCCCCTCAGTTTCAATCTGGAGGTGTCTTTGGGTGTAAAATGAGTCTCTTGCAGACAGCATATCGATGGGTCTTGTTTTTTTATCCAGTCTGTTAGCCTGTGTCTTTTGATTGGGGCATGTAGTACATTCACATTCAGGGTAACTATTGAAAGATATGAATTTAGTGCCATTGTATTGTCTGTAAGGTGGCTGTTACTGTATATTGTCTGTGTTCCTTTCCAGTCTATGTTGCTTTTAGGCTCTCTCTTTGTTTAGAGGACCCCTTTCAATATTTCTTGTAGGGCTGGTTTTGTGTTTGCAAATTCCTTTAGTTTTTGTTTGTCCTGGAAGCTTTTTATCTGTCCTTCTATTTTCAATGACAGCCAGCTGGAAATAGTATTCTTGGCTGCATATTTTTCTCATTTAGTGCTCTGAATATATCCTGCCAGTCCTTTCTGGCCTGCCAGGTCTCTGTGGATAGGTTTGTTGCCAATCTAATGTTTCTAACATTGTAGGTGACAGACCTCTTGTCCCGAGCTGCTTTCAGGATTCTCTCTTTGTCTCTGAGACTCGTAAGTTTTACTATTAGATGTCGGGGTGTTGACCTATTTTTATTGATTTTGAGTGGGGTTCTCTGTGCCTCCTGGATTTTAATGCCTGTTTCCTTCTCCAAATTAGGGAAGTTCTCTGCTATAATTTGCTCCATTATACCTTCTGCCCCTCTCTCTCTTTCTTCTTCTTCTGGGATCCCAATTATTCTAATATTGTTTCATCTTATGGTATCGCTTATCTCTTGAATTCTGCCCTCGTGATCCAGTAGTTGTTTATCTCTCTTTTTCTCAGCTTCTTTATTTTCCATCATTTGGTCTTCTATATCACTAATTCTCTCTTCTGCCTCATTTATCCTAGCAGTTAGAGCTTCCATTTTTGATTGCACCTCATTAATAGCCTTTTTGATTTTGACTTGGTTAGATTTTAGTTCTTTTATTTCTCCAGAAGGGTTTCTCTAATATCTTCCATGCTTTATTCAAGCCCAGGTAGTATCTTTATAATCGTAATTCTGAACTTTAGTTCCGACATCTTACTAACGTCTCCGTATTTTTAGGTCCCTGGCAGTCGATACTGCCTCTTTTTCTTTTTTTTGAGGTGATTTTTTCCATCTTGTCCATTTGTCCAGAGGAGAATAGATGAATGAGAGAACAAAATGCTAACAGGGTAACAACGACCCCATAAAAATATATGCTAAACAAGCCAGAAGAGACCTTCCAGAAGGTGGTCACTTTTCTGTTCAGAGAGTTGCTGCTATTCTTCGATCTCCTGTTGAGTTTGTAGGTGTTCAGAATGGTTTGATTCCTATCTAGCTGAATTCCTCAGACCAGATGAAATTTATGTCTCCTACTCCTCCACCATCTTGCTCCTCCCCCTGCTATATGGTTTTGTAGTGATTTTTCTCAATTTTCTTTTCATTAGGAGGTTTAATCATATAATCTAGTTTCCATTATTATTCACTTTTTTAAGGTGGTACACATAGATATTCATATTTGTTGAATTGAATTAAAGTAAGCCTTTTGGCATTCATTTTCTTATCTTCTGTGAAGATAAGATGCTAGCTTTATGCACTCCCTAAATTTTGAACAATTGTATTTGAGTTAAAATGTGAGTATAAAGTATATCCAACATATCAGCAGTTCTGTGTGACATTGCCTTGTTTAAATGAATTTAGCTAAATGTAATATTTTCTCCAATGATTAGCATGTATTGGACATAATTGTTAGCACTGACATTATTCTTTAATTATTTGGTTTATGTTCAGGGTTATTAAATTACTTGTGGTGTTTCTGTGAGAATAGGAGAAATCATATGTAACCACTCCACGTTTCCTGCATGTTCAGTGATTACTGCAACAAGACATGGTCACTAAGCTTCAGTGTGCAGATACAGTTGCTCATATCTATCTCCATTGAAACTCTAGTTGTTACGTGAGAAACATAACTTACTTGTGAGTGATGCAGAGTAAAGTTGTCTTTCCACCTCCTTCCCCAACCCCAGACTTGGAGCTTCTCCTAATAAGCAGGTGCCTTTAGCATGCTGAAGACTAGAAATAGCAATCACAGAATTCCTGATGAGGTAGGACACAGGTCTTTCTCTTCAGCTCACCCCTCTAAAGGGTGTCTTTGGAAAAGAGTAATTCAGGGAGTTTTCTCGTCTCTAAAGGGGCATGGTCATGTCACTACTTCAGAGGCTGTGTTTGCTGGTCATTGTTATTCCATGGTGGATCCTTGGACATGGCCTCAGTGAGGAGTCACAAGAGGGCAAGGAGTGTGGGAATGCTAGTGCCAGGTATTAGGGATTTTTGGTTTCTACTTCATCTAATTAGGTGATTCAATGATTCAGAGTTTCTAGGTCCTCCCTTTGTAATATTTATTTAAGGTACTCAAAGTTTCTTCTCTATTATCTTCATATTTTCTCAGCCATGAAATTGAACTAGTACAAGCCATTGATGTGAATAATAATGGTTTGTGGCCTCTGGATAATTTTTTAATAGAAAATTAAGATTCTGCTGGCCGTGTGACATTAAGTGATAAGGCTTTTTACCTCTTATTATTTTTTTAAAGATAAACATCCTTTCAAGAACAGAGGGCACATGGCATTGCAATGTCAGCAATTTATTTACATTTTCTCAGATTCCAAAATCACTTAGAAATCGTCAGTGTTCGTTTCACTTTTATGAACTGTTTTTAGTTCTGTTCTTTGTGTAGTTTTGACTTCATGATCACTAACCGAACCTCAGTCTTGCTTGCATAGTCATATAGTGATTTTTAGTTTGTTTAAAGTTGACTTAAGTTGAGACCTCATGTAAAGTGAACAACCAAAATAGTTTGACTATTAATCTTCCAAAATAATTTCAATTTAACAACTTTAGTATTATCTTTAGAGTTTCTTGAAAAACTGAATTTTGCAAATCATATAGGTAACTGATTACTTATTACTGTAGTTAGCAATAAATTTAGTTTCCGATACTGTATGTAGTAATTTAAAAAAAAATCCAGTTGATTAATTTCATGATTCAAGAGGAGATATCCGTTAGAGCCATAGCTACGCTTTTTGTAACCTGACAGTTGGATATTTAAATTGCTGTCACCTCTTTATTTGTGTATATGTCAGGAAAGATTATTCTGGTTAGTTCTGAGTCACCTAACTGATTGTTTAATTATTCTATTATCCATAGTTATTAAGAGCTCTGAGTATTTGCATTTGATAAATTTTAGCTGAATTAGGAATATTATTGTTCTCCATTTACAAAAATACACATGGAAATTCACATCTTCAAAATAGATTAAATAAGAAAAATAATTTTTTTTTAAATTTTACTTAAATTTTATTTTAATGGTTTTTTCTAAAAGGCATATTTATATATATTCCTTACACATATTTAACAAATGAATTTAAACTTAACCATTTTTATATACGTAAAGTAATTGACCAATTTTTAATTATTAATTTTTTATTGAAGTATAGTTGTCATACAATATTATATTAGTTTCAGGTGTACAACATAGTTATTCAGCAATTCTATACATTATGAAATGTTCACATAGTAAGTTTAGTTACCATCTACCACCAAAGTTATTAAAATATTATTGACTATATTCCCTATTCTGTACTTTTCATCACTATGACATACTTATTTTATAACTGGAAGTTTGTACCTCTTAAGCCCCTTCATCTATTTCAGCCATCCCCCCCACCCATATCCCCTTTGATAACCACCAGTTTGTTCTGGGTATTTATGAGTCTGTTTTTGTTTGTTTTGTTTCTTAGATTACACATATAAATGAAATAATATGATACTTGTTTTTTTCTGTCTGACCTGTTTCACTTAGCATAATACCCTTTAGGTTCATCCATGTTGTTGCAAATGGCAAGATCTTGTTCTTTTTATGTCTGAGTAATATTCCATTGTATCTATATACCATATCTTCTTTATCTATTCATCTCTTGATGGACACTTGGGATACTTCCATATCTTGGCTATTGTAAATAATGCTGCAATAAACATAGGGGCGCATATATCTTTTCATGTTTTTGTTTCATGTTCAGTATTTTTTTTTCTTCAGGTGAATACCCAGAAATGGAATTACTGGGTCATGGTATATTTCTATGTTTAATTTTTTGAGGAACCTTCATATGGTTTTTTGTAGTGGCTGTACCAATTTATGTTCCCGCTAACAGTGCACAAATGTTCCCTTTCTCCACATCCTTACCAGTACTTATTTCTTTTATTTTTGAACTAGCCATTCTGACAGGTGTGAGGTGATACCTCATTGTGATTTTGATTTGCATTTCCCTGATGATAAGTGATGAACATCTTTTCGTATGTGTGTCTTGGCCATCTCTATGGCTTCTTTGGAGAAATGTCTATTGAGGTTCTCTGCCCTTTTAATTGGATTATTTGTGGGTTTGTTTTTGTTTGTTTGTTTTTTGGTGTTGAGTGGTACGAGTTTTTTATATAGCTTGGATATAACCCTTTAATGGATGTTAACATTTGCAAGTATTTTCTCACATTCGGTAAGTTAGTTGCCTTTTCCTTTTGTTGATGTTTCCTTTGTTGTAAAAAACCTTTTTGGTTTGATGTAGTCCCAATTGTTTATTTTTGCTTTTGTTACCCTTCCCTGAGGAGACAGATGTAGAAAAATTCTGCTAAGGCTAATGTCCAAGAGGTTACTGCCTATGCTTTCTTTTAAAGATTTTATTTATTTATTTATTTATTTATTTATTTATTTATTTATTTATTTATTTGAGAGAGAGAGCATGAGCAGGGGGCCACAGGGAGAAGTAGGCTCCCCACTGCTCCCCACTCCTGAGCAGGGAGCCCAACGTGGGGCTCAATCCCAGATCCTGGGATCATGACCTGAGCCGAAGGCAGACGCTTAACCAACTGAGCCACCCAGGCGCCCTCTGCCTATGTTTTCTTTTAGGGGTTTTATGGTTTTAGGTCTCACATTTAGGTCTTTAATCCTTTTTTTTTTTAAGATTTATTTATTTGAGAGAGAGGAAGAGAGAGAGAGCATGCACAAGTGGAGGGGGAGGGGCAGAAGGAGAGGGAGAGAATCTCAAGTAGACTCCCTGCTGAGTGCAGAACCTGACACGGGGCTCAGTCCCATGACCCTGAGATCATGACCTGAGCCAAAATCAAGAGGCGGACACTTAACTGACTGAGCCACCTAGATGCCCTGGCCTTTAACCCATTTTGAGTTTATTTTGTGTTTAGTAGAAGAAAGTGATCCAGTTTCATTCTTGTGCATGCAATTGTCCAGTTTTCCCAAGACCATTTGTTGAAGAGACTGATATTTCTTTTTTGCATTGTATATTTTTGCCTCCTTTGTCATAGATTAAGAGACCATATAAGGATGGGTTTATTTCTGGGCTCTCTAAATTCTGTTCCCTTGATCTATGTGGCTATTTCTGTGGCAGGACCATATTGTTTTGATTATTATAGCTTTATAATATATCTTAAAATCTGGGGCTGTGATATCTATAGCTTGTTCTTCTTTCTCAAGATTGCTTTGGCTATTTGGGGTCTTTTGTATGGAACATACAAATTTTAGGATTATATGTTCTAGTTCTGTGAAAAATGCTATTGATATTTTGATAGGGATTATGTTGAGTCTGTAGCTTGCTTTGAATAGTATGGACGTTTTAACTCTTCTAATCCATGAGCGTTTCCATTTGTTTGTGTCATCTTCAATTTCTTTCATCAGTGTTTTATAATAAAGTTTTCAGAGTACAGGTCTTTCACCTCCTTGTTAAGTTTATTCCTATGTATTTTATTATTTTTGGTGCAGTTATAAATGGGATTTTAAAAAAAATTTCTGCCACTTTATTATTTGTGTGTAGAAGTGCAACAGATTTTTCTGTATATTAATTTTGTATTCTGCAACTTCACTGAATTCATTTCTAATTTTTTTTTTTTTTTGGTGGAGTCTTGAGGGTTTTCTATGTTTAGTATCATGTCGTCTGCAAATAGTGACAGTTTTACTTTTTCCTTAACAAAAGTTGGATGTCTTTTTTTTTTCTTGTGATTGCTATGGCTAGGACTTCCAGTTCTATGTTGAGTAAAGGTGGTGAGAGTAGATATCCTTCTGTAATTCCTTATCTTAGAGGAAAAGTTTTCAGCTTTTTATCATGAGTGAGATATTAGTTATGGGTTTTTTTATATGTGGCCTTTTGATGTTGAGATATGTTCCCTCTAAACCCATTTTGCTGATTTTTCATCATGAACAGATGTAATTTTTGTTTGATAGTCTCTTACAGGCCTCATAGAATGAATCTGGGAGAATTCTTCATCATTTTTTGGGGAGAATAGTTTGAGTAGATTAGTAATTCTTCCAAAATTTGGTAGAGTTTACCTATGAAACCATCTAGTCCTAGACTTTTGCTTGCTGGGAGTTTTTGGATTACTGGTTCAGTTGCATTACAAGTAATCATTCTGTTCAAGTTAGTTATTTCTTCCTGATTCTGTCTTGGAAGATTTATGTTTCTAGGAAGTTATCTCTTTCTTGTAGATTGTTCAGTTATTTCACTTGGAATTTTTTGTAGTAATTTCTTATAATCCTTTGTATTTCTGTATGTCAGTTTTAACTTCTCATCTTTTATTTCTGATTTCATTTATTTGAGTCCTCTGTTTTCTTGATGAGACCCTGATAAAGGGTTCTCCATTTTGTTTATCTTTTTAAAGAACCTGCTCTTAGTTTCATTGATCTTTTCTATTTTTTTTTTTTAGTCTTCATTTTGTATTTTCCACTCTGATCTTTATTATCACTCTTCTTCTACTAAAATTAGGCTTCATTTGTTCTTTTGTTTTGTAATTCCTGTAGTTGTAAGGTTAGATTGTTTATTTTGAAGTTTTTCTTGCTGTAAACTTCCTTTTTAGAACTACTTTTGCTGTGTCCCAAAGATTTTGAACCATTATGTTTTCATTTATCTTTAGATATTTTTTTATTTTCTCTTTGATTTATTCACTGACCCATGGTCTTTTAGTAGCATGTTGTGTTTGTGTTTTTACCAGTTTTTTTTTTTTTTTAGTTGATTTCTAGTTTCATAGCATTATGGTCAGAAAAGATGCTTACTATTATTTCAATCTTCTTAAAATTCTTGAGACTTGTTTTGTGGCCGAAACATGTGATTTATGCAGGAGAATCCCCCATGTGCATTTGAAGGGAATGTATATTCTGCTGTTTTTGGATGAAATGTTCTGTATAAATCTAAGTCTGTCTGGTCTTACATGTCATTCAAAGCTGTTTCCTTATTGATTTTCTGTCTGGTTGAGCTATCCATTGATGAAAATGGGGTATTAAAGTCCCCTACTATTATTGTGTTACTGTCAGTTTCTCTCCTCATGTCTGTTAATACTTGCTTTATACATTTAGGTGCTCCTATGTTGAGTGCATAGATGTTTACAATTGTTATATCCCCTTGTTGGATTGGTAACCTATATCATTATATGATACCCTTCTTTATCTACTGTTCTCCTTTCTGTCCTGTCCTTTTTGTCTGATGTAAATATTGCTATCTCAGCTTTTTTTTTTTTTTAATTGGCTACCATTTGCATGGAATATATTTTTTTCATCCCTTTACTTCCAGTCTGTATGTGTTTTTAGGTCTGAACGGAGTTTCTTGTAGGCTGCATATAGATAGTTCTTAGATTTTTTTATCCATTCATTCACCCTTTGTCTTTTGGTAGGAACATTTAGACCATTTACATTTATTCATTTATGTATTTTTAAAAATTACATTTAAAAAATTTTAAATCTAGTATAATTAACATACAGTGTTATATTAGTTTCCGGTGTACGATATAGTGATTCTGCAATTCTGTACATTACTCAGGGCTCATCATGATAAGTGTTCTCTTAATCATCCCCTTCATGTATTTCACCCATCCCCCACCAACCCCCCCACCCCGCCCTGGTAACCATCAGTTTATTCTCTATAGTTAAGAGTCTGTTTTTCATTTTTCTCTTTTTTCCTTTGCTCATTTGTTTTGTTTCAAAAATTCCACATATGAGTTAAATCATGTGGTATTTGTCTTTCTCTGATTTATTTCACTTGCTCTTATACACTCTAGATCCATCCATATTGTTGCAAATGGCAAGATTTCATTCCTTTTTATGTTAATATTCCATTGTGTATGTGTGTATATGTGTACACCACATCTTCTTCATCCATTCATCTATTGGTGGACACCTGGGTTGCTTCCATAATTTGGCTATTGTAGATAATGCTGTTAGAAACATAGGGGTGCATATATCTTTTCAAATTAGTGTTTTTGTATTCATTGGGTAAATACCCAGTAGTGGGATTACTGGATCATATGGTAATTCTATTTTCAGTTTTTGAGGAACTGCCATACTGTCTTCCACATTGGCTGCACCAGTTTGCATTCCCACCAACAGTGCATGAGGGGTTCCTTTTCTCCACATTCTCACCAACATTTATTGTTTCTTATGTTTTTGATATAGCCATTCTGATGTGTGAGATGATATCTCATTGTGGTTTTGATTTCATTTTCCTGATAATTTAATGATATTGAGCATCTTTTCATGTGTCTGTTGGCCATCTGTGTGTTTTCTCCAGAGAAAAGCCTGTTTGTGTCTTCTGCCCTTTTCTTGACTGGATTATTTGTTTTTTGGGTGTTGAGTTTGATAAGTTCTTTATAAACTTTGGATACTAACCCTTTATGAGAAATGTCTGAATTCCTTTCTCAGTTCTAATAGTTTTTTGGTAGAGTCCTTAGGGTTTTCTGTATATAGTATCACGTCATCTGCAGATAGTGAAAGTCTTACTTCATTCTAACCAATTTGGATGCCTTTTACTTCCTTTTGATTTCTGATTGCTTTGGCTAGGACTTAGAATACTATGATGAATAAAAGAAGTGAGAGTAGATACCCTTGTCTTATTCCCGACCTTAAGGGGAAAACTCTCAATTTTCACCATTGAGTATGATGTTAGCTGTGGGTTTGTCATACATAGTCTTTATTATATTGAGGTATGTTCACTCTAAACCTACTCTGTTGAAGGTTTTTATCACAAAGGGATATTATACATTGTCAAATGTTTTTTCTGCATCTACTGAAATGATCACATGACTTTTATACTTTCTCTTGTTGATCTGATGTCACACTGATTGATTTGAGAACATTGAACCCCCTTGCATCCCAAGAATAAATCCCACTTGATTGTGGTGAATGATTTTTTTAATATATTGTTGTATTGATTTTGCTAGCATTTTGTTGAGGATTTTTGCATCCTAAAACAGTTAGAATATAAATATTTTAAGATCTCTACCTTTTAGAATCTTTCAGACATTTTCACTGCCTGAACTCTATAAGAGCCACTGCATAGTTATGTTATTTTTTGCATTTTTAACTTTAAATAATTCAAAGGTGAGGCCAGTTAAGCATTTTTAAAGAATAGATGTTAGAAGGATGGAGATAGGGGCTCCTGGGTGGCTCAGTCTCATGGGTTGTGAGATCAAGCCCCCCGTCGGGCTAAATACTCAGTGAGGACTCTGCTTGTGGATCCTGTCCTTCTGCCAATCCCCCCACACAATCTATTTCTCTCTCTCTTTCAAAATGGGTAAAAGATACTATTTTCTTTAACTCCATCCTTTTTTTCTTTGAAGATTTATTTATCTATTTTGAATGGATATGAAACTTAAATTCAATTATTTAATATATAGTATATTACTGTTTTCAGAGGAAGAGTTCAGTGGTTCATCAGTCTTATACCCAATGCTCATTACATCACATGCCCTCCTTAATGCCCAGCACCCAGTTACCCTATCCCCCTACCCCCCACTGCTCCAGCAACCCTCAGTTTGTTTCCTATGATTAAGATTCTCTTATGCTGGGCACCTGGGTGGCTCAGTTGGTTAAGCGACTGCCTTCGGCTCAGGTCATGATCCTGGAGTCCCGGGATCGAGTCCCACATCGGGCTCCCTGCTCGGCGGGGAGTCTGCTTCTCCCTCTGACCCTCCCCCCTCTCATGTGCTCTCTCTCATTCTCTCTCAAATAAATAAATAAAATCTTTAAAAAAAAAAAAAAGATTCTCTTATGCTTTGTCCCCCTCTCTGATTTTGTTATTTTATTTTCCCTCTTCAAATTGATGGATTTTTTAAATTTAATTTAATTTAATTTATTATGTTAGTTACCATACAGTATATCATTAGTTTTTGATATACTGTTCCATGGTTCATTGTTTGTGAATAACATCCAGTGCTTCATGCAATTTGTGCCCTCCTTAATACCCATCACCGGGCAAACTCATCCCCCTCAACTCCCTCCCCTCTCAAACCCTCACTTTGTTTCCCGGAGTCCATAGGCTCTCATGGTTCATCTCCCCCTCTGATTTCCGCCCCCTTCATTTTTCCATTCCTTCTCCATTTAATGTCCCATGCTATTTCTTATGTTCCACAAATAAGTGAAACCATATGATAACTGACTTTCTCTGCTTATTTCACTTAGCATATTCTCCTCCAGGCCCATCCATGTTGATGTAAAAGTTGGGTATTCATTCTTTCTGATGGCTGAGTAATATTCTATTATATATATGGACCACATCTTCTTTATCCATTCATCTATTGAAGGGCATCTCAGCTCTTTCCACAGTCTGGCTATTGTGGACATTGCTGCTGTGAACATTGGGATGCATATAGCCCTCCTTTTCACTACATCTGTGTCTTTGACGTAAATACCCAGGAGTGCAATTGCTGAGTCATAGGGTAGCTCTATTTTTAATTTTCTGAGGCTCCTCCACACTGTTTTCCAAAGTGTGGTTGTACCAGCTTGCATTCCCACCAACAGTATAAGAGAGTTCCCCTTTCTCCACAACCTCTCCAACATTTGTTGTTTCTTGCCTTCTCCATTTTTGCTATTCTGACTGATGTAAGGTGGTATCTCAGTGTGGTTTTGATTTGAATTTCCCTGTTGGCTACTGATGGGGAACATTTTTTCATGTGTCTGTTACCCATTTTTATGTTTTCTTTGGAGAAGTGTCTGTTCATGTCTTCTGCCCATTTTTTGACTTGATGATTTGTTTTTTTGGGTATTGAGTTTGAGAACTTCTTTATAGATCCTGGATATCAGCCCTTTGTCTGTAGTATCATTTGCAAATATCTTCTCCCATTCCGTGGTTGCCTCTTTGTTTTGTTGACTGTATCCTTTGCTGTGCAGAAACTTTTTATCTTGATGAAGTCCCAAAAGTTCTTTTTTGCTTTTGTTTCACTTGCCTTTGGAGATGTGTCTTGAAAGAAGTTGCTGTGGCCTGTGTCAAAGAGGTTACTGCCTATGCTCTCCTCAAAGATTTTGATGGATTCCTGTCTCACATTGAGGTCTTTCATCCATTTTGAGTTTATCTTTGTGTATGGTGTTAGAGAATGGTCAAATTTCATTCTTCTGTATATAGTTGCCCAATTTTCCCAGCACCATTTATTGAAGAGACTGTCTTTTTTGCACTGCATATTTTTCCTGCTTTGTCGAAGATTATTTGACCATAGAGTTGAGGGTCCATATCTAGGCTCTCTATTCTGTTTCATTGATCTATGTGTCTGTTTTTGTGCCGGTACCATGCTGTCTTAGTGATCGCTGCTTTGTAATATAGCTTGAAATCCAGCAACGTGATGCCCCAGCTTCGTTTTTCTTTTTCAGCACATCCTTGGTGATTTGGGGTCTTTTCTGATTCCATACACATTTTAGGATTGTTTGTTGCAGCACTTTGAAAAATGTCATTGGAACTTTGATCAGGATGGTATTGAAGGTACAGATTGCTCTGGACAGCATAGACATTTTAACAATGTTTATTCTTCCAGTCCATGAGCATGGAATGTTTTTCCATCTTTTTTTATCTTCTTCAATTTCTTTCATGAGTGTTCTGTAGTTCCTAGAGTATAGATCCTTTACCTCTTTGGTTAGGTTTATTCTGAGGTATCTTATGGTTTTTGGTGCTATTGTAAATGGAATTAACTCTCTAATTTCTCTTTTATAGTTTCGTGGTTAGTGTTTAAGAAAGCAGCTGATTTCTGTGCATTGATTTTGTATCCTGCCATATTACTGAATTGCTGTATGAGTTCTAGTAATTTGGGGATGGAGGCTTTGGGTTTTCCACATAAAGTATCATGTCATCTGCAAAGAGAGAGAGAGTTTGACTTCTTCTTTGCCAGTTTGAATACCTTTGATTTCTTTTTGTTGTCTGATTGCTGTTGCTAGGACTTCTCTATTGAACAATAGTGGTGAGAGTGGGCATCCTTGTCATGTTCCTGATCTCAAGGGAAAGGCTTTCAGGTTTTCCCCATTGATGATGATATTCGCTGTGGGTTTTTCATAGATGGATTTTATGAACTTGAGTTATATTCCCTCTATCCCCATACTCTGAAGAGTTTTAATCAGGAAAGGATGTTGTTTTTTGTCAGATGCTTTTTCTACATCAATTGAGAGGACCCTATGGTTCTTCTCTCTCCTCTAATTAATGTGTTCTATCACATTGATTGATTTGTGAGTGTTGAACCTCCCTTGCATCCCAGGGATAAATAGCACTTGGTCGTGGTGGGTGATCCTTTTAATGTACTGTTGGATCCTATTAGCTAGGATTTTGTTGAGAATTTTGGAATCCATATTCATCAGGGATATGGGTCTGAAATTCTCCTTTTTGATGGGGTCTTTGCCTGGTTTGAGGATCAAGGTAATGCTGGCCTCATAGAATGAGTCTAGAAGCTTTCCTTCTGTTTCTATTTTTGAAACAGCTCCAGGAGTATAGGTATTATTTCTTCTTTGAATGTTTGGTAGAATTCCCCAGGGAATCCATCAGGCCCTGGACTCTTGTTTTTTGGGAGGTTTTTGATCACTGCTTCAATTTTGTTACTGGTTATTGGCCTATTCAGGTTGTCATTGTCTTCCTGTTTCAGTTTTGGTAGTTTATAGGTTTCGAGAAAGACATCCATTTCTTCCAGGTTGCTTAATTTATTGGCATGTAGTTATTGATAATAATTTCTAATAATTATTTCTGTTTCCTTGGTGTGTTAGTCGTGATCTCTCCCCTTTCATTCATAATTTTATTAATTTGGATCCTTCTCTTTTCTTTTGGATAAGTCTGGCCAGTAGGTTATCGATCTTATTAATTCTTTCAAAGAACCAGCTTTTAGTTTCGTTGATCTGATCTACTGTATTTCTGGTTTCTAATTCATTGATTTCAGCTCTAATCTTAATTATTTCTCTTCTAATGCACGGCTTATGCATCGTTTGTTGCTTTTTCTCCAGTTCTTTAAGGTGTAGAGTTAGTTGGTGAATTCCGGATTTTTCTGTTTTTTTGAGTGAGGCTTGGATGGCTATGTATTTCCCCCTTAGGACTGCCTTTGCAGTATCCCGTAGGTTTTGGACCAATGTCTTTTTGTTCTCATTGGTTTCCATGAATTCTTGAAGTTCTCTGATTTCCTGGTGGACCCAAATATTCATAAGCAGAGTGGTCTTTAGCTTCCAAGTGTTTGAATTTCTTCCAAATTTTTTCTTCTGATTGAGTTCCAGTTTTAAAGCATTATGGTCTGAGAATATGCAGGGAATAATTTCAATCTTTTCGTATTGGTTGAGACTTGATTTGTGACCCAGTATGTGGTCTATTCTGGAGAAAGTTCCATGTGCATTCGAGAAGAATGTGTATTCTCTTGGTTTAGGGTGGAATGTTCTGTGTATATCTCTGAGGTCCATCTGGTCCAGTGTGTCATTCAACGCTCTTGTTTCTTTGTTGAATTTTTTTTTTTTAAGATTTTATTTATTTATTTGAGAGAGAGAGAATGAGAGACAGAGAGCATGAGAGGGAGGAGGGTCAGAGGGAGAAGCAGACTCCCTGCCGAGCAGGGACCCCGATGCGGGACTCGATCCCGGGACTCCAGGATCATGACCTGAGCCGAAGGCAGTCGCTTAACCAACTGAGCCACCCAGGCGCCCCTCTTTGTTGAATTTCTGCTTAGCTGATCTGTTTATTGCTGAGAGTGGAGTATTGAAGTGTCCTACAATTAGCATATTATTATCAGTATGACTCTTTATTTTGGTTAACAGTTGCCTTATGTAGATGGCTTCTCCCATGTTGGGGTGTAGATATTTACAATTTTTAGATCTTCCTGTTGGATAGATCCTTTAAGAATGATGTAGTGTCCTTCTATGTCTCTAACTACAGTCTTTAGCTTAAAGTATAATTTGTCTGATATGAGAATTGCTACCCCAGCTTTCTTTTGAGGTCCATTGGCATGGAAGATGGATCTCCATCCCTTCACTTTCAGTCTGGATGTATCTTTAGGTTAAAAATTAGTCTCTTGTAGACAACATATGCATGGGTCCTGTCTTTTTATCCAATCTGCAACCCTGTGCCATTTTATGGGAGCATTTAGGCCGTTCACGTTGAGAGTGATTATTGAAAGATACGAATTTATTGTCATCATGTTGCCTGTGACATCCTTGTTTCTATAGATTGTCTCTGTAAATTTCTTTTCTATATCACTCTTGGGGTCTTTCTCCTTTTATAGAACCCCCCCTTAATATTTCTTGCAGGGCTGGCTTAGTGGTCACATACTCGTTCAGATTCTGCCGGTCTTGGAAGCTCTGCATCTCTCCATCCATTCTAAATGACAGCCTTATTGTATAAAGTATTCTTGGTTGCATGTTCTTCTCATTTAATACCCTTTCTGGCTTGCCAGGTCTCTCTCGATAGGTCTGACATTATTCTGACATTCGTCCCTCTGTATGTAAGGAATCTCTTCCCCCTAACTGACCTTAAGATGGTTTCCTTGGGTCTAAAATTTGCGAGTTTTACTATTACATGCTGGGGCGTTGGTCTCTTTTCCTTGATCTTAGGAGGGTTCCTCTCTGCCTCTAGGATATGAATGTTTCATTCCCCAGATTAAGGAAGTTCTCAGCTACAATTTGCTCAAATATATCTTCTAGTCCTCCCTCTCTCTTCACCCGCTCAGGGATCCCAGTAATTCTGACATTGGAATGTTTCATGCCATCACTTATTTCTCTAATTCTGTTTTCATGGATTTTGAGCTGTTTCTCCCAGGCCTTCTCTTTTTTCTTTTCTATCAATTGGTCTTCTAGATCTCTCATTCGTTCTGCCTCACTTACCCTAGCTGTTAGAGATCTAGATTAGATTGGATTTCATTGATACCATTTTTAACTTCTGCCAAATCAGCTCTCATTTCTGCCCTTAAAGACTCTATGTTGCCACTAATCGATTTCTCCATTCTAGCTGTTATCCTCATAACTTTTACCCTGAAGTCTATTTCCGACATCTCACTTATATCTGTATCCATTTGTAAATCTGTGGCAGACGTCACAGTCTCTAAGTCTTTCCTATTTTGGGGGTTCCTCCTTTTAGTCATTCTGTTGAGGGGTGGTTGAAGGAATGTACAGAGTTCAAATTACTGACTGCAACCCAAGCAAGATGCACCTGTTTTATAGGGAACTTAGGGTTGTTGGCCTCTTGTTCTCACAGCCTGTCTTCTGGGGGGAGGGGCCTGCTGCGCTGTTACTCAGAAAACCCTGTTTGGGTGAGTTGCCCTGCCCCCCGTGTGTGTAGGGGAGATGGGCTCAGTGAAAACCGGTTTTGGGGGGCTTTTGTTCTCTGGCGGCTTTCCCTGGCAGCTTTCCACATCTCTTCCAAGTGTCAGAGCAGAAGAGACTGTTTCCAACCCTCTGCCTCTGAACAGAGATCGCAGTCTGTTCTTCAGTTAGCTCTCCAGGTCACACTGTATTTGTTTCTGTCTGTGCTGCTGCAGTGTCCTCGGTTTTGCACCCCACAGCAGCAGTCCCACCCCTCACTTCCAGGTCCAGCCTCATCTCTGCCCTTTGTGCTTCTAAAGCCACCAGCCACCCCAGTTTGCACACGCAGCCCCGCCGCTCCAGGTTTCAGTCCAGGGGACTACCCTAAAGTCCTTTTCCCACCGCTACTGGTCTGCGATTCTGTGCCTGGTCCCCAGCACGGGAGGCTATTGTGTTTGGGCAGTGAGTGATCCCAAAGGCTCCCTCCCCCTTATGGTTAATTTCCGATACCTTCGCACAGAATCACGACTCCCCGCTTCATACCTCGACACCAACCACCTGTGATATTCTATTTCTAGATATCCAGATATATCTTTTTACATCTGAGTCTGATTTCGTGGGTATTCAGATTGGTCTGGTAGATACCCACCTCAATTCAGGGGACCAATTGGAATAGGGTCCCCTACTCCTCCACCGTCTTTGCCCCCTCCCTTCCAATTGATTTAAAAAAAAAAATCAGTTCTGTATAGCCAAGGAATTAAGAGTTAAAATCAAATAGGTAGCAGTTGTAGTTAGACTTTTGTAAACGTGATTGGCCTTGTAAGTAATACATTTTCTATAAATGCCAGTGTTCACATCAATGATGAGTAGACAACATCTAGATATACTGTTTATTAGGGACTCTTGGTTGGTCTGAATGACCTCAAAGACTTTCAGGCTGAGACCCTGCTACTTTTAGCTGGGATGATCAGATTTGGCATATAGTAGGTGTCTTGAGGAACAAATAGGATTTGAAAAATTAAAAAATTAAGATGGCTGGAAATTCCAAATCCCTGAAAGTTTCTCAAGAAGTAAGTAAGGTGTTTGAAGTGATGTTTTAAGGGAAATTATTAATGTGGTGATAGCAAGATGGCATAGTTGTGGTTTAAGAGATGAAACAGGCTATTTTGGAAGTCTTGGAGTGAAATGTGTGGATGTGAGCATGGGTGGGGTCAGATGGATAAACTAGATTTCATTTATAATGAGCTGTGGGTAGATTAGTTAGCATTATTAAATATAGTAAATATATTTACAACTTGGGGTGAACTGTCAGACAAGCATTTTTACATTAAACAGCACAGTATCTGTTTTCCTGCTACAAAAAAATAATTAAATTTAAAAGTAAGTATGTGCGGTCCTTCGAAGTTAGCTGGATATCTATCAAACCATTCTGAACACACATGAACTCAACCTGAGATGTAGGAAGATTTGTCTGGATCTCTACAAGCAGAAAACGACTACTTTTTGCAAGGTAGGAGGTGCGGAACCTTGAATCTTAGGGGGAAATATTGGAAGATAAACAGAGGAGGGAGCCTCCATAAGCCAGCCACCAGAAAGTGATATAACACCGGAGCAAAAAATCAGAACCCTTAGAAATCTGCTCCACACACCTTTCTGAAAAGGGCACAGGGGATGAATGGGGCAGAATTTTAGGTGGATCATTGTGATCTCAGGATTCCAGGAGACTCAGAAGGAACAGGGGAGCCTGAACTGATACGGTGCCCAAGCTGTGGAGCGGGGATATTGGTTATGGTCAGTGAACCCAGAAGGGACTCTCAGCTCTGGTCACCATAAACTATGAGCCAGGTCAGTAGGGAGACCCCTCTCTGCCTGACCACCCTGAGAAGCACTAGGAAGTGCAGGCTGTTTAACATCCCAGGGGAGATATAAAATGGCTTGCGCCCATGACAGGCAGCAGCTCTCAGGGCAGTGTGACCCCCAAAAGGACACTGGGGCAGCACCAGTGTTAACCTCATTACCGCGGAAGAGGGTGCATGCGTGAGCCCATGGCTGCTAGCAATTGCAAAGTAACAAAATGCAGAGATGCTCGAGGGTCTCTGGAACTCCCCCAGGAGAGTTGCAGCAGGCACCAATAGCACAAGTCTGTGGAGTTTGGTACACACAGAAGTGGAGATGGTTTGATCTGGAGGGTTTATTAATAAAGAAAGGGGACCGTGACCTTGTGGTTCTGGGCCAGAAATTCCCACACAGCCATATTTGCTCTGACCCTCTATAGAGAAGCGGAAAGTCGCCAGGGAAGAAAAGCCACACAGAGGACCAGCTCACATTAAGCCCATCCCCCTGACATGGGGTGGGGCAACTCCACCCAGGCAAAGATACCTGAGAAGCCAAGCAGCAGCCCCCTCCCCAAGAAGACAGACTGGAAGAACAGATGAATGATAAGCTCATTTCCCACAGGACTGTAAAACTCCAGCACCAGGGGAAAATAATATAGGGAGCTCCAGGTGTTCCGTCATGACTTGTTTATACTTCAGGCTAAAATTTTGCATTTCTTTTTTCTTTCTTTCTTTGTTTCTTTTTTTTTTTTCCCCCTGTTCTCTTTTCAAATAGATTCTTGTTTCCCAATTTGTGTGTTTTTTTTGTTTGTTTTGATTTTAGATTTTATTTATTTATTTGAGAGACAGAGCACAAGAGCATGAGCTGGGGGAGGAACAGAGGGAGAGGGAGAAGCAGACTCCCCGCTGAGCAGGGAGCCCAATGTGGGGATCGATCCCAGGACTCCAGAAGCCGAAGGCAGACACTTAACTGACTGAGCCACCCAGGCACCCCCCAACTTATGTTTTAAAGTCACTTTTTAACTTTTATTTTTTTCACATCTGTGTTTTATAAATTTATGCAGCATACTAGCCCATTTTTCATTCTATTCAATTAAGTTCTGATTTCTTTGAAATTTGGGGATACAGAGTCATCTAACACACAGACCAAAAATCAAGAACAGACAAGAACTGAGAGATTATAATCTCTTCCCCGCCCC
Source organism: Mirounga leonina (assembly GCF_011800145.1). Classification (NCBI taxonomy): domain Eukaryota; kingdom Metazoa; phylum Chordata; class Mammalia; order Carnivora; family Phocidae; genus Mirounga; species Mirounga leonina. The sequence continues at coordinate 2,468,687 of NW_023270709.1, read as the reverse complement.
CCTATTGTTTTGGATCATCTTGGCTTTGCTTGCCTATCTGTGGTAGCTTCCACCCACTTTGGATATTTTCTAGGGTGCATTTTCCTTAGGTCGTGGTTGATATTTTGTACTGTGTTCATTCACTCAACCATTCCTTGGACTATGTTCATTCACTCATCTTCCCAAAAAACAAGAGTCCAGGGCTAGATGGCTTTCCACTTGAATTCTACCAAACATTTAAAGAAGAAATAATACCTATTCTACCAAAGCTGTTCCAAAAAAATAGAAATGGAAGGAAAACTCCAAACTCATTTTATGAGGTCAACATTACCTTGATCTCAAAACCAAAGACCCCATCAGAAATGACAATTACAGACTAATATCCCTGATGAACATGGATGTCAAAATACTCACCAGGATACTCTCCAGTGAGATCCAACAGTACCTTAAAAGGATTATTCACCACGACCAGGTGGGATTTATTCCTTGGATGCAAGGGTGGTTCAACATTCACCAGTCAACGTGATAGATCCCATTAATAAAAGAAAGGACAAGAACCATATGATTCTCTCAATTGATGCATAAAAAGCATTTGGCAAAATACAGCATCCTTTTCTCAAAAACACAGAAGAACCTGAGATAACATCCTCTGCCACAGAATTAATGGATATGGATATAAGTAAGATGTCAGAGATAGAATTCAGGATAGCAATCATAAAGTCAACAGCTAGTCTTGAAAAAAGCATTAGTGACAATATAGAATCTCTAAGGACAGAAATGAGATCAAATTAGGCCGAACTTAAAAATGCTATGAATGAGATGCAGTCTAAACTGGATGGATACTCCAACAGCCAGGGTAAGTGAGGCAGAAGAGCGAACCACTGGATCTGCAAGATAAGCTGATAAAAAGGAAGTTGAAGAAAACAAAGATAGGCAGCTAGTAGCCCATGGAAATAGACTTAGATTAGTGATGCCATGAAACATTCCAAAGTCAGAATTATTGGGATCCCTGAGGGGGTGGAGAGAGAGAGAGGACCAGAAAGTATATTTCAGCAAATCATAGCTGAGAACGTCCCTAATCTGGGGAAGGAAACAAGCATTGGTGTCCAAGAGGCAGAGAGGACCCCCTCCTAAAATTCAGTAGCAACACCCTGACATGTAATAGTGAAGCTTCCAAATCTTACAGACAAAGAATCTATCCTGAGAATAGTTGGGGAGAAGAGATTCCTTACATATGGAGGGAAGAACATTAGAATAACATCAGACCTATCCACAGAGCCCTGGCAAGCCAGAAAGTGCTGGCAAGACATATTCATGGTACTAAATGAGAAGAACATGCAGCCAAGAATACTTTATCCAGCAAAGCTGTCATTCAAAACGGATGGAGAGATAAAGAGCTTCCAGAACAGGCAGAAACTGAAAGAATATGTGACCACCAAACCAACACTGCAAGAAATATTAAGGGGGATTCTGTAAGCAATGAGAGACCCCGAGAATAATATAGACCAGAAATTAACAGAGACAATCTACAGAACCAGGGACTTTACAGGCAATACAATGGCACTAAATTCATATCCTTCAATAGTTACTCTCAATGTAAATGGGCTGAATGCTCCCATCAAAAGAGATGGGGTTTCAGATTGGATTAAAAAGCAGGACCCATCCATATGCTGTCTACAAGAAACTCATTGGGAACCTAAACACAGCTCCAGATTTTAAGTGAGGGGATGGGGAACCATCTACCATGCTAATGGACCTCAAAAGAAAGCTGGGGTAGCAATCTTCATATCAGACAAATTAGATTTTAAACCAAAGACTGTAGTAAAGAATGTAGAGGGACACTATATCACACTTAAAGGGTCTATCCAACAAGAAAATATAACAGTTGTAAATATCTATGCCCCAAATACCAATAAATAACCAAAATAAAGAAACAATAATATGTTAATAGTATATACAACACAATAGTATATAAAAGCAAAGGTATACAATAGTATATAAACACAATAATACATTAATAGTAGGAGACATTAATGCTCACAGGAATGGACAGATCATGTAAAAAGTTCAACAAAGAAACAAGAACTTTGAAAGACACATTGGATCAGATGGACTTCATAGATATTTACAGGACATTTCATCCTAAAACAGAAGAATACTCATTCTTCTCAAGTGCATATGGAGCTTTGTCCAGAATAGATCGCATACTGGGTCACAAATCAGATCCCAACCAATACCAAAAGACTGAGATTATTCCATGCATATTTTCAGGTCACAATGCTTTGAAACTGGAACTCACCCACAAAAGGAAATTTGGAAGGAACTCAAACACTTGGAAGTTGAAGAGCATCCTGATAAAGAATGAATAGGTGAACCAGGAAATTAAAGAAGAATTAAAAAAATTCATGGAAACCAATGAAAATGAAAACACAACTGTTCAAAATCTTTGGGATACAGCAAAGGCAGTCCTAAGAGGGAAGTATAGAGCAATAGAAGCCTTTCTCAAGAAACAAGAAAGGTCTCAAATACACAACATATCCCTACACCTAAAGGAGCTGGAGAAAGAACAGCAAATAAAGCCTAAACCCAGCAGGAGAAGAGAAATAATAAAGATCAGAGCAGAAATCAATGAAATAGAAACCAAAAAACAGTAGAACAGATCAATGAAACTAGGAGCTGGTTCTTTGAAAGAATTAATAAGATCGATAAACCTCTGGCCAGACTTATCCAAAAGAAAAGAGAAAGGACCCAAATTAATAAAATCATGAATGAAAGGGGAGAGATCATGATTAATACCAAGGAAATAGAGACCAATTATTAGAACTTATTACCAGCAGCTATATGCCAACAAACTAGGCAATCTGGAAGAAATGGATGCATTCCTGGAAACTTATAAACTACCAAGACTGAAACAGGAAGAAATAGACAATCTAAATAGACCAATAACCAGTAAGGGAATTGAATCTGTAATCAAAAACCTCCCAAAAAACAAGAGTCCAGGGCTAGATGGCTTTCCACTTGAATTCTACCAAACATTTAAAGAAGAAATAATACCCATTCTACCAAAGCTGTTCCAAAAAAATAGAAATGGAAGGAAAACTCCAAACTCATTTTATGAGGTCAACATTACCTTGATCTCAAAACCAAAGACCCCATCAGAAACGACAATTACAGACTAATATCCCTGATGAACATGGATGTCAAAATACTCACCAGGATACTCTCCAGTGAGATCCAACAGTACCTTAAAAGGATTATTCACCACGACCAGGTGGGATTTATTCCTTGGATGCAAGGGTGGTTCAACATTCACCAGTCAACGTGAGAGATCCCATTAGTAAAAGAAAGGACAAGAACCATATGATTCTCTCAATTGATGCATAAAAAGCATTTGGCAAAATACAGCATCCTTTTCTGATTAAAACTCTGAAAAGTATAGGGTTAGAGGGAACATACTTCAATATTATAAAAGGCATCTATGAAAAGCCCACAGCAAATATCATTCTCAATGGGGAAAAACTGAGAGCTTTTTACTTAAGGTCAGGAACATGACAGGGATGCTCACTCTCTCCACTTTTGTTCAACATAGTACTAGAATTCGTAGCCTCAGCAACAGACAACAAAAGGAAATACAAGGCATTCAAAATGGCAAACAAAAAGTCAAACTCTCTCTCTTCCCAGATGACATGATACTTTATGTGGAAAACCCAAAAGACTCCATTCGCAAATTAGTAGAACACATACAGTAGTTCAGCAGTGTAGCAGGATACAAAATCAATGCACAGAAATCAGTTGCATTTCTATACACTAACAATTTAACTGAAGAAAGATAAGTTAAGGAAGCAATTCCTTTTACAATTGTACCAAAAACCATAAGATACCTAAGAATAAACCTAACCAAAGAGGAGAATGATCTATACTCTAGAAACTACAGAATACTTATAAAAGAAATTGAGAAAGACACAAAGAGATGGCAAAACATTCCATGCGCATGGATTGGATGAATACACATAGTTAAAATGTCTGTGCTGGGGGTGGGGGGGGCGGAGCAAGATGGCGGAGGAGTAGGAGACCTGGATTTCGTCTCCACTCAGGAATTCAGCTGGATAGGGATCAAACCAATCTGAACACCTACGAACTCAACAGGAGATCAAAGAAAAGAAGAGCAACAACTCTGAACAGAAAAGCGACCACTTTCTGGAAGGTAGGGTGTGCGGAGAAGTGAATCCGAGGCGATATTCGGGAGGATAGACGGCGGGGGAGGGGCCTCCATCGGCCTCTTCTGGCAAGTGATAGAACCACGGAGCACAAAATCGGAACTTTTAGAAGTCTGCTCCACTGAGGGACATCACTCCCGTGGCTAAGCGGGGGATGGAACCCTCGTGGGACAGTGTGGTCTCAGGACCCTCAGGGTCACAGAAAGACTGGGGGTGCCTGAGTGTGGCAGAGCTCCCAGGTATCGGAGTGGGGAAGCCGGCTGCAGAGACAGAGCCCAGGCGCGGGCTCTCAGCTCAGGGTTGCCTTAAACTGTGATCTGCGGCACAGTCGGACCCCTGCTCCTCCAGCAGGGACCCAACAAGCGGCAGATCCAGGGAGACTCACCTTCTTCCCCCGGGAGGAGAGGTGCGGGAGCGCACCGCAGGAATCTGCTGGGTTTGGAGACTCCACATGGGGTCGGCTGCCAGAGATAGAAAGGCCCAGTCACAGGCCGGGTGAGCACGGAGTGTGGCCAGAGACCGGGAAGACGGGAGTGACTGGCAGCTTTTCTCTGGGGGCTTACTGAGGAGCGGGGCCTGAGTTCTCGGCTCCTCCGAGGCAGAGATTGGGAGGCCACCATTTTCACTCTCCGCCTCCAAAGCTGTACGGAAAGCTTGAAGGGAACAAAAGCTCCAGAGAGCAAACCCGAGCAGATTACTTAGTCCGGACCAGGCAAGGGCGGGACAATTCTGCCTCCGGCAAAGACTTTTGGAAACCACGGCAACAGGCCCCTCCCCAGAAGATCAGTGAAAACCCAGCCAAGACCAAGTTTACCGATCAATGAGAATGGGAGAACTCCAGCGCTAGGGGAATACTGCACATAGAATTCATGGCTTTTCTACCATGATTCTTTAGTCTTTCAAAGTTAATTTTTTTAAAACTTTTTTTTTTTTTGAATTTTTCTTTTTCCCTTTTACAACCAACATCTTATCAATCCCTTTTTTAAAAAAAACATTTTTATTTTTCATTTTTATTTTTCATTCTTAGAGTCATGTTCTATCCCTTCATAGTAGTTACCTGTATTTTTGGCATATATATATAAGTTGTTCTCTCTTTAAAATTTTGAGATAGTTTCTTCTAACAGATCAAAATATACCCTAAATCTCTACTGTATGGTTTTTTCCTACTCCCCTGCCTGATCACATTCTCTCCCTTTTTTTTCTCTCTCTTTTTTTTAAATCCTCTTATTTCTTTTTTCAAACAACTTATCATCAATTCCTTTTATAAAATTTTTTATAATTTCCATCTTTACAGTCATATTCCATCCCTTCATCATATCAACCCTTATTTTTAGTCATATATAAGTTTTTCTTCTTTAAAATTTTGGGAGGCACTTTCTTCTAACTGACCAAATACACCCCAAATCTAGTGTGTGGCACTGATCTATATACCACCCTGATCATATTTGATCACTTTCTGTTTATTTTTTTTGTTTTCTTGTTTTTGTTTGTTTTTATCTTTATCTTTTCCTTTTTTTTTTTTTTCTTTTTTCTCTCTTTCCCTTTCTTTTCCCCCTGCTTCAGGTCTTTTCTGATTTGTTTAGAGTATATTTTCTGGGAACATTGTTACCGTGTTAGCATTTTGTTTTCTCATTAATCTGTTCTCCTCTGGACAAAATGACAAGACAGAAAAAATCACCTCAAAAATAAAGAGCAAGAGGTAGTACCGACTGCCAGAGACCTACTCAATAGGGACATTAGTATGATGTCAGTTCTAGGTTCAGAATCATGACTTTAAATATACTAGCTGGGCTTGAAAAAAGCATGGAAGTTATTAGAGAAACCCTTTCTGGAGAAGGAAAAGAACTAAAATCTAACCAAGTAGAAATCAAAAAGGCTATTAATGAGGTGCAAACAAATATGGGGGCGCTAACTGCTAGGATAAATGAGGCAGAAGAGAGAATCAGTGATATAGAAGCCCAAATGATAGAAAATAAAGAAACTGAGAAAAAGAGAGATAAATGACTACTGGATCACGAGGGCAGAATTCGAGAGATAAGCGATACCATAAGACAAAACAACATTAGAATAATTGGGATCCCAGAAGAAGAAGAAGGAGAGAGAGGAGCAGAAGGTATATTGGAGCAAATTATAGCAGAGAACTTCCCTAATTTGGGGAAGGAAACAGGCATCAAAATCCAGGAAGCACAGAGAACCCCTCTCAAAATCAATAAAAATAGGTCAACACCCCGACATCTGATAGTAAAACTTACAAGTCTCAGAGACAAAGAGAAAATCCTGAAAGCAGCTCGGGAGAAGAGATATGTAACCTACAAGGGTAGTTAGACTGGCAACAGACCTATCCACAGAGACCTGGCAGGCCAGAAAGGACTGGCAGGATATATTCAGAGCACTAAATGAGAAAAATATGAAGCCAAGAATACTATATCCAGCTACGCTGCCATTGAAAATTGAAGGAGAGATAAAAAGCTTCCAGGACAAACAAAAACTAAAGGAATTTGCAAACACAAAACCAGCCCTACAAGTAATATTGAAAGGGGCCCTCTAAACAAAGAGAGAGCCTGAAAGCAACATAGACCAGAGAGGAACAAAGACAATATACAGTAACAGTCACCTTACAAGCAATACAGAGGCACTAAATTCCTATCTTTTAATAGTTACCCTGAATGTAAATGGGCTCAATGCCCCAATCAAAAGACACAGGCTATCAGATTGGATTAAAAAACAAGACCCATCGATATGCTGTCTGCAATACACTCATTTTAGACCCAAAGACACCCCCAGATTGAAAGTGAGGGGGTGGAAAACCATTTACCATGCTAATGGACACCAAAAGAAAGCTGGGTGGCAATCCTTATATCAGACAAATTAGATTTTAAACCAAAGACTGTAATAAGAGATGAGGAAGGACACTATATCCTACTTAAAGGGTCTATCCAACAAGAAGATCTAACAATTATAAATATCTATGCCCCTAACATGGGAGCAGCCACTTATATAAGCCAATTAATAAAAAAAGCAAAGAAACACATCAACAACAATACAATAATTGTGGGGGACTTTAACACCCCCCCAGTGAAATGGACAGATCATCTAAGCAAAAGATCAACAAGGAAATAAAGACTTTAAATAACACACTGGAGCAAATGGACTTCACAGACATATTCAGAACATTCCATCCCAAATCAACAGAATACACATTCTTCTCTAGTACCCATGGAACATTCTCCAGAATAGATCACATCCTAGGTCACAAATCAAGTCTCAACCAGTACCAAAAGATTGGGATCATTCCCTGCATACTTTCAGACCACAATGCTTTGAAACTAGACCTCCATCACAAGAGGAAAGTCGGAAAGAACTCAAATACATGGAGGCTAAAGAGCATCCTACTAAAGAATGAGTGGGTCAACCAGGAAATTAAAGAAGAATTTAAAAAATTCATGGAAACCATTGAAAATGAAAACACAACTGTTCAAAGTCTTTGGGATGTAGCAAAGGCAGTCCTAAGAGGAATGTATAGAGCAATATAAGCCTTTCTCAAGAAACAAGATAGGTCTCAAGTACACAACCTAACCCTGCACCTAAAGGAGCTGGAGAAAGAACAGCAAATAAAGCCTAAACCCAGCAGGAGAAGAGAAATGATAAAGATCAGAGCAGAATTCAATGTAGGAGAAACTAAAAGAACAGTAGAACAGATCAACGAAACTAGGAGCTGGTTCTTTGAAAGAATTAACAAGATTGATAAACCCCTGGCCAGACTTATCAAAAAGAAAAGAGAAATGACCCAAATCAACAAAATCATGAATGAAAGAGGAGAGATCACAACCAACACCAAAGAAATACAAACAATTTTAAGAACATATTATGAGCAACTCTATGCCAGCAAATTAGATAACCTGGAAGAAATGGATGCATTCCTAGAGATGTATCAACTACCAAAACTGAACCAGGAAGAAATAGAAAGCCTGAACAGACCTATAACCACTAAGGAAATTGAAGCAGTCATCAAAAATCTCCCAAAAAACAGAAGCCCAGGACCAGATGGCTTCGCAGGGGAATTCTACCAAACATTTAAAGAAGAATTAATACCTATTCTTCTGAAACTGTTCCAAGAAATAGAAATGGAAGGAAAACTTCCAAACTCATTTTGTGAGGCCACCATTACCTTGATCCCAAAACCAGACAAAGACCCCATCAAAAAGAAGAACTATAGACCAATATCCCTGATGAACATGGATGCAAAAATTCTCACCAAAATACTAGCCAATAGGATCCAACAGTACATTAAAAGGATTATTCACCACAACCAAGTGGGATTTATCCCTGGGCTGCCAGATTGGTTCAACATCTGCAGATCAATCAACATGATACCATACATTAATGAAAGAAAGAACAAGAACCATATGATCCTCTCAATAGATGCAGAAAAAGCATTTGACAAAATACAGCATCCTTTTGATCAAAACTCTTGAGTGTATAGGCATAGAGGGTACATATCTCAATGTCATAAAAGCCATCTATGAAAAACCTACAGAGAATATCATTCTCAATGGGGAAAAACTGAGAGCTTTCCCCCTAAGGTCAGGAATGCAGCACGGATGTCCACTATCATCACTGCTATTCAACATAGTATTGGAAGTCCTAGCCACAGCAATCAGACAACAAAAAGAAATAAAAGGCATCTGAATTGGCAAAGAAGAAGTCAAACGCTCACTCTTTTTAGATGACATGGTACTTTATGTGGACAACCCCAAAGACTCCACCCCAAAACTGCTAGAACTCATACAGGAATTCAGTAAAGTGGCAGGATATAAAATCAATGCACAGAAGTCAGTGGCATTCCTATACACCAACAACAAGACAGAAGAAAGAGAAATTAAGGAGTCGATCCCATTTACAATTGCACCCAAAACCATAAGATACCTAGGAATAAATCTAACCAAAGAGGCAAAGTATCTGTACTCAGAAAAGTATAAAATACTCATGAAAGAAATTGAGGAAGACACAAAGAAATGGAAAAACGTTCCATGCTCATGGATTGGAAGAACAAATATTGTGAAGATGTCAATGCTGCCTAGATCAATCTACACATTCAGTGCAATACCTATCAAAAGACCATCCACTTTTTTCAAAGAAATGGAACAAATAATCCTAAAATTTGTATGGAACCAGAAAATACCCCGAATAGCCAGAGGAGTGTTGAAAAAATAAAGCAAAGCTGGCGGCATCACAATTCCGGACTTCCAGCTCTATTACAAAGCTATCATCATCAAGACAGTATGGTGCTGGCACAAAAACAGATACATAGATCAATGGAACAGAATAGAGAGCCCAGAAATGGACCCTCAACTCTGTGGTCAACTAATCTTCGACAAAGGAGGAAAGAATGTCCAATGGAAAAAAGACAGTCTCTTCAAGAAATGGTGTTGGGAAAATTGGATAGCCACATGCAGAAGAATGAAACTGGGCCATTTCCTTACACCACACACAAAAATAGACTCCAAATGGTTGAAAGACTTCAATGTGAGACAGGAGTCCATCAAAATCCTAAAGGAGAACACAAGCAGCAACCTCTTTGACCTCAGCCGCAGCAACTTCTTCCTAGAAACATCGCCAAAGGCGAGGGAAGCAAAGGCAAAAATGAACTATTGGGACTTCATCAAGATAAAAAGCTTTTGCAAAGCAAAGGAAACAGTCAACAAAACCAAAAGACATCCGACAGAATGGGAGAAGATTTTTGCAAATGACATATCAGATAAAGGGCTAGTATCCAAAATCTATAAAGAACTTCTTAAACTCAACACCCAAAGACTAAATGATCCATCAAGAAATGAGCAGAAGACATGAACAGATTTTTTTCCAAAGAAGACATCCAAATGGCCAACAGACACATGAAAAAGAGCTCAATATCACTCGGCATCAGGGAAATCCAAATCAAACCCTCAATGAGATACCACCTCACACCAGTCAGAATGGCTAAAATTAACAAGTCAGGAAACGACAGATGTAGGCAGTAATGCAGAGATCGGGAAACCCTCCTACACTGTTGGTGGGAATGCAAGCTGGTGCAGCCACTCTTGAAAACAGTATGGAGGTTCCTCAAAAAGTTGAAAATAGAGCTACCATATGATCCAGCAATTGCACTACTGGGTATTTACCCCAAAGATACAAAAGTAGGGATTCGAAAGGGTACGTGCGCCCCAGTGTTTATAGCAGCAATGTCCGCAATAGCCAAACTGTGGAAAGAGCCAAGATGTCCATCGACAGATGAATGGATAAAGAAGAAGTCGTATATATATACAATGGAATATTATGCAGCCATCAAAAGGAATGAGATCTTGCCATTTGCAATGACGTGGATGGAACTGGAGGGTATTATGCTGAGTGAAGTAAGTCAAACAGAGAAAGACATGTATCATATGACCTCAGTGTTATGAGGAATTCTTAATCTCAGGAAACAAACTGAGGTTGCTGGAGTGGGGGGTGGGGTGGGAGGGATGGGGTGACTGGGTGATAGACACCGTGGAGAGTATGTGCTCTGGTAAGTGCTGTGAATTGTTCAAGACTGTTGAATCTCAGATCTGTACCTCTGAAACAAATAATGCAATATATGTTAAGGAAAAAAAAAAAGGAAGAAGAGGATAGCAGGAGGGGAAGAATGAAGGGGGGGAAATCGGAGGGGTAGACTAACCATGAGAGATGATGGACTCTGTAAAACAAACTAAGGGTTCTAGAGGGGAGGGGGGTGGGAGGATGTGTTAGCCTGGTGGTGGGTATTGAGGAGGGCACGTTCTTCATGGAGCACTGGGTGTTATGCACAAACAATGAATCATGGAACACTACATCTAAAACTAATAATGTATGGGGATTAACATAACAATAAAAAAATAAAAATTAAATGTCTATGCTGCCCAGAGCAATCTATACTTTCAGTGCAATCCCTATCAAAACACCATCAACATTTTTCACAGAGCTGGTACAAACAAACCTAAAATATCTGTGGAACCAGAAAAGACTCCAAATTGCCAGGGGAATGTTGAAAAAGAAAACCAAAGCTGGGGGCATCATAATGCCTGACTTCGAGCTCTATTACAAAGCTGTGATCACTAAGACAGCATAGTAATGGCACAAAAACAGACACATAGATCAGTTGGACAGAATAGAGACCCCAGAAATGGACCCTCAACTCCATGGTCAGCTAATCTTCAGCAAATCAGGAAAGAATATTAAGTGGAAAAAAGACAGTGTTTTCAATAAATGGTGCTGGGAAAACTGGACAACCACATGCAGAAGAATGAAACTGGACCCTTCTCTTACACCATACACAAAGATAAAATGGATGAAAGACCTCGATGTGAGACAGGAACCCATCAAAATCCTTCAGGAAAACATAGGCATCAACCTTTTTGACATTGGCCACAGCAACTTCTTTCAAGACATGTCTCTAAAGGCATAGGAAACAAAAGCAAAAATGAACTTTTGGGATTTCATCAAGATAAAAGCTTCTGCACAGCAAAGAAAACCATCAACAAAATTAAGAGACAACATCAGAATAGGGAAGACATTTGCAAATGACATTACAGATAAAGGGCTGGCATCCCAGATCTATAAAGAACTTCTCAAAATCAATACCCAAAAAACAAATAATCCAGTCAAGAAATGGGCAGAAGACATGAACAGACACTTCTCCAAAGAAGACATACAGATGGCTAACAGACACATGAAAAAATGTTCCACATCACTAGCCATTAGGGAAATACAAATCAAAAGCACAATGAGATACGACCTCACACCAGTTAGAATGGCAAAAATTAACAAGACAGGAAACAGCAAATGTTGGTGAGGTTGTGGAGAAAGGGGAACCCACTTACACTGTTGGTGGGAATGGAAGCTGGTACAGCCACTCTGGAAAATAGTATGGAGGTTCCTCAAGACGTTAAAAGACCTGCCCTCACAAACACACCACCAGCAAACCAACCAGTAACAAACAAACAAACAAAAAGAGAAGCATGTACCACAGTTAAAGATACTAAGATTAAGAAAGTTTCAGGAGTCTCCTTAAGCAAATGCTTTTATTTTAAGGATATTCGAAGCTATGAAGAACATTAGGTGGGCACACTCAAGTTTACTATCGTGGTTCCCCATATATTTTTTTAATTTTCAAAGCTGGACACAGGATATTGAAGGAGTATATGAGTCCTTCTAACTTACTTAAGAATCACAATGATTTCATCTCATATAGGGTACCATTAGCTTCTCTATTTGAATTTTAAACTTGGAAATCAGGAACTTCTATCTTGAACAACTTGGAAAACTAATATTTGCTGAATTTGTGAATGAAAAGCAAATGTATTTTCCATTTGTACATGAGGGAAATATTTTACAGGCTTTGAGTAGAGAGATTTACAGGCTGATGTCACATTTTTATTCTAGCTTCAGTGTTCCAAATGCATATATTTCTGTATCTGTAAATTCAACTTAGACTAACTTTAAACAGGGCAACAAATGTATAGTTTTCTTTGGCCAGTGTGTAAAGTATAATTAGGTCCTTTAAAATCTTGGAAACAGATGCTAGCTTGTATGACTGAAATGCAGCATTCTAAATTCCCATAGAAGAATGTACTATTTAGAATGGTAAAACACCTAGGGACATCTGGGTGGCTCAGTTGGTTAAGTGTCTGCCTTCGGCTCACGTCATGATCCCGGGGTCCTGGGATCGAGCCCCGCGTCTGGCGCCCTGCTCAGCAGGGAGCCTGCTTCTCCCTCTCACACTCCCCCTGCTTGTGTTCCCTCTCTCCCTGTGTGTCTCTCTCTGTCAAATAAATAAATAAAATATTTTTTTAAAAAAAAGAATGGAAAAACACCTGTGGTTTCCACTGAATTGATATCTTTAATAAAGCACTATTATATGAAGGTAATGTTTGGTGGCAGTATGGGATGGGCATGCAGAGCTGGTCAGAAATGACATGGCAGTAAAAGTGCATTTAAATACTTTAACAAAAACTTCAGAATGAAACTAAGGGAAGAGAACTTGAAGTTTAAGTTAAACAGAGGGGATACCTTTGCTTATGTATTTATTTTTTTATCGATAGAAAAGCAGTATATGCTCAGTGAAAAGAAAAACTTCTTGTGATACTGATTCAGATGTTTGTTAGGACACTGCAGTACAGGGAGAGAACTTTTAGACTTACTGCAGTCTGTAATGATGTGGAATGTCATCTTGTAAAATATTAGTTTGGCTCCTTCCTCCTTCCTCACAGACAGCCAGCAGAATCATGCAACAACTGATTGTCAATGCAGGAGCAACTAGGCAACTTACAGTCATTAGAGTGCCAGGAAAATCTGTTTCTAAAGTGATAATTTGCTTCTTTAGTTTAAAATCCCAGCAATGTCTCTCACACACATAATTGAGCAGTGATGTACACCAAAGTACTTGAACTGAAATAACTGTTTTTCTGTTATTTTTTAAACATATATAAGAGACTCAATTCCTACTCTGGAAAGCAGTTTTACATTTTTTATGTTATTTTTTTATTTTTTAAATTATTATGTTCCATTAGCTATATAGTACATTATTAGTTTTTGATGTAGTGTTCAATGATCTTTTAAATGCAATTTTACCTTTTTAAAATCATTCTGAAGATTCTTTGAGCCTTGTAGAATTTTAAGGGCACCATTATGAACATCACATTCCTTTTGCTATTTGTTGGACATTTTAAAAAATCTGTCCCCTTCTGTGAATTTGGAACATTAGTGGTTCTCTTATCTTTCTCTTATGACCCATCTTCCACAACTTTCCTGCTTTCTAGTCATGGAGTGGTTTGACACTTTATTATACTTCTGCTTTTGATCAAAGCAAATGCTAATTGAGTGAACTTCCTCTTTAAAGAGACAAGTCTAAGTCAATAATCTTTTCCTTTACTGAACTCTGAAAGACTAGTTTTACTCATTTCTTGGACTGTTTTTCTTAATTTCATTTAAAAGTATTATGAAGTAGATTTAATAAACTTGTATTTGATCTACTTGTGAGAAAAGCAATTTTACATTTCCTAAGAAGGATAGTCCTAGTCAGTCAATTTTTTTTTAATCACAGTTTCATTATTTCACCTTACCTTTTTTTTCAGACACTTTTCTCCTTTTTTATATGCAATTTAGTGTATTAGAGTCAGTTCCGTAAAACCATTTGTACAATGCTTTGAACATTTGGTTATAATTTTTTTTGTCTGCCAAGCATTTTTCAATGTGCAATTTATTAACCTTGAGATGACCTGTGGCCTACATATTTTCTTCATTACATGCAGCATTTATTGTATTATGTATTAGATTGATAGCTGCAAACTATGCTGTTTGGCATCAGGGTAAACTAAAGTACTTTTGTGCAAATAAACAGTGTAAGTCATTTTTTAAACTTCATTTTGGACATTTCAGGCATCTGTCAAGACAGAATAGTAAAACAAATCTTGATTGACCTGTTGGCCAGCTTCAACAATTATGAGCTCATGGCCAATATTCTTTTATCTGTACCCCTCAATTCCCTACTACCCTGGGATATATTATTTTGAAATGAATCCCAGACATTAGATCATTTCATCCATATACAGATCAGATAAGGATGATCTAAATAAAACAAAACAAAACAAAAAACACCCCCAAAACAAAACCACAATAACTTCATCAGATCTGGAAAATAATTAACAAAAATTTCTCAGTTTCATCAAATATCTAGTCAATGTTCAGAAATTATAAAAGCCTTTTAGGCAGTTTGTTCCAATCAGGATTCAGCCAACTCTATATGTTGCATTTGGTTGATATGTCTCTTAATTTTTTCTTTTCTTTCTCTAGGAATCCTTCTTCAGTTTATTTGTTGAATAAATGAGATTGTTTGTTCTATACGTATTCTCACTTTCTGGATTTTTCAGATTGCTTCCTTATGGTGTCATTTACCATGTTACTCTGTTCCTTGTGCTTCCTATAAATTTGTGATTAATAAAATAGCTCTATCAGTTTCAGGCTTCATTTTGTTTTAATTTTGTTTGCTGCCACCAGGAGGTACATAGGGTTTGGTTGTCTCTCTTTTTATGATTTTAAGATTGAAAATTGGATTCAAGTGTTATCAGATTGATCCACTCTTTAAAAGCTTATTCATAACTTTTATCATAACAAAAGTTTATCATAAACTTTTCATCTGATGGTTTTAGCATCTTTGGGAATTCTTGCAGTGACCTGTTATTTCCTTAAGGATTACAAATTCATGATTGTTAGTTGAAACACTAAATAAAAAATAAAAAAATTCATCAGCTATTTGGTTACTCTGAGAGTATAGTTCCTACAGGAAAGGCAGGATAAATTCTTGATTCTTTCTGTTTTTTATGTTTTCAGAATGAGTTGGTTCCCTTACATTTTGAAAAAGTGATCAAGGGGTGCTTGGGTGGCTCAGGCATTAAACGTCTGCCTTCGGCTCAGGTCATGATCCTGGGGTCCTGAGATCGAGCCCTGTGTTGGGCTCCCTGCTCAGCGGGGAGACTGCTTCTCCCTCTCCCACTCCCCCTGCTTGTGTTCCCTCTCTCACTGTGTCTCTGTCTGTCAAATAAATAAATAAAATCTTTTAAAAAAAAGTGATCAATAAAATTTGAAATTTTTTTAAATTTTTATTGGTTTGAGCATATTTTATGAGTTTCAACTCAGTATAGTAGTTATTATTTTTTTAATAATCAATTTGTGCCCTGTTTGGCTGGGGAGTCCCTTCAGATGGTCTCCTGGTTACTGAAAGTACTGCTTCATGATTCTCCCTTGCTCTCTGGTATGTTGAGGTGTTGCATGCTTACCCTGTGCTTTCTTGTCCCAGATGTGGAGTCAGCCATTGGAAGGGAATGAGA
The DNA here is from genome assembly GCF_011800145.1 of Mirounga leonina. Classification (NCBI taxonomy): domain Eukaryota; kingdom Metazoa; phylum Chordata; class Mammalia; order Carnivora; family Phocidae; genus Mirounga; species Mirounga leonina. The sequence goes on along the minus strand of NW_023270709.1, from coordinate 2,452,612 downwards.
TAATTCAAATATTGAAATAATGTAAAATTTGAAGAAACTTGTTTTTTACTCTTTCCATACTTTGTTCTTGTCCTCCCTATGTGCCCCTGGCTTTTTTTGTGCTCTCTCTGTCTCATTAACTCTCATCCAGAAGTTCATTCTATAACTGGATAAGCAGTGTTAGCAGCAGTCACATTACCTGGTGGTTTCTTATGTTCCAACAGTACTATTGCTTCTGTTCAGGTTAGCACCAGGTAAGCCAATTCTCTAACATCACAAATCTTACCGGTCAGGTAGTGAAAGGTGTTTTTAGACACTCCTCTAAAGAGGTGTCTCCTAGTCAGGAAGACATTAGAAGGACTATGTATGTATGTTCTGTAATTATGAATCTGTGAAGCTTCTGTTTCTTTTTGTTTTGTTTTGTTTTTTTATTTTATTATGTTATGTTAATCACCATACATTATATCATTAGTTTTTGATGTAGTGTTCCATGATTCATTGCCTATAACACCCAGTACTCCGTTCAGTACGTGCCCTCTTTAACACCTACCAGCAGGCTAACACATCCCCCCACGCCCCTCCCCTCTAGAACCCTCAGTTTGTTTCTCAGAGTCCATAGTCTCATGGTTCGTCTCCCCCTCCAATTTCCCCCCCTTCATTTTTCCCTTCCTACTATCTTCTTTTTTTTAACATATAATGTATTATTTGTTTCATAGGTACAGATCTGTGATTCAACAGTCTTACACAATTCACAGCACTCACCATAGCACATACCCTCCCCAATGTCTATCACCCAGCCACCCCAACCCCCCTACCCCCACCACTCCAGCAACCCCGTTTGTTTCCTGAGATTAAGAATTCCTCATATGAGTGAGGTCATATGATTCATGTCTTTCTCTGATTGACTTATTTTGCTCAGCATAATACCCTCCAATTCCAGCCACATTGTTACAAAGGGCAAGATCTCATTCCTTTTGATGGCTGCATAATATTCCATTGTATATATTTACCACATCTTCTTTATCCATTCATCTGTTGATACACATCTTGGCTCTTTCCACAGTTTGGCTATTGTAGACATTGCTGCTATAAATCTCAGGGTGCACGTACCCCTTCGGATCCCTACATTTGTATCTTTGGGGTAAATACGCAGTAGTGCAAATTGCTGGATCATATGGTAGCTCTATTTTCAACTTTTTGAGGAACCTCCATACTGTTTTCCAGAATGGTTGCACCAGCTTACATTCCCACCAACAGTGTAAGAGGGTTCCCCTTTCTCCACATCCCCGCCAACATCTGTCATTTCCTGACTTGTTAACTTTAGCCATTCTAACTGGTGTGAGGTGGTATCTCATTGAGGCTTTGATTTGGATTTCCCTGATGCTGAGCGATGTTGAGCACATTTTCATGTGTCTGTTGGCCATTTGGATGTCTTCTTTGGAAAAAAATCTGTTCATGTCTTCTACCCATTTCTTGATTGGATGATTTGTTCTTTGGGTTGAGTTTGATAAGGTCTTTATAGATTTTGGATACTAGCCCTTTATCTGATATGTCATTTGCAAATATCTTCTCCCATTCTGTCGGTTGTCTTTTGGTTTTGTTGACTGTTTCCTTTGCTTTGCAAAAGCTTTTTATCCTGATAAAGTCCCAATAGTTCATTTTTGCCCTTGCTTCTCTTGCCTTTGGTGATGTTTCTAGGAAGAAGTTGCTGCGGCTGAAGTCAAAGAGGTTACTGCCTGTGTTCTCCTTTAGGATTTTGATGGACTCCTGTCTCACATTGAGGTCTTTCAACCATTTGGAGTCTATTTTTGTGTGTGGTGTAAGGAAATGGTCCAGTTTCATTCTTCTGCATGTGGCTGTCCAATTTTCCCAACACCATTTGTTGAAGAGACTGTCTTTTTTCCATTGGACATTCGTTCCTGCTTTGTCAAAGATTAGTTGACCATAGAGTTGAGGGTCCATTTCTGGGCTCTCTATTCTGTTCCATTGATCTATGTGTCTGTTTTTGTGCCAGTACCAGACTGTCTTGATGATGACAGCTTTGTAATAGAGCTGGAAGTCCAGAATTGGGATGCCACCAGCTTTCCTTTACTTTTTCAACATTCCTCTGGCTATTCAAGGTCTTTTCGGATTCCATTCAAATTTTAGGATTATTTGTTCCATTTCTTTGAAAAAAGTGGATGGTCTTTTGATAGGTATTGCATTAAATGTGTAGATTGCTCTAGGTAGCATTGACATCTTCACAATATTTGTTCTTCCAATCCATGAGCATGGAACGTTTTTCTATTTCTTTGTGTCTTCCTCAGTTTCTTTCATGAGTATTTTATAGTTTTCTGAGTACAGATCCTTTGCCTCTTTGGTTAGATTTATTCCTAGGTATCTTATGGTTTTGGGTGCAATTATAAATGGGATCGACTCCTTAATTTCTCTTTCTTCTGTCTTGTTGTTGGTGTATAGGAATGCCACTGATTTCTGTGCATTGATTTTATATCCTGCCACTTTACTGAATGCCTGTATGAGTTCTAGCAGTTTTGGGGTGGAGTCTTTGGGGTTGTCCACATAAAGTATCATATCATCTACAAAGAGTGAGCGTTTGACTTCTTCTTTGCCAATTTGGATGCCTTTTATTTCTTTTTGTTGTCTGATTGCTGTGGCTAGGACTTCTAGTACTTTGTTGGATAGCAGTGGTGATAGTGGACATCCCTGCCGTCTTCCTGACCCTAGGGGGAAAGCTCTCAGTTTTTCCCCATTGAGAATGATATTCGCTGTGGGTTTTTCATAGATGGCTTTTATGATATTGATGTATGTCCCCTCTATCCCTATACTCTGAAGAGTTTTGATCAAGAAAGGATACTGTACTTTGTCAAATGCTTTTTCTGCATCTTTTGAGAGGATCATATGGTTCTTGTTCTTTCTTATTAATGTATTGTATCACATTGATTGATTTGCAGATATTGAACCAACCTTGCAGCCCAGGGATAAATCCCACTTGGTCGTGGTGAATAATCCTTTTAATGTACTGTTGGATCCTATTGGCTAGTATTTTGGTGAGAATTTTTGCATCCATGTTCATTAGGGATATTGGTCTGTAATTCTCCTTTTTGATGGGGTCTTTGTCTGGTTTGGGGATCAAGGTAATGCTGGCCTCATAAAGTGAGTTTGGAAGTTTTCCTTCCATTTCTGTTTTTTGGAACACTTTCAGAAGATTAGGTATTAATTCTTCTTTAAGTGTTTGGTAGAATTCCCCTGGGAAGCCATCTGGCCCTGGGCTTTTGTTTGTTGGGAGATTTTTGTTGACTGCTTCAATTTCCTTAGTGGTTATGGGTCTGTTCAAGTTTTCTCTTTCTTCCTGGTTCAGTTTTGGTAGTTGATACATCTCTAGGAATGCATCCATTTCTTCCAGGTAATTTGCTGGCATATGAGCATTGCTCATAATATGTTCTTAGAAATGTTTGTATTTCTTTGGTGTTGGTTGTGATCGCTCCTCTTTCATTCATGACTTCATTTATTTGGGTCATTTCTCTTTTCTTTTTGATAAGTCTGGCCAGGGGTTTATCAGTCTTGTTCATTCTTTCAAAGAACCAGCTACTAGTTTCATTGATCTGTTCTACTGTTCTTTTGGTTTCTACTTCAATGATTTCTGCTCTGATATTTATTATTTCTCTTCTCCTGCTGGGTTTAGGCTTTATTTGCTGTTCTTTCTCCAGCTCCTTTAGGTGGAGGGTTAGGTTGTGTACTTGAGACCTTTCTTGTTTCTTGAGAAAGGCTTGTATTGCTAAATACTTTCCTCTTAGGACTGCCTTTGCTGCATCCCAAAGATTTTGAACAGTTGTGTTTTCATTTTCATTGGTTTCCATGAATTTTTTAAATTCTTCTTTAATTTCCTGGTTGACCCATTCATTCTTTAGTAGGATGCTCTTTAGCCTCCATGGATTTGAATTCTTTCCAACTTTCCTCTTGTGACTGAGTTCTAGTTTCAAAGCATTGTGGTCCGAAAATATGCAGGGAATGATCCCAATCTTTTGGTACTGCTTGAGACCTGATTTGTAACCTAGCATGGGATCTATTTTGGAGAATGTTCCATGGGCACTCAAGAAGAATGTGTATTCTGTTGCTTTGGGATCGAAAGTTCTGAATATATCTGTGAAGTCCATTTGGTCCAGTGTGTCATTTAAAGTCTTTATTTCCTTGTTGATCTTTTGCTTAGATGATCTGTCCATTTCAGTGACGGGGGTGTTAAAGTCCCCTACTGTTATTGTATTGTTGTTGATGTGTTTCTTTGGTTTTTTTATTAATTGGTTTATATAATTGGCTGCTCCCATGTTGGTGGCATAGATATTAACAATTGTTAGATCTTGTTGGAGAGACCGGTTAAGTAGGATATAGTGTCATTTCTCATCTCTTATTATAGTCTCCGGTTTAAAATCTAATTTGTCTGATATAAGGATTGCCACCCCAGCTTTCTTTTGGTGTCCATTAGCATGGTAAATGGTTTTTCACCCCCTCAGTTCCAATCTGGAGGTGTCTTTGGGTGTTAAATGAGTCTCTTGCAGACAGCATATCAATGGGTCTTGTTTTTTTATCTAATCTGATAGCCTGTGTCTTTTGATTGGGGCATTTAGCCCATTTACATTCAGGGTAACTATTGAAAGATATAAATTTAGTACCATTGTATTACCTGTAAGGTGACTGTTACTGTATATTGTCTGTGTTCCTTTCTGGTCTATGTTACTTTTAGGCTCTCTCCTCTGCTTAGAGAACCCCTTTCAAGATTTCTTTTAGGGCTGCTTTTGTGTTCACAAATTCCTTTAGTTTTTGTTTGTCCTGGAAGCTTTTTATCTCTCCTTCTATTTTCAGTGACAGCCAGCTGGAAATAGTATTCTTGGCTGCATATTTTTCTCATTTAGTGCTCTGAATATATCCTGCCAGTCCTTTCTGGCCTGCCAGGTCTCTGTGGATAGGTCTGTTGCCAGTCTAATGTTTCTACCATTGTAGAGTACAGCTCTCTTACCCCAAGCTGCTTTCAGGATTTTCTCTTTGTCTCTCAGCCTCCTAAGTTTTACTATTAGATGTCGGGGTGTTGACTCTTTTTATTGATTTTGAGTGGGGTTCTCTGTGCCTCCTGGATTTTGATGCCTGTTCCCTTCCCCAAATTAGGAAGTTATCTGGTATAATTTGCTCCAATATTCCTTCTGCCCCGTCTCTCTTCTTCTTCTGGGATCCCGATTATTCTAATATTGTTTTGTCTTATGGTATTGCTTATCTCTCGAATTCTGCCCTCGTGATCCAGTAGTTGTTTATCTCTCAGCTTCTTTATTTTCCATCATTTGTTCTTCTATATCACTATTTCTCTCTTCTGCCTCATTTATCCTAGCAGTTAGAGCCTCCATTTTTGATTGCACTTCACTAATAGCCTTTTTGATTTTGACTTGGTTAGATTTTAGTTCTTTTATTTCTCCAGAAGCGGTTTCTCTAATATCTTCCATGCTTTTTTCAAGCTCAGCTAGTATCTTTAAAATCGTCATTCTGAACTCTAGTTTCAACATCTTACTAATGTCTGTATTGATTAGATCCCTGGCAGTCGGTACTGCCTCTTGTTCTTTTTGTTGAGGTGATTTTTTCCATCTTGTCATTTTGTCCAGAGGAGAACAGATGAATGAGAGAACAAAATGCTAATAGGGTAACAACGACCCCAGAAAAATACACACTAAAAAAATCAAAAGAGACCTGAAACCGGAGGAAAAGAAAGGGAATGAAATGCCATCTCTGTGTCTCTCCTCCAGTTCTAGGAGAAAACCTCAGAGATAAACAGTTTAGCAAATATTTATTGGATTAATTACATGCAACTTCCTTAACCATTTTGTCTTAAACAGCAAAAGCCCACCCCAAAATACTTTAGTACAGCTTAATAATAAGCCATTTTGATAACTGTTGAGTATCACAGTGGAATACTTTTGAGTATGGGTTTTTAAAACAACATCATCTTGAACATTTCCTGGGAGTCTCCATTAGAAGGGAGACTGACAGGCCTGAGAGGAGCTCAGACACCTGACACATCCTCCCCTCCAGAGCTGAGGAAACCCTGCCCAGGTGAAGGATTATTGAAGGCTCTGGAGCACCATGTGATTGACGTAACTGGGACTTTTCTCTTTCTACCTCAGTTTATCATTTATCAGCAAGCTAATTAATGTGGTAAACTCTATATTGTATAGACAATCCAACAGTGATACTGTTTGAATCCAAAACTCAGTTTGCGCCTACATTTTAAGTGATTGGAACAATAGATATCAACAAAGTAGTTTGTGTCTGTAGGAGTGAGTTAAACATAGTATTAATAAAATCTTTATATCATATGAATATTTACGTGGGATATGGATTTTCTTTTGTATCAATTTACTTCAATTTTGTGATAATGTATAATACTGATAAAAATGTTTGAGTGACAACCAAAGTAAATTCATAAATATGATATATTTGAAAATCCATTTTTCATTTTTGAAATTGCTGTCTTTTCTGATTGCAAATGGTGTGACAACCTATGATTATAGTAACGAACTTTAAGAATTATATGTAGAATGCATATCACTTTTAGCAAGTTTGTGTATTGAAGGAGCTTAATAATAGGTTTTATGAAATCACAAAAAGCCACCTTCAGGGAGTTTAATATGGTGGATATGAAAAAGATTAACATTCTTGTACTCTACAGTACAAGTTGGGTTGTATTAATGAAAAGAAAAATTGGTGTATATTCTTGGACTTTTTTCTCTTTTTTTTGATTTGTGCAATGGCTTTTTTTTTCCCCCTAAGGAAAACTTATAACAAATCCCACCCCCTTTTTTTTTAATTAGAGCAAGTGCTATTTTTAGACATGTATGCCCATATCCAACAAGACTATACTTAAATGAATGTTGACAGTGAAGTGCTTTTGGTGGGCCACACAGTCTTTCACCATTGGAAAACTGGCAGTGCCCACTAAAGATAAATTTGCATTTCTGCAATGACCCAATTCTATTACCTAAGAGAAATGAGTGTTTATGCCTACCAAAGACAAGAATATTCATAGCAGCTCTATTTAAAATAGCTAAAAATTGAGACACCTCAGCCAGTTAAGCGTCTGCCTTCGGCTCAGGTCATGATCCCAGGATCCTGGGATCGAGCCCCGCATTGGACTCCTTGTTCAGCAGGAAGCTTGCTTCCCCTCTGCCTGCTGCTCCCCCTGGTTGTGCTTTCTCTCTCTCTCTGACAAATAAATAAATAAATAAAATCTTTTAAAAAATAAAAAAAAATTGCTAAAAATTGGAAACAATTCAGATGTCTATCAGCAGTTAGAATGGATACATAAATCATGGTGTGGTCATTCAGTGAGATATGTATAGCAATGAGAATGACCATACTTTCCTATATGCAACAACGTTAATGGTTCTCACAGATACACTATTGAGGGAAGGAAGCCAGATTCAAAAGAGTACTGTTTGTTTCTGTATGAGTCTATTATTTCATTTATATGAAAGCCAACACATGGATCAATGGAGAGAGAGAGATCTGAATAATGATTACCTTTTAGACAGGGATATTGTCTGGGACCAAGAGAGCCTGCTGGGATGCTGGATATAAATATTCTATCTCTTGATGTGGATGGTGGTTATATGTGTGTATACAAATGTAAAAACTCATCAGGTTATACACTTAAGATTTATGTATTTACTATAAATTATACTTATTTTTTTCACTTCATTTTGTTTTTATTATAGCATGTTTGCTTAATTTACAGGAAGCAGAAAATAAGCTGGGTCTTGTTTTGATCCAAAGATTGATGTTTTAAAGGTTGTACACAATATATTTTTTTTCTTTTTCTTAAATTTTATTTTATTATGTTGTGTTAGTCACCATACAATACATCATTAGTTTTTGATGTAGTGATCCACAGTTTGTTTAAAAGAACATATTAAAAATTCCTTTTTAGAGGCTTCTGAAATAAAATACAAAGTCTAACCCCACAACTTTCCTCTTTGGTAGAACTGCAAACTACTGCTACAGTTTTAAATAGACTTTTTGTCTATTTAACTGTCTACAGTTTAAACTGTACATCTAGGAAAATCTAAAAAATTTAGACATTTAGTTTGCTTCCATATCTTGACTATTGTATATAATGTTACAATAAATATAGGGATGCATATTATCTTTTTGAATGAGTGTTTTTGTTTTCTTTGGGTAAATACCCAGTAGTGGAATTACTAGATTGTATGTTGTTGCTATTTTTAATTTTTTGAGGAACCTCCATACTAATTTGCACAGTGACTGTACCAATTTACATTCCCACCAACAGTGCACAAGGGTTCCCTTTTCTTCAAATCCTCACCAACACCTTTTATTTCTTGATCTTTTGATACTAATTGTTCTGACTGGTGTGAGGTGATAACACAGATGACCTAAAGGATATTAAGCTAAGTAAAATAAGTTAGGCACAAAAAGACAAATACTGTAATGATTTCACCTATATGTGGAATCTAAAAACAAACAACCAGAAACAGACCCTATGTAAATAAAAAGAACAAACTGTTGTTTGCCAGAAGGGAGAGCTCTGGATGGGAGGATAGACAAAATGAGTGAAGGGGAGTGGGAGGCTCAGGCTTCCAGTTATGGAATGAATAAGTCACAGGGATGAAAGGTATAGCATGGGGAATGTAGTCAATGGTATTCTGAGAGTGTTGTATGTTAATAGATGGTAAGTACACTTATGAGCATAGCATAATACTTAGAGTTGTTAAGTCACTATGTTGTACACCTGAAACTAATGTGACATTTTTTATCAACTGTACATCAATTAAAGAAAATTTCTTAAATTGGACTTTAAAATCCAAGTTCGCTATTGGCTTTTCATATTTTTCTCTGCCTTCAATTTTATTACAGCTTCATTGTTTTTAATTTCAACATTTTTTTTAGTTTAATGGCTGAAACAGATTTTATTTCTTAAGTTGTATATGGAGCCATATGTTGAGAATAGGGAGTTTACTGTATTATTTCTTTGCTGTGCTTCATAGTGGTGATTCCAGTTCTAAGGAAGCAACAGCTGCTCCATAACATTGACAGTACCATCTATTCTGGGTCAGACAGTGGTAGAGCACTTTCCGTGTGTTTGTTCAGTGAATTACAGAGGCCCACACAGCCAACTAGGGGAGCCAGGATTCTAATTCAGTCAGGCTCTTGTGCCATGTTCTTCAGCCTGGCTTCTCTCATAAGCATTTATTAATTTTGATTTAATCAGTGTCATTTTATTAAAAAAAACTTGAGATTTTGAAATTGAACAGTTACTACAGACCTGTTTATGAAATGTTATATACAAATGTAATAAAACATTGCAAGTGTAAAACAAAATGCATCCATTTGCATAGATAGAATGAATTTTATTTTCTTGTCTCTTTCACTTTGCTAATTGAAGTTGACTTCTAATGAAACAAATTTTTTCTGCCAAAAGACTAAATTGAAACAAATGAGTTCAATTTATTAGCTGATGTTAAATTGATTAAATGGCTACCCTTAGGTCTGAAATTCAGTGTATCATGTTTCAAATGATGAAACTGATATTCTATGCTAAATATATAAAGTGTTCTATAATATTCTATGTTAGTGTAATTCATAATCTGTTTTACCAATCAGACCTTAACTTTGAAATGGGAGATGTTGTGATATCCTTGCTCATTTTTGAGACTTGAAAGCTATTTATCTGTGATGTATATGAATGCTAAACTGTTATGAATATAAATCCTTTCTTACAAATGGAAAACATAAGCCATGAAATAATTTTACTGTTATTTTCACTACTGGCCATATTTTCTCTTTTCATAGGACAGAGTTTTCCTATTCATATTTAAAAACTAGGAGATCATATTAATTAAAGCCAGAAAAAAAAATCTCGAGAAAGAAAATAGAGAACTGTAAAGGTTGAGATTATTCATTCATATACTACATATGAAGGGTATCCTCTCCTCAAGTGTTCATTTTAAAAATCTCTGATATGGCAAAAGACATTTATCTGTTTAGGAAAAGAGATCAATTTAGGAATGAAGAAACTAAAACATGAAGGCCTGGAACTTAAAACCCTTTCTCTATTCCAACAAAAGCTAATTTTGTTGCAAAATATTTAGGCCTTTCTGTCTGTCTGCCAATATTGATAGTTTCTGGTTGCCTTTTTTAAAAGGCAGTAATTTCAATAATGTGTCTTCAGAGTGTAATTGAATAGATAATTTATTTAGAAAAACCCCAAAGTTCTTTCATGTAGTGTTTCAGTTTGACCCAAAAAAAGTACATTGTGGGATATTTATAGTATTTTTCAATCTATTTTTATCTGTAGACTAGGACTGATAACTGATTTAGGGCATGGGGGTTAAAAACAGGAAATGTGGTTTATAAAGTAGGTAGTATCTCCAGAGTTTCCAAAGTTTGATTTCTTATAGTATTGACTGAAGAGTATCATGTTTCAAAACAACATTAGGCAGCATACCTTGAAATCAGTCTGTGTTTAAAGGAGTTGTCTGTCCAATTATGACAGGAAATGCTTCACGGAAAAGTTTGCGTTCTTGGTATAGGTTCAAATAGTACAGCACTTGTTTTCTGTAATTGCACAGTGCTCTTTCTCCCTAGCTCTTTTTCAGCTGGTCTTTTTACAGTTAGATTGAGTATAAGTCTTATGTAAATTTTAGTAAATTTTCTTTGATCTTTGTGTTTGGGTTAAAATTTTATTTTAGTGCTTAGTTTTGTCATTATCATAATTGAGGAGGAGCACATATTATAGTTATTAACTATAGTAATTAGAGAATCCAAGTTAAGAAAATAAAAAGGCATGAAGAAGCAGAGTTATAATTTTGTATGGCTTTGAATGACAGCTTGGCAGAACTGATCAAAACTAAAAACCTTTGACTCAGCAATCCCACTTCTAGGAAGATATCTTACATAAATTATTCTATGAGAACACAAGGATTGATATTCATTGCAGCATTATTTATAGTAGTATGTACTGAAAGGCAATGTAATTGTCTAATAGTAGGAGAATAAATTATGAATAGAATAAAATTAATAAATTAGAATAAGTAACAGAATAAATAAATTGTGGTACATCCATAACATAGAATACCAGGCAGCCGTTGATAAGGTAGATATGTATACACTGGCATGGAGAAATGTTTGTGATATATTACAAAATGAAGTAAGCAAGTTTCAAGAAGGAATGTGTAGTGTAATCTCATTTTTGAGGGGGAAGAATTTATATTCATAGGAAGAGATTTGGAAGAATACATACCAAACTAGGGAGAAGGATGAAGGAGTTTATTGGACTTTTATTTGTTATTATGAAAACATATACTTCTGTGTTTTAATTATTTTTGATGAGCATTTAATTTTTTTTTCAAAATAAAAAATCAAGAAGAAAGATTGATAAATCCAAAATGTTCACTATTCTATTTTTTAATATGGACATTCTTTAGAGAAGTTCTGCCTAGCAGTTTGTCCAAATTATAAGAAGAATCAAATCTGCTTATATAACACTTTTTAATGTATAAAACATTTTCCCATATTTCAAAGAAAACCTGAAGCTCCACGAATTAGCTGATTTTTCCAGCTAAGATGTAAATCCAGTTCATTCCATACACACCTGTATATTATCTATTGTAGCTTATTGCTAGGCATTATTCCATGAGATTGGCACAAAAACAACACTAAGATCCTTTCAACATGTCAGGGGACCGTTTTTCTCATAAATGGTGCTGAGGATTTCATCAAACAGAAGCCCTCTGTTTACCAACGTGGGTTTTAGTGTTTGCCGGACTATTTTCCTTCATGCAATTTCTTGTGCTGTTTTAGAGACAATGTAAGGCTCTCTCCCATGTGCAAAGTGGTCATGTTTTCTTAAATCTGGTAGTGTCCCCATTAGAATGTATGCCCTGTGAGGAGAGGGGCTCTATTTCTTATGAGTGTGTTCTTTTTTTTTTTTTTTTTTTTTTTTTTTTGGTCTCTACTATATCCCCAGCACCTGGAAAAGAGTCTGGCATGTAATAGTAATAGGCACTCAATAAATATTTTTAGTAGTATGCCTATTCCAAAACCAAGGCCCCCCTTATTTGATTAAAAGAAGAAACTGACAAATATAGCAAGAAAAAAGATTTCTTTTCCACTTTCATGTATGAAAATCAAGACCTTCATTATTGGAGATGATACGTGGTCCAGACCCAATTACAGGAAGCCCACCCTGCGAGAAGAAGCCTACAGGTTCTTGCTCAGAGCAGAGATGAGCTTTGTTTTCTCCATGGGGAATTTCCACACTGGGCTACTAGATTAATTGCTAAGTGATAGTCTAGATTGATACTGTGTGGGTGGGGACACTTTTTTGGTCAAATATCATGACACATTCTTATTTTATATTCAGAGAGTAGAGGAGATACATATTGTAAATACTTAGAAGTTGTTCTCATTCCCTTGGAAAGTTGTGGGGGTTTATCTAAGGTTAACCTTTTTAAAAACAATACTTATTACTACATCATAATAATGTAACATTTGTAACTCCAAGAAACAAGTCAGTTTGCTTTATTTTTTCTATGTGCACTGTTCACAGCTCATTTCCTAGTAGTACTGTAAATGTGGCATTTATGGCCCACTTAATGTTGGAGCTAAAGCTAAAACCCTGGTTTCCTAACACATTTACTAAGTGTTCATTATGTTCTAAGATACCTGAGCTTCTTCCTGAGTATCTAGCATATAGTGAGCATTCAGTAAATGTAAAGGTTTATTATTTGAAATAAGCTATTTGCTAAGTATATAACCAGAAAAACAAAGCATATTTGGAAAACATGTATTTAGACTCAGCAGTATCCCATTCTGCTATACTTAGTTTATTCAAATTATATTTTTCAAATGGATCCTGTAAAATTATTTCAGCAGGACTGTTTTGTTTTCTTAAATCCTATGAGAAGTAAGAGATGCATGCTTTAGCAGAAAGCATCTCCTTTACACATAAACTGAGGCATTTACATTTTTAGTAGATCATGGCTCAAGTACAAAATTATATATTATAGAATCCTACATACATGAAAATTTTTCTCTGATATATTTGTTCACTTACTCATTCCCTTATCACTTTATTTAAGAGGGTTAAGGGAACTTACTAGTGATCAAGACATGCATGGTGTTTGCCTTATTTCTTCATTCATAAATATTTTTGAACTTGTGCCTCAGACCAGCCACTGTGATAGGTAGTGAGGTTACAAAGATGTGGTACGTGAAGGGCAATGCTTATGCCTGTGGAGTTAACAATCTAGCAGGGTAGATAGTTATTAATTAAGTAGTCATATAAATCAATGGAAAGCTGCTACAGTGGGAGGAGAGGGAGTTGGCGCTGAGAGGACATGAGAGGTGATCTAGGGGTCCACCTCTGAAATACAAGGGAGAGTCAGCGGGTTGTAACTGGTAATACTGCCTCCCATTTGCTGACTCCCTGCTCTCTGACAGATGTACTGTTAGCCTCTTAGAAATATTATTTCACTTAATAAATGGTATCTCCGTTTTATAAATGAGAAAGCTACACGTTAGAGCTGAAACTTGCCCCAAGGTGACTGGTTAGTAAGTAACATGAGTATTTGAGGTCAGCACCTGCATCTGCCTTCTGTTCACATGTATAATTCTGATTTACTCAGGCCATTTCTCAGGTGTCCCCATAGAAGCCAGGTCTTCCCTAACCATTGCTGTATGTTATGTTCAGCCGTCCTTTCCAAACCAATGCAAAGTGTGACAGAAACGGTTCCACTAAAATTCCAACTTTTAGAGAATTTTGTGTAAACTAGCAAAATAAGTGTATGGTCAAAGACAAATCTCCAGTTATTGCACATCCCAGTAACATTTGATATTGTGCCTGGGCTGTCATGCTCTAATGTGCACATTCAGCTGTTCAGAGATTGTTGGTGCCACTCCAAAGAACTTTACCTACAGTTGGGGTATGCTGCAGCCAGGGGACAGTCATGATGGGTTACAGTATCCAAACTTCTAAACCGTGTGTTTCAGAGAGAGAAATTGGTGCCCTTCTTCTAGTTATCATACCTTTTACCCAACTATTTATGTCTTTCTTTAAAAAGTACCTAAAAGGGGCGCCTGGGTGGCTCAGTCGTTAAGCGTCTGCCTTCGGCTCAGGTCATGATCCCAGGGTCTTGGGATTGAGCCCCACGTCGGGCTCCCTGCTCTGCGGGAAGCCTGCTTCTCCCTCTCCCACTCCCCCTGCTTGTGTTCCCTCTCTCGCTGTGTCTCTCTCTGTCAAATAAATAAATAAAATCTTTAAAAAAATAAAAATAAATAAAAAGTACCTAAAATATGTGTACTGCTTTGTAATCTACAAAATGCCCCCACCACCAAGATAAGTTCTCTTAGAGGGGGGCCATGTCTGTTTTGCTCACTTTTGTACACCACCACCTGGCAGTGCCTGCACATAATTGATGCACAACAAATATTTAAAGAAAAAGGGAATAAATAAGTATATATGACATTTTTGTAACAGCTTTGATAGCAAAACAGACATTGTAATCTCTACATTTTGTAAACTAGGCTGTTGTCTAAAAGGTGAACTGATTTTTGTCTAGGGCCATATCATTAGTATATAAATAAGCCAGAACCTCGATCCCAAGTCTTCTGGCTTTATATTGAGTTTTCTTTCTGTCACCTCAATGAACTTAGAAGTCATCATCAAACATTAATGTTAATAACATTAAAACTAGAATAAAATGTAGTGGGAAGAAAACATAAACTACCAAAATTAACTACAAAATCGTCCCTTTGTCATAGTCATCATAGACCTTTTGAAAATAGTACCATAACCAAAAATCAAATCCTGGTCCTGCCCCCATGGACCATGGTCCCTTTAAACTCTGCCATCCACCTCAAGGCCTCAGGCACTTTAATAACAAAATTTATGTACAGCTCTTCTCTGACAGCTATAGGATCTTTCTTGGCATTCTTACTACCTCTTTCTTGCTTTCCAAATCTAACCCATTGCATTCAAGGAAGTTAGCCAGCTGTCAGTGAAATCACAGAGAAGACCAAAACCTTACATTTTACAAAACCCAAATCTGTTTCTTTCAACTCTGAGTAATTGAATTTCTGTCCTTTCAGCATGATTTCCATGTACTTTCCTCTTCCAGGTCAGTAAAGAGCAAATTTGTCACTCTAGCCACTAAAAAGAAGATTGCTACCTTCTGTCAGCTGTGTTTTGAAGGGGTCCTTTGACACCAGTACCACATGAGCAAGCAAGGCGAGCCCTGGTGTCCTACCATTGTTACAGGCTTTTTGGGGTACACATTTTTAAAAGAATCGACATTTGAATTTGGAGCAACGTTTTAAAACAGAAGACTCACCAGGCACTTAAACCCAAGGGGTTAATCTGTGTTTAGTTTTTTAGAAACACATCTGAAGGTCTCAGTGTGGACCCCTGAGTGGAGTAGGATAGGTGCTGGGGAGGGTAGACTAGTGAGTAGGGTGTGATATTGGTTTTGTTTCTCCTTCGGCTGATAACAGGCTGTAGAGTGGAGTAAAGAGAAAGGAATTGAAATTCTTAACTAGGAAGACCACAAAGATCTTATCTGTTTGATGTTTATGAACCTTCAGACCTCAGTCCCTAGACACGGACGCTGTCTAGTCTCTAGGTCCAGTGCCCTTTCTCCACCCCTCCCCAGTACTATTCTTTAACTTTTCAAGAACTTAAAAAAAATAGAAATTGTGAGTAAATGTTTCACAAATTAGTATAAATTGCAAAGTTTTTTGTTGTTGTTTTTTTTTACAATATAAAACCCTTTCATACCACGTATTTGCTACATGCAACTTAGACACATATGTGAATACCAGTACCTTAGGATAAAATTCAATAACTGTGTCTTTGGGGTCTTAACACATATTGAGGATATACACATACTCTTCTTGAAGGACCTAATGTCTCACTACCTCTGATGTGTGCCTTTCAGGGTCCACCATGGAGTAGAATCTCAACAAATTGATGTTAAATGAATTAATGAGAACTTCAGCCATTCCCTTAGAACTAATCAGCCCAATATGCAATAAAAAATAATTATCTCTGTATTTAACACAGTGGGTAACTTTTGGAGAGAGGCAACCGGTGATTTATTTTTTATTTAAAAATTTTTATTGTTATTAACACCAGCATATGCATTGCTTTAGAAGGTTATAATAATATTTCATAAATCCCCGTCTCAAACTAAGCATGCATTTTTCAGACATGTTCAATTTAATGCTGTCTTTTTGAACCCTTACTGGCCTGACATGTGGTTTGACCAGGAGCTCTCTTTCTGTTCATCCCTAGGGCCACACATTTTTTTCCTTCTTTTTTTCCAACATTACCACTTATCTCCTGAGGAGGTGGTGGTTGTTTTTTTGGAGGGGGGTACAATTATTTCATTTTGTCCTGTTCATAAAAATTAAGTCTCCAAGAGATAGAAATTTTTTTTCCTCAATTTGTTCAGGTTGAAGCTATGTGTTCCTTCTAACATATTATCCTTGTGAAACCTGTGGTCAGCCTAAAACAGGAAGTTTGATTTTGTTTTCATATTTTTTATCAACAGCAATATAGTTCTAATGGCTGAAAGTATCTTGTGCTTTTATTCTTACTATTCACAGCTTTGTCTTTAGAATTATATTGAATAATTTAGATTTATCTCTTTTACAGGGTGTTTTTATTAGTAATGCTCAGTCTGATGGGTTCTTGCCAGGAAATGTTTTTCCTATCAGGGTCAGAGTGGGAGTTGAGTTGATAGCATGTGACACTGGCTTGCTTTATTCTAAGTTTAATTTTCTGCTTTTTAGTCAGCACTCTGGCCCCACTCCTCTCTTTTACATTGAAGAATTTTAGAAGTTAAAACTGCCCTCACATGTCAAGTCATCATTGCCAGAACATTGCTAGCACCCAAACTCCTGACATTTGACATGTTCAAATAGTAGCATTGACAGAACCCTGGTTTTCACGAACAGCTGAGACTATTGAATTTCTTACTCTTAAGTTCCTTACATCATCACTGGCCTAAGATTGTGCTTATATTTTTAGTAACTATATACATGGTATGGATGTATGTATATATGTATGTATGTATGGGCTAGTCTTTCACAGTATTGCAGTTTAAAAATTCTTGACCTGAGTACAGTGGTTATGAACTCTTGAACTGGAGAGCCCTTCCCTGCTTTCCTCCACTCACCCTGGGAGAACTGCCCAGAGAACAAGGGGCAAGAGGAGACTTTTGACTGGGGTGATCATAGTCATCAGAAACAGATGTTACAGCCAGGTCTCCCTGTTGCCCTGACTATATATAGCAGGTGAACAATCCAGGGAACAACTCTGTGGTATGACTTTCCTCTTAGAGGAGGAAAGCTTTTCTGGTCTTGAGTGCAAGGTAGTCTATTTCACTTTCACTTACAATAGGTTCCTGATATTTTTCTCTCCTACCTCCCAGTTAAGACTTGTTGTACCTTGCAATTAGTTGATTTCAACTAATTTCTGAATTATATTTGTTTGCTCTTCAACAGTTTTCTCAATTTTTCCACCAGAAAAAGAGAATTAATAACACATGAACCTCCATTTCCCAAAGTATATATAAATTGGCTCCTCAAAAGAAAAATAGTGTACCTATTTATATACCATAGCATATGACAGAACCAAAAGCTAGTTATATATTTAGAATCTGAAAATGTCAGTTCAGAAAGTTGATTATAGTTCTTGGCCTTTAATCTCAACTTTTCTAAATAATCAGCTTAGATGACATTATAGAAAAAGATTCTCCTTAATATTGTTACTATTAACATCCATGATTTTACAATACAGTAAAATTTTCTGTTCTGTAGAAAAGGAATTCTCGGTATTTGCAATTAATTCCAGAAGGCATTCTGAAGTAATATTCCACTCCAAGTAAAAGTAATTTCTTTAGAGTTACAGTAAAGCATTTTGTTTTAACATTTTTTTTCCTACAAAATAATGGTAATAAAAGTTCTTACTGAGCCCTATGGATATTAGGGCTAATCACATGCATTATCTCCTATAATCCTCACTATAAGCCTGCAAGATAGATGCTGCTCTTATACTCTGATAGAAAACTGGGCTCTCAGTCTTATTGCCAGAAGTCATAGCTTGTAGGCGATGAAACTGGGATTTGATCCGAGATAATCTGACTTCAGACTCCTGTACTGTTAAATCTCCTATACTGTCCTGAAATCTTGTATTTTGTCCAATCTTTAACTTGCCTTACAGAATCAGATTTGATTTTGTCAGAAGTTTCTCCTAGAAGTAATTTTTTAAGGTCAAAATGGTCATTCTGCATAACTTAACTTTTACCTTTGGAAATAAAATGTTATAATAGATATTTAGCTTTTATGAGCTTTGGTAAATATCTTCCTTCTTTTTCTTTTTTTTGGTCTGCTAATGTGAGTGTATGTACACACACACACACGAAGAAATTGAAGGAGAGTTTTAAATTTCAATTTTGAAAGACTGACCATCAGTTTCAGAGAAATAATGGCAGAAATGGAAAAACAAAGAAAATGCCTAATTTAACTTTTTTTTTTTTAACCTGTACGAAAATAGTCCTTTTACCATTTGGCCCTCAAAAGGAAATAGACAGTGGTAGTGTTACTTTCTGTTTCTCCTTAGAAAACTCTAAGGCGGTAGAGTATACAGTGCACAGTAATGCCGTCAAGGGAGATGGGTAGCTTCCTTCCATTAAATGCCTTTTTTTCCCTCCCTCATCTTGATTTCAGGTGTCAGAAACTATTTAAAAGAAGCATTGGTGAATATAATTGCTGTGCATGCAGAGGTAAGCTATCATTAGATGTTCCTGAGAAATATGGGTAACTGGAAAAAAGAAAAAGAGGCAAATTTGATGGTT
Organism: Mirounga leonina; assembly: GCF_011800145.1. Lineage (NCBI taxonomy): Eukaryota > Metazoa > Chordata > Mammalia > Carnivora > Phocidae > Mirounga > Mirounga leonina. The sequence continues at coordinate 2,433,722 of NW_023270709.1, read as the reverse complement.
TTTATGGTAGTCCTTTTTTCCCTTCAGAATATATCTTGAGTATAAATAAAACACAACTCTATCTTCATGCATGCACACACACACTTACGCTTTTTAACTATGAGAGTTTTTTTCCTGAAATTGTGTGTGTTGAAAACTAAATTCATTAATGTTCAAAAGGTAAGGAGAAGAGAGATTGAAAAGATGTTTTTTCCTTATCTTGAATTGAAAGGTATGTTAAATCCCTTATCTTGGAAAATTCATTAACCTCTTTTTAACCAGGATACAAATAAGCATTGGTGTCTTATTCACGTAGCAATGTGTTCTTACATAGAGCCTGGGATTCCAGAAAACTAGACTTGTTAGAAAGATAGGCTGAAAGGGCAGCCTGAGGTTAGGAAGCAGGTGCATGGTTTCCTATCAGCAGCTGACTAGGTACATGTAGATGTTGATGCCTCTGGTTCTTGCTAAAACTTGCCCTCACTTGAAGCATTCTCATCTTAAGCTTTACATTAACCTCCTTTGTTAATATCCTTCTTAGAAGGACTCTTCTAAGGAACATCAAAAGAAGCACAGCTATCACCATTATCACCACTATGACTACCTATTCTATAATTTCACAATCCGTTACTCACTGCTTTGCCAGTACTTTCAGAGTTGTTATAGCTCATAGACTGATGGGTGACCAGATAAAATGGGGCCAAGCAAAGAGGTTATCATTAGATAATTTCCACTGTTGCTTGAGTGCCTTTTAAGCTGTATGTAGCTGATGTAGGTGTATTTAGTTTATACCACTGTCTTCATCCAAAATTATCAGAGGTTGTCAAGGTAAACTGGAAAAACATGGATAATCCAGGCTAAAACAAAAGAGTAACCAAAGGAAACAGAATGCTATCTTGTTCCTAAATTTGGCTCTAAATTTGAAGTAACTAGAGCAGAAGGAGAAATACAGCATGTTATAGTTTTCATTTCTTAATAAAGGAAAACACATACATTCCTTTATAAATATAAAGTTTACATATGATTTAACTCTAGCAAGAATTTATCACATACATTTTTTTTTTAAGATTTTATTTATTTATTTGAGACAGAGAGAATGAGAGAGACAGAGAGCACATGAGAGGGGGGAGGGTCAGAGGGAGAAGCAGACTCCCTGCCGAGCAGGGAGCCCGATGTGGGACTCGATCCTGGGACTCCAGGATCATGACCTGAGCCGAAGGCAGTCGCTTAACCAACTGAGCCACCCAGGTGCCCCTTTATCACATACATTTTAAAATTATTTTTATCATGATTTTATCAAAGATATACAAATGCTTTCTTATTATGTTAGCTTCCAGTAAAATTAGAGGATAAAATTAAATTATCAGTCAGTGAAAGCATTTCTGTGGTAGATGGACAGGTGGTAGTCAGAGGAATTGCAAAATATGTAGGCATTTGTAGTAATGATGGTGATTCTTAAAGAGGCAGCTTTTATTAATGTTCACTATCAATAACCATGATTTGTATTTAATTTTTCTCAATGACTGAAAGTAGAATTTCATTCATAATGTTTATTATTTAGTATTTCCTACATGATCTTAACTTGACAAATTTATAAATCAGCATAGTAAAATGTTTCACCACATTTTCAAATATAATAGCTCTTAGCCTGAAAATATCAAGATTCAAAGTTTGGAAATAATGTTTTATGTCAAATGAAAGGAAATACATATTAAATTCAGCAAATAGTAAAACTGGGGACTTTGTTGTCCAATACACAGTAAAGTGCCCAGTATGATATGGTGTTTGTTTTGATCTAAGAAGAGTCTGACCCAGTATGTTTTTCTTTTAATTGTGGTAAAAAATTGACACAGTATATTTTTATTTCTATAATTTCCTCTTTAAATATTTCTTTTTGTGAAAAGGGCAAGAGGAAGAAGAAATCTTTGAAACTATTTTTAGTTTGTCAATATCAACAATACCTTTCAGAATTATATTTGCCAATATATTTTAAGAGGATTAGTTTTGGCGTATGAATCACTTAATACAACTTAAGTATAAGTCTATATCTTCCTTTCATTCATGATTATGATCCTTTAAAAATATGACTTAGAAGACCTGTGAGTTACTTCGTTTTGTGCATTTCTTTGTTTTTAACAAATTCAAGTCAGGAAATGTTCCCATAATGCATCATTTCTTCTTACTTTAAACCCTTCCATCAGGTGTTCACTATTTCCAAAGAATTGGTACCTCGAGTTCTATCCAAGGTGGTGGAAGCAGTTTCTGAAGAGCTAAGTCGACTGATGCAGTGTGTTTCATCCTTCAGTAAAAATGGAGCATTACAGGTACCAAAATAATTCAGTTCCATGTTGAACTTTTATTTCGTTTAAAACATATAAATGTATTTTTAATCATCAATCTTAAGATAGACAGACAGGGTTTGGGGTGTTTTTTGTTTTTGTTTTTTTTTGATGTATCTGCTGATTTATCATCTACTATCATATCTTTTTTATAAGCCATACCCATGCATTGTCTACAAGTTTTAGAGTTTCTGTTTCTTTGGAGTAGAGCAAGACCTTAATGACTCTTGTGAAATTATCTGAATGCAGATTCCTTCTAAAGTTGTGTGATTTTTTTTTTTTTTTAGTTTACAACTGTCTTCACTAAATTCAGTTTCACAGGAAGTTTTTAGTGACTTTTAATAAATCTTTTCAAACCATTCAGTGCAGTTTTCATAGAAATGACAACAGTCCCTTTGTTCTCATAATCCATTGGTTTATGTTGTAGTTTTTTAAATTACATAATTATAACTAATAGAACTTCTATAAGCCAGATACTTCTTGGTATGTATATAATCAAACGGATAGCAGCCAGGGTATGCACGCATATGGGAGAGTTACTTGCTACCTGTGAACTGCAGTGATCTAGAGCATTGCAAATGTGTTTTTTTAAAAGTACTGGCAGTTTTGCTTCCAGTAGTGGCTGAGGAAGTTTCTGTCAGGCCAACTCCCTACAGATAACAACTATAATCTTGAGTAATGTAGAAAAATAAAAAGTATAAAAACCAAAACCTGACGATACTGGAGAATGACCATCACTGAATGATTCTGGAAGAAATGGCACTTGAGGAATTTTTCACTTTTTACAGATTTTAGCCTCAAGGCAGGCCAAGGGATGCCTACAACTTCACAAAACCTGCTATCATTTTGGCTTGAAGAATAGGCTTCAGGGCATCCACAATTACAGGAAAGTGAGGTATCCCAGAGAGCAGAAAGAAAAAGCCATAAATTTTGTGTATACACTGCCTAAGTCACTGGTTGACCGCTGAGCTACACATGCGTGGTCAATCTCTACTTCAGCCAGCCCAGTTAGGCTAGAAGAACTGAAGTAAAATTGAAGTGCTGCCCAAGAGCCAAGAGTTTTCAGTTTGAGTCCAAATAAGTTAATTCCTTGCTAAAACAAACAAAACAAAGATCAGTCCTCTTCAGAGGCATATTCTAGAATCCAGAGTCTCCACACATAATATTGACAGTGTCCAGGAAACAATCCAAATTTACATGAAATGCACAAACAGAATAAAACAGGAAAATATGACCCGTTCTCAATAAAAAAGCAACCTGAGCCCAATCTTGAGATAACACAGATGTTGGACTTTGAAGACAAGGACTTTAAAGCAGCCGTGTACAGTGATGTAAAGGAGACTATTCATGCTCATAATGAACGAAATAGTTTGGCAATCTCAGCAGAAAAATAGAAACCCCAAAAAAGGAACTAAATGGAAATTCTGGAATGGAAAAATACAATATATGAATTTTTTTAAGTCTACTGGATGTGAATAACAGCAGATTAGACAGGACAAAAGAGAAAGTCAGTGAATTTGTAAATCAACAGAAATTACCCAATATGAAGAACAGAGAAAAGAATCATTGGGAAAAAAATAAAAACTTCAGAGACCTCTGGGACAACATCAAAAAGTCTAGCATACATGTAATTTTATTTCTAGAAGAGTCAGAATGGCTAATCAGTTAATTTATAAAATAAAATAAAAGGATGGTCAACATCATTAGTTATCAGAGAAATGAAAATTAGCACTACAATAATATACCATTACACATCCACCAGAATGAAGAAAATTAAAGACTTAAATACCAAGTGTTGGCAAGACTGAAGAGAAACTAGAGGTCTTGCGCATTGTTGGGAGTGTAAAATAGTACAGTGACAAGAAAAGCTCTTGCTTTAAAAAAAAAAAAAAGAAAGAAAGAAAGAAAGAAAGAAAGAAACTAAACACACCCTATGACCCAGCCGTTCCAATCCTATGTATTTAACCAAGAGGACTGAAAACATAATGGCCAAAAGCTGGAAACAGCCCAGGTATCGATCAGTAGAATAAACAAACTGATATGTTCATATAACCAAATACAATTCGGCACTAAAGAGGACAGATTACTGGTACCACCTGGATAAATCTCAGAAGCATTCATCTGAGTGAAGGAAGGCTTACACAAAAGCTCACATACTGTATGGGTTTCACTCACATGAAATTCTCAAACAGATAAAACTATCTATGGTGGAAAAAGTCTCAGGATAGTGCTTTCCTCTGGGTGGTTGAGATTACTAGGGAGGGGCCTGATGGCTAAATTCTTTCAAAGCTAGCAGGGGAGGGTTAGGAAGAGATATCAGATTTAGCTGGAGGACTTTTTTGATACATGCATGTCCATGAGACTACTGGCCTCCTAGGAACTGGGCAGTTATTTCTATATTGGAAAGTTCAAATATATCTAACCCCTGCCCCATTTCACCCTCTCCCATTGGGAATCACTGTGTTAGGCTATTTTCTTTTGAGCAGATAACTCAGATAACTCAGAGGGATTACACGTTAACCTGTAATAATCACTTACATAAGGGCCAATGCATCGGGACACCTGGGTGGTTCAGTGGGTTAAGCATCTGTCTTTGGCTCAGGTCATCATCCCAGGGTCCTGGGATCGAGGCCCATATCCGGCTCCTTGCTCAGTGGGGAGCCTGCTTCTCCCTCTGTCTGCCGCGCCCCCTGCTTGTGCTCTCTCTCTCTCTGACAAATAAAATATATAAAATCTTAAAAGAAAATAAGGGCCAATGCATCAGTCTTCTCAGAACCTTCCTGAGAGCCAGTTTAGAGAGGAGTGCAATGATAGTTTGGTGATTTTAGCTCATCTTTTAACATGACAGTTTCTGGTGTACAATCCTATGTGTATTTTATAAATAACCACAGCTTTTATAGTTGGCATAATTCATAGATTAACTAAAACACCTATCACTTTGAATAAAATTTGGGCACAAAGATTAATTTTACAGTGATTTAATCCTTCTACAATATTCAGTTAAAAGTTCTATCTTATTCTTTGTTTTTGATACTCTCTTTGTAGATCTGTTTCTATATATACTACAGTATAAATAATAGAGACAAACCGCCATATATTTGCTTTCTAGTTACAAACTATTTTCTAGGCTTCTAAGGCACTGAAAAATGAAACCAACCTACTGCTTTTCAAACAGAAAAAGTTTCACTAGATTGGTTACAGAATTTCTAATTAACTCTTATTTAAAAGACTAGCCATGTCTCTTATCATTGTTTTATGTTTTATGCATTGCTAGAGGAGAAAGGCTGTCTCTTTTAAATAGTCTCCTGAGCATCACACATATGGTAGGTACCTGAGTCAAAGGTAGAGAGTGTAAGCTGTGGGCTTCCTCATTCAGAGCCTCTTCAGAAGCTCTGAAGACAATTGATCTGTATGTAAAGTCTCACTTTTTCAAGCTTGCAAAGAAGTTTAAGCTTTAGGTTACCTTTTTTTTTTCTTAAAAGTTTTATGCAGCTATAGCTTACCTGCCATACAGTGTTGGCTACAAGGTAAAAAGTATACACAATTCAGTGATTTTTTTTTTCTATGTTGACAGAGGTGTGCAGCCATCAACACAATCACCTTTAGAATATTGCACCTTAGAAAGAAACCTTGGACCCATTAGCAGCCACTCTCCATTGTCCTTCCAACCTCCCTTCCCAGCCACAGACAAGCAGTATTCTGTGTTCTATCTCCATGATTTTTTTTCTTTTTCTTTTCTCTTCCCTCCCTCCCCTCCCCTTCCCTTCCCTTCCTTTTTAAAAGATTTATTTATCAGAGAGAGAGCATGAGCAGAGGGAGAGGGGCAAGCAGACTCCCTGTTGAGCAGAGAGTCCAATGTGGGGCTCAATCCCAGGACCCTAAGATCATGACCTGAACCGAAGTCAGATGCTTAACTGACTGAGCCACCCACATGACCCTCCATGATTTTCTATCCCTCTGATTTGCCTATTCTGAAACTTTCATATAAATGGAACCATATGAATATGGCTTTTTGTGACTAGCTGCTTTTACTTATTAGCATAATGTTTGCAAGATTCATATAGGTTGTAGCATGTACCAGTACTTCATTTCTTTTGATAATATTTCATTGTATAAATATACCACATTTTCTTTATCTGCTCTTCATTTGATGGACATTCATGTTGTTTCTGCTTTTTACCTAATAAGATCATTCACATACACGTTTTTATATAGTTTAATTTCTCTTGGGTATATACTTAGAAGGGGAATCGCTAAATCAAATGGTTACCTTATGTTTAATCTTTTGATGAACTGCCAGACTGTTTTTAAACTGACTGTTCCATTTTACTTTCCTAACAGCAATGTATAAAGATCCCAATTTCTCCACATCCTCGCCAGTACTTTTACTATCTTACTGATTCTAGCCATCTTAGTGTGTGTGAAGTGGTATCTCATTCTGTGGGTTTTTACTTTCTTTCTTTTTTCTTTTTTTTTTTTTTTAAGATTTTATTTATCTGACAGAGAGAGAGACAGTGAGAGAGGGAACATAAGCAGGGGGAGTGGGAGAGGGAGAAGCAGGCTCCCCGCCGAGCAGGGATGCGAGACTCTGATCCCAGGACCCTGGGACCATGACCCGAGCCGAAGGCAGACGCTTAACGACTGAGCCACTCAGGCGCACCTGTTTTTTACTTTCTTGAAGCTATAGGTTGCAGCACATAAGTTTTTAATTTTGATGAAGTCTAATTTATCAGTTTTTTCTTTTGTTGCTTTTACTTCTTTTTTTAAGTTTTTATTTTAATTCCAGTATAGTAACATGCAGTGTTGTATTAGTTTCAGGTGTACAATGTAGTGATTCAACACTTCCATACAATACCCAGTGCTCATGATGACAAGTGCACTCTTTAATCCCCATCACCTATTTAACCTTCCCTCACCTCCTCCCCTCTGGTAACCAGCAATCTGTTCTCTATATGTAAGAGTCTATTTCTTGGTTTTTCTCTCTCTCTTTTTTTACCCTTTGCTCCTTTGTTTTGTTTCTTAAATTCCACATATGAGTGAAATCAGATGGTATTTCTCTTTCTCGTATTTCACTTTGCATAATTCTCTCTAGCTCTCTCCATGTCATTGCAAATGGCAAGATACCATTCATTTTTGTGGCTGAATAATATTCCTGTGTGTGTGTGTGTGTGTGTGTGTACCACATCTTTTTTACCCATTCATCAATTGATGGACACTCGGGCTACTTCTATAATTTGTCTATTTTAAATAATGCCACAATAAACATAGGGGTGCACCTATCCCTTTATTAGTGCTTTTGTATTCTTTGAGTAAATACCCAGTAGTGCAATTGCTGGATCATAGGGTAGTTCTATTTTTAACTTTTTGAAGAACCTCCATACTGTTTTCATATTGGCTGCACCAGTTAACATTCTTACCAGCAGTGCAAGAGAGTTCCTTTTTCTGTATCTATTGTTTCTTGTGTTATTTTAGCCATTCTCACAGCTGTGAGGTGATATCTCGTTGTGAGGTTTTAAATTCCACTTCCCTGATGATGAGTGATGTTAAGCATCTTTTCATGTGCCTATTAGCCATATCTGTGTCTTCTTTGGAGAAATGTTTATGTCTTCTGCCCATTTTTTAATTAGATTATTTGGTATTTGGATGTTGAGTTGTATAAGTTCTTTATAGATTTTGGATACTAACCCTTTATCAAATATGTCATTGCAAATATCTTCTCCCATCCTGTAGGTTGCATTTTAATTTTCTTGATTGTTTCCCTTGCTGTGTAGAAGCTTTTTATTTTGGTGTAGTTTATTTTGCTGTTTCCCTTGCCTCAGGAGACCTATGTAGAAAAAGTGTACTACCGCTGATGTCAATGAAGTTACTGTGTTCTCTTCTAGGATTTTTATGGTTTTAGGTCTCACATTTAGGTTTTTAATTCATTTTTAATTTATTTTGGGGTATGGTATAAGAAAGAGGTCCAGTTTCATTCTTTTGCATGTGGCTGTCCAGTTTCCCCAACAACCATTTGTCAAAGAGACTTTTTCCTACTCGATATTCTTTTTTGCTTTGTTGAAGATTAATTGACCATGTAGTTGTGGGTTTTTTCCTGGGTTTTCTATTCTGTTCTGTGATCTATGTCTGTTTTTATGCCAGTATCATACTGTTTTGATCACTACAGCTTTGTAATATAACTTGACTGGAATTGTGATGCCTCTAGCTTTGCTTTTCTTTTTCAAGATTGCTTTGACTATTTGAGGTGTTTTGTGATTCCATACAAATCTTAGGATTGTTTGTTCTAGCTCTGCAAAAAATGCTGTTGGTATTTTGATAGGGATTGCAATAAATGTGTAGATTGCTTTGGATAGTATAAATGTTTTAACAGTATTTGTTCTTTCAATCCATGAGCATGGAATGTATTTCCATTTCTTTGTGTCATCTTCAATCTCTTGTATCACTGTTTTATAGTTTTAAGAGTACAGGTCTTTCACTTCTTTGGTTAGGTTTATTCCTAGAGATCTTATTATTTTGGGTGCAGTTGTAAATGGTATCAATTCCTTAATTTCTCTTTCTGCTGCTTCATTATCAGTATATAGAACTGCAACAGATTTTTGTACCTTGATTTTGTACCCTGCCACTTTACTGAATTTGTGTATCAGTTCTAGCAGTTTTGTGGTGAAGTCTTTCAGGTTTTCTATATGTAGTATCATCTGCAAATAGTGAAATTTTTACTTCTTCCTTATGGATTTAGGTGACTTTTATTTCTTTTTGTTTTCTGATTACTGTGGCTTGGACTTCCAGTAATATGTTGAATGAAAGTGGTGAGAATCAACATCCTTGTCTTGTTCCTGACCTTAGAGGAAAAGTTCTCAGTTTTTCCCCCTTGATGATGATCTTAGCTGTGGGTTTTTCATATATGGCCTTTATTATGTTGAGATATGTTCCTTCTAAACCTACTTTGTTGAGGGTTTTTATCATGAATGGAAATTGCACTTTGTCACGGTTCTTATCCTTTCTCTTATTGATGTTATGTATCATGTTAATTGATTTGCAAATATTGAACTACCCTGGCAACCCAAGAATAAATCTCACTTGATCATCATGAATGACTTTTTTAATGTATTGTTGGATTCTGTTTGCCAGTATTTTGTTGTGGATTTTTGCATGTATATTCATCAGAGATATTGGCCTGTAGTTCTCTTTAGTCCTGTCTTTATCTGGTGTTGGTTTAAAGGAAATGCTGGCCTTGTAAATGAATTTGGAAGCTTTCCTTCCTTTTCTATTCTTTGGAATAGTCTGAGAAAAATAGGTATTAACTCTTCTTTAAATGTTTGGTAGAATTCATCTGTGAAGCCATCTGGTACTGGGCTTTTGCTTTGTGGGAGTTGTTTCGGTTTTGGTAGTTTATATGTTTCTAGGAATTTATCCATTTCTTCCAGGTTGTCCAATTTGTTGGCATATATAGGTTTTTCATAATATTCTCTTATAATTGTATTTCTGTGCTGTTGGTTATTTCTCCTCTCATTTGTGATTTTATTTGAATCCTTTTTCTTTTTTTGTTGATAAGTCTGTTTTACTGAGTTTTTCAAAGAACCAGCTCCTGGTGTCATTGATCCGTTCTGTTGTTTTTTTAGTTTCTATATCATTCATTTCTGCTCTGGTCTTTATTATTTCCCTCCTTCTGCTGGTTTTAGGTTTTGTTTGTTGTTCTTTTTCTAGCTCCTTTAGGGTAGGTAGGTTGTTTGTTTTGAGATTTTTCTTGCTTCTTGAGGTAGGCCTGAATTGCTGTATACTTCCCTCTTAGGACCACTTTTGCTGCATTCCAGATATTTTGTCTCATTTGTTTCTGTGTACTTTTTTACTTCTTTGATTTCCTGATTGACCCATTCATTGTTTAGTCACATATTATTTAACCCCATATATTTGTGTTATTTCCAGATTTTTTTCTTGTGGTTGATTTCTAGTTTCATTGTATTGTGGTCAGAAAAGACGCATCGTATGACTTTAGTCTTTTTGAATTTGTTGAGGCTTGTTTTTTGGGCTTATATGTGATCTATTCTGGAGAGTGTTCCGTGTGCACTTGAAAAGAATGTCTACTCTGCTGTAAATCCAACTGGTCCAGTGTGTCAATCAAAGCCATTGTTTCCTTGTTGATTTTCTATTTAGATGGTCTGTCCATTGATGTAATTGGGGGGTGTTAAAGTCTCCTACTATTACTGTATCATTATCACTTAGTTCTTTATGTTTGTTATTAACTGTTTTATGTATTTGGGTGCTCCCATGTTGGGTGCATAGATATATAGAATTATTATATCTTCTTGTTGGATTATCTCCTCTATTATTATACAGTGTTCTTCTTTGTCTCTTCTTACAGTCTTTGTCTTAAAGTCTGTTTCTGTCTGAAATAAGTATTGCTATACTGGCTTTTTTTTTTTTTTTTTTTTGAGAGAGAGTGAGAGAGAGAGAGAGAGCACAAGAGGGGGGAAGCAGGAGAGGGAGAAGCAGACTCCCCACCGAGCAGGGAGCCCGACGTGGGACTCGATCCTGGGACTCCAGAATCATGACCTGAGCCAAAGGCAGTCGCTTAACCAACTGAGCCACCCAGGCGCCCTGGCTTTTTTTTGACATCCATATGCATGATAGATGTTTCTCCATCCCCTCACTTTCAATTTGCAGGTGTCTTTAGGTCTAAAATTAGTCTCTTTTAGGCAGCATATAGGTGGATCTTGCTTTTTTTATCCATTTTGTCACCCTGTGTCTTTTGATTGGAGCATTTAGTCCATTTATACTCAAAGTAATTATTGATAGATATGTATTTATTGACATTTTATTGTTTTGTGGTTGTTTCTGAAGATTTTGTCTGACCCTTTCTTGTCTTTCTTTTATGGTTTGCTGGTTTTCTTTAGTGATATAATTGGATTTCTTTCTCTTTATTCTTTGCATATTTTTTAGTGCTTTTTGATTTGTGGTTACCATTAGGTTTTATATAACATCTTGTGCATGTAGCAATTTATATTGAGTTGATGGTCATTTAAGTTTGAACCCATTCTTTACTCCTCCCCTCCCCACATTTTAGCTATATGGTGTCATATGTCACATCCTTTTTTTTTTTAAATGAGTTCGTTGACTGATTTTTTACAGAATTATTCATTTTTACTGCTTTTATGTTTCCTACCTTCGTACTGTCACGTTTGGTCTCTCCACTCAGAATCTCCTTAACTATTTCTTGCATGGCTGGTTTAGTGGTCATGAACTCCTTCAGTTTTTCTTTGTCTGGGAAACTGCTTATCTCTCCTTCTATTCTGAATGATAGCCTTGTTGGATAGAATATTGTTGGCTGCAGATTTTTCCCATTTTGCATTTTGAATATATAATGTCACTGCCTTCTGGCCTGCTACATTTCTTTTCTTTTTGTTTTTTTAAAAGATTTTATTTATTTATTTGAGAGAGAGAAAGAGAGCATGAATGTAGGCGGAGAGCAGAAGGAGAAGCAGATTCCCTGCAGAGCAGGGAGCCCGACATGGGCCTCGATCCCAGGGCCCTGAGATCATGACCTGGACAGAAGGCAGACACTTAACTGACTGAGCCATTCAGGTGCCCCTGGCCTGCCACATTTCTGCTGAAAAATCCCCTGCTAGCCTTATGGGGTTTCCCTTGTATGTTACTGTCTTCCTTTGTCTTGATGCTTTTAATTTTTTTTTTCTTTGTCACTATATTTTGCCAATTTAATTACAACATATCTTGGCATGGGTGTGCTTTTGTTGATTTTGTTTTGGGTTTTCTGTGCCTCCTGGATCCAGATATCTGTTCCTTTCCCCAGATTAAGGAAGTTTTCAGCTACTATTTCTTCAAATAAATTTTCTGCTCCCTTTTCTCTCTGTTTTCTTGGTCTCCTGTAATACAAATGTTATTATGTTTGATGGAGTCACTGAGTTCCCTAAGTCTATTCTCATTTTGCATAATTCCCTTTCTCTTTCAGCTGGATTACTTTCCATTACTCTGTCTTCTAGGTCATTGTTCATTCCTCTGCTTCTTCCAGCCTACTGTTCATTCCATCAAACATGTTTCTAATCTCATCTCTTGCAGGATTTGTTTTCCTCATATGTGCTAGTCTCTCACCCTTCTCCATAACTGCAGCTCCTTCCCCACCCCAGCAGCATGATGTGTTTCCAAAACCACATCTGCTTAGTTCTTTTTTATCTTTGTGTTAAGGGTCTCTCTGATACCTGCCACTCTCTTCTCAAGTCCAGTGAGTACCCTTATGATCATTGCTTTAAATACTCAATCAGGCATGTTACTTATGTCTGTTTTGCTTAGACCTCCAGCCGTGGCCTTGTCCTATTCTTTCATTTGTGACAAATTTCTCAGTGTTGTAATTTTTTCTAAGTCTCTGTGCCTGTTTCTTGATTTTAGGAAAGTCAGCTATGTCTCCTTTTCTTGAGGGTAATGGCCTAATGTAGAAGAGGACCTGTAGTGTCCTGCTTTGTAGTGTCTACTGTTCCAGGGCCTGGCACTTCCAGGAGTATCTCCTGGATATGCTGCATGTGATCTGCTGTTTTGTCTTGGCTGCTTTATCCTTCAGGCCAGTTGTCTGCAGTGGCTCCTTTTTGGGCAGGGTGTGGTCCCTGGCCTTAACGTGGCACATTTTAACTAGGTATGCTCTTGTCTGCTTATGAACTGAGACCTGTTGCCACCACTGCCAGAACTGAGGCTGTGCAAAACTCCCAGGTGGGAAGACATGGTGTTGGCAGGGATTTGAGCCAGTGTTCTTAGGGAGGAGACCCACCACATTGGGACTAAGGCAAGCATGATTGGGAAGCGTGGTTCCACAGGAACTTGGGGGAGAGGGCTTGGTGTAAGCAAGTTAGGTAGTGAGTGTGGTGCTATGCTTGTTCCCACAGGCAGCCCTGTGTTTATGGTGACGAGCAGGGGAGGGAAATGGCACATGCCATTTCCTTTGTTCCCTTGAGGGGTGTCTTTTGAACACCCTCTCTCTGGGACGTACTCCAAGTGAGCAAATAGCCTCCCCACTGTATGCCCCAGGTGCTCTTCAGATCACTGTTCGCAGGCTGTATCCAGGTTGTTTGCCAGCCTTCTCTCCAAGAGCAGCATAATGCCCTGCAGAGTCTATCTCAGCCAAGTCTGCTGACCTTTGAAACTCTAGGCTTCCCACCAGCTGGTTGCAAAAACTTACAAAATTTGGCCCCTCTTGCTTTCCAAGCCAGTTGCTATGGGGATTTGTTTTCCTCATATGTACTAGTCTGTCTCTCGTTCTTCCTATTCTACTGATCTGTATTTCTGTCCATATAGCAGTGCCACACTATCTTAATTATTATAGATTTATAGAAAGTTTTGATATCAGAAAGTGTTTCTCTATCTGTGTTACTCTTTCTCAAGATGGTTTTGTGTGTTTGGATCAACTTGTCAATTTTTATAAAAAACAATCACCAAACAAACAAAGCCAGCTGTGATTTTAATAGACATTGCATTAAATCTGCAGAGCTTTATTTTAGGTTTTGAGATTAAAGTCAGAATGCCCAAAAGGGCATAGGTATAAGGAAGTAGGCCAATCCATTTTTTCTTAAATCTGTTGTGTGGGGCAATAATCTAGGGACAGTGTTTCAAATTTTGCTTCTTCTCACAAATAGACTAAAGGAAAAATTACTGGTTAGGTAGTAAATACAGCTTTCTGGAAAATCCTTGTATAGGTTGAACCTTTTTATAACAAGATATCTGACTGCCTGCCTTCACACAGTCATACTTGACTCTAAGTTAATTTTCAATAAAAGAATATTTTGTCATAACTGATTTCTTTGGAGTGTTTTAGAAAGTCTGTTCATGGGGCGCCTGGGTGGCTCAGTTGGTTAAGCGACTGCCTTCGGCTCAGGTCATGATCCTGGAGTCCCGGGATCAAGTCCCGCATCAGGCTCCCTGCTCAGCAGGGAGTCTGCTTCTCCCTCTCCCGCTCCCCCCTCTTGTGTTCTTTCTCTCTCTCTCACTCTCTCTCTCAAATAAATAAATAAAATCTTAAAAAAAAAAAAAAGAAAGAAAGTCTGTTCATAATTAATAGTCACCATGGTAGGTGGGGGATAACTACATGCCAATGGTCTTCTGTCAACCTTGTCCCTGCAGTAACGAGGCTGGAGACTGTCCGCTTGTTTCAATTTAATAATTGATGCAGTTCCCTATGGTCACTTTGTCCTTTTCTCATGTTTAGGCACGGCTTGAAATCTGTGCTTTGAGGGATACTGTGGCTGTTCACCTGACGCCTGAAAGCAAGTGAGATGCTAAATGTTTTTGTTCTGAGTGCTTCATTAAAAATAAAGTTATACGCAACTAATGAATCATTGAACACTACATCAAAAACTTATGATATGCTGGTTAACTGAACATAATAAAAAAATAAAATAAAATAAAGCTTATTAGTATATAAAATCCTTTGTAAAGATAACTGATCAGACTGAGTGCTCATGATTGTGAAGTGATAAAGTTTATATTTGATTAATTTTTAAAAGCTAAAAAGCATAAAAAGCTAAAGCCTCCTAATACTGGTTCTTTGTAGCATAATATAAAGGAAAAAAGACTTAATATGATTTTATATTTTCATTCAGTAAGATAAATCTTAATCTCATAATGATAAATTGGAGCATTATATACTTCTTGAAAAAAGGAGAAAATAAGAATTGAATCTTAATCTATTCATAGCAGACTCTGAGGGACAGTTTAAGCATTGTAAATATCAGCATAAGAGGAAGGCTTGTGGTTTCTCTACAAAATTTTGTAGTGGAAATTTGATGATAATTTTTAGCTGTTTTGAATGAAAGTCAGGATTTCCTATCATTGAAATATCAGTAGGTGAACTGAAACATCACTAACTACTTGCCTATACAAAATTGTTTACTCCATTGTCAATAGTACCTAGGAAATATACTGGGTTATATTGGTAATGTCCAAGTAGTATACAAGTAAAATGTATAGTCACTTCGTGTGATATACTTACTCATTTCCAAGCTTTTGATGACATGGCTTATACCATCAATTTTACTGTGTTTATTACAACTGAAAAGACTTTTAAAAGTTTTTCCTAACGAATGAAGTTAGCTTCTTATTCCTGTTCATAATGGCTGACCAGAAGCCATTTCTAGATGGTTCCCATGTTAGTTTTTTAGCCACACCTTTTCCCAGCCATCATTTTTCTACATAAAGTATTAAATAATAGATGATGGAGGGCACTCCATTCAGTCCCTATCTGATGTGGGTGCATGCTTTGTGTAAGTACCTAGGTATTTATTCCTATTAATTTAACCTTTCAGAGCCTAAGTTCCTCATCTATGAAAGAAAAATAATAAATACTTTCTAGGCAAAGTTTTGAGGGAATTAAATTAAAAATATGCCAAGTTACCTTCTAGACTCTTGGTCTACAAATAATCAGTGGTATCATCTTCATGATCATCATTATTGTCAAAATGTAAAAATAAAGAATAATAGCATTACATTTCTTTTGATTAATTGAGAAGAGGTTTAAGATGATGGTAGAGATAACAGTGGAGACTCCTCTCTACATCAGGAAAGAGGAAAGTCAATTTCATATTGGAAAGGGAGCTAAGTGTGCCCACAAGCTATAACCTATCCCTTGCCCTAACGAGGAACAACTGAAGCTTTCCACTACCAGTTTTTATAATCCTCTTGGGACTTTGTAGTCTGTTTGTTGCTGTGATATTTGCCACTAGTTTGAGAAACATTGCCCAAAATATGTTTGCTGGTACACTGGTGAGGATCCGTTTTTCTAATACAAAATCAAAGACTACCTTACAGTCAAGAATAATTACATTTATTTCTTTACCCTTAGACAACAAGTTATAAAAGAAAAAGAGAAGTTAAAAATTATTCCTTAGTGACCAGTATAAGTTATTACCAAATAATTTCCCTTTTTAAAAGGCTTTTTATTTGATTCAGTAGCTTTTCTGGTACTTTCTACTTTAAAAAGTTAAGCGTACCAAATTGGTGGGCTTTTTTAATTCACACCTTTTTAGGTTTTCATGAAAAGAGAGGATGTTGAATTAAAATCAATCAGTCAATCTCCATTTATCCTACAAATTTTAGATATAATAATAACTAAATCCTATAGACTATATTTAATTAATGTAAGATATTGGCTGTAAATCAGGCCCTGTACATGTCAATACTATAAATGTCCTCATTTGTATAATCTGTCACAAGATCATCCCTATTTCTACTTCATTTCCTTCCTTTCTTACCAGTTGCTTTAATAGTTCAGTTTTGTTTTGAAAAGACTTTTTAAAAATTGAACATGTCCACATTAAGCTTTCATGTACCATGAGTAGCATCCTTTTGTCAAAATCAGTCTCTCTTTTAGCTTTTCAAGTTCTGTTTCATTTCCTAGTTGAGTTTTTTCTGACCCTACTCCTACAAGGCCTCTGCCTGGGAACTATACACTATACCCTCACTTTTACTTTTACTTTTTCTATTGTTTTTCACTTTTACTTTTTCTCATATTTCTACATGCTTCATTGGCTTTTACTGGTTTCTTTATATTTAAAATATGCTTAAGAATTTTTAATGATGCTCTTAATTCCCCTTAGAAATATGAAATGTTTCAACTTAAATGTTGCTTGTCTGTGTTCCAGGTCTAGTTTTAAACAGGCTTTAGAAGCCCTGCCTCAGCTTTCAAGCGGAGCAGATAAAAAGTAAGTTCTGTATGCTGTTTTCGAGGACCAGTTAAGATGTGTTGAACGTTTTGTTACCTAAAAGTACTTTTTGAATAGATAATGATTTGGGTTTAAGGAAAAGCACTACTTAATAGTCCTTGAATAGTATGCATTATGTTGGCTGTACCTGGCTTGTCTTCAAAGTGACAGAATAAGGTAAAACCTTTCCTCTGGGTTTATGGCAGTTTAGAAATCAGTTCTTTTCTTGTTTTAAGTGACTAATATAGAAAACATTTTAAGAAAGTTTATTTTGACTCAGTAAACTATATTATTGTCCTACATTTTTAAGAAGATAATACTAAGAGAAATATAAAAAGACCAGTAAAAGGCAGGACTTGATGATTTTTTCCTTTGAGTGACCCAGCAATGTATGCTTTTTGCTTTATATAACATAAAGTAATAAAAAAAGTAAATTTATACACATGACATAATGAAATTGTATATGTTTCACTAACACTATGTTAATGGTCTTGGCCAGAGTTTAAACTTTGCTACTCATAAAACAGGAAATTCTGACCTGAGACAAAATGTAGGCCAGGCAAATTTCATAAATGCTCAACCTACCCTCAACTGAGGTAGCGGAAACATTGTAGGTCTTTGCTCCTTTACTAACCATAACTGAAGTCCACCTGCCTTTGCATTTGGCTGCTCAGTCTATAGACATGAAAACCGTTGTGTAGGCTCTGGAATTTTGCATAGATGAGTGTTATGGAAACTCAGAGGGCAGAGAGAACACGTGAGGCTGGGAAAATGTCACATGGAGATGGTGTTCTAATTTTGGGCATTGTTAAACCCATGAAATAATCTTTTGACCCCAGTATCATTAAGCCCACTTCTTGGTTGCTTCATCTGAACCAAATGAACTCTAAGATCCTTTCTGGCCCTAAAATTATACATCAAACCAGTTAAAGAAAGCAGTTGAGTTATCAAATACTAGTATAATTTGCCCACTGAGTTGGAACTGACCTGGAGTCTCCTGGTGCTTAATTCACCACTTCAGTTTACCACTCTCCAATACGTGTTCAAAACAAAAATGCAAAATAGGAGGAGCCAGACAGTAGACCAGTAGTTGCCGAGGGGTGAGGGTAAGGAGAAAGGTGGCTACAAAGGGACAACACAAGAGGATTTGGAGGGTGATGGAACTATTCTGTGTCCTGATTATGGGCGTTATTAGGTTGCTAATATGTGTTTATCAGTGTTCATAGAACTGTATGCCAAAAAGAGTACATTTTAGTATTTTTGAAATTTTTAAAAAGTGAATTAAAAAAAGTACAGGCCCAAGCATTAATGTGTTTAGGAAGGAATCTAATTAATCTAGGGAAAGGAGACAGGAGGGAGATTTTTATATATAAATATAAATATGTATATAAATATATATTCCTTTTGACTAGCTTCTTTGACTAATTTACTTGTTACTGAGTTAAGAATCAATAAGTAAATAACTTCAATAAGCAGAAGCTAAAGCTGGGCAGTTGGCTCCCCTGCATGTTTTCTTATGTTGCTAGGCAACCTTCACTCTGCCAGGTTGTAAAATAGCTTCTCCTCCCTTCAGGTTACTGGAAGAGCTGCTGAACAAGTTCAAGAGTAGCATGCACTTGCAGCTCACCTGTTTCCAAGCTGCTTCTTCAACTATGATGAAGACATAAATACCACCAAAAAAAAAGGGCATTCTAAAGATAACAAGTAATAAATTGTTATCACTTTATTAAGTGCCCTAAAGGTATTGGCATATAAAGCATTAGGTTTGCACTGTCTCTCTTTTCCCCAAATTGGTAGCTTAGAAAGATGTTTGTATATGTTTTATTTCAACCAAAATGACCTTGCTTGAAATGCCCAAGCAATAACTTTTGTCATTTTTATTACATTAGGCCCTATATGTCTTTAAGATACCTTTAAATATATATATTCTTAGCTAGATGTTTCATGATGAATGCTGCAGGAAGAGCTGCTTTTACAGGGAGTGCTTTGAGATGGCATGTGATGTAACTAAGGCGTTCTTCAGTGTCTCCTATATTAGACTTTTAGTGTCTGGAGCTTCCAAGACACATGGAGAGATTGTTAAGAAGATTTGGGAAGTTATATTTAGACATCTTTGGAACTTTAACTGTCCTAAATTGTACATCTGTACTTAAAACCTTATTTCATACAAATACCTCTAACTCTCCTAATTCAAGTGGAGTTTTAGAAAATTTGCAGTTTGCCTAAGAAAATGTTATATTTGGGGTACATTATTTGTGGTCCAGATGTCCATGAGTTAACTTTGTGTCTTGCTGCCTACTTTTTATTTCTCACCAAGCTAATAAACATTAAGCACCTTTCGGTGTAGCTTTTCTTTGTCCCATTCACTCTTAATTTAATGTGTCTTTTCATGTCAGTGCATTGCCTGTCCCTGAGGATCCATTTGTTACTGAGGTGGAGCTTGGATACCCCAATAGATGCTGGTGGGAATAGCTACAGTCTTCACTGCCTCCCAAAGAACAAGCCAGGCCCCCTGGTGACAGCTGGCCCTCCTGCCCACCCCTGTTCACTCCTGCCCCTCTGACAATGTCGTTTCTCTCCACTACTCTTTACCCTTTGATGTATCTTGCTCGGTAGCTAAAAGAACATTGCTCTGGCAGAGTCTGTGTTTTCTGAAGATTCAAAGACACTCCTCTGTTACCAAGCAGTAGGAACTGCTGATGAACCTCATGCTATTTGTCCTATATTCACTGCTGACTTTGTTTACCAGAATAGGTGCAGGGCACCGTGATCTCTTTCAAAGGCAGCTTCCCCTACCTAACTTTATCACACCATTCACTCAGAAAACTGAGTAATTCTCGGGCGCCTGGCTGGCTCAGTTGGTTAAGCGACTACCTTCAGCTCAGGTCAAGATCCTGGAGTCCCTGGATCGAGTCCCGCATCGGGCTTCCTGCTCGGCAGGGAGCCTGCTTCTCCCTCTGACCCTCCCCCCTCTCACGTGCTCTCTCTCTCTCTCATTCTGTCTCAAATAAATAAATAAAATCTTTCAAAAAAAAAAAAAGAAAACTGAGTAATTCTCTTATCCACTGGCTGTGTGTCAGGATTCGCAAACGGAAGTTTCTATGGATCTCACAGAATCCCCCTTTTTAAGGCTGAAATTAATATCTTTACTAATATAAGTAATTTTAGAGTACAATATAGCCAAATACAGTATCCATTATTTAAAATTGACTTGTGTTGTTATGTTTGTTCATTTGGTGTATGGGGGAAATCATAATAACTAAAAGTGAAAGTTTAATTTTTACAAATGTGCTTGATAAAGCTTATTAAGGAACATACAGAATATTGTCTCTCCTAAGCATGTTAACTATTGTATCTAACATGATGATGAACTAAACTACAAATCTACAGTCCTGAATGTTTGTGTTATTTTAAATATCCGCTACAGAGCATTTGTTCAATAAAGAATGTGTCTTTAATACAAGATATAATTGTCATTTTTTTCCCTAAGGGTCTTTATTTCTACATTTTCATTAGCTATATAACTTTTTATGTCTAGTTTTAATGGGCAAAATAAATAAAGTCTAGTTTACCTTATATTTGTCTAATCATTGTCAGAAAGCATTTATCAGCTGTTCTGCTAATTCTCTACTTGTTGGGGTCTTACCGTATGCTAGGCATTACACCAAGTTACCTCATTTAGCCTCCCAGTGGCCTTTTGACAACCTTATGAGCTAGAAGGTATTATGTCCATTTCACAGATGAGGAAATCAGGGCTTAAGAGAGAGGTTAGTGACTTTAAGACCACCAGGGCAGGATGTGTCACTCAGAGTTGTCTGGCTTCATCCCTCCTTAAATTAACCATGGCCAATTCTTCCTCCCAGCTAAACATGCTTTCTGCTGTCCCTCCATCAGTGACACAGCTCAGGGAAGCACATAAGTGCCAGAGGATAATAAAACTTAAGCAAAATAGGGATAAGTAAGTGCTTTTATGGCTCAGAGAATGAAGGGTAGGCACATAAAAACCCCATACCCAAATGAGGTGGTTCAAGGACTACTATTCCAACAAGTCAAGGGGGACTTCTTGGAAGAAAGGGGGATTTGAAAACCTTCTTGAGGTACAGAAGAAGAATTCAGTGGTTAGGAGGAGAAAGCTGAATATAATGTAAGTTAGAGGAAAGTTGAGCGATAAACCAGGACTTGGAGCAAATTTACAAAAACATAGCCAAGAAAAAGAATTAAGATACTCAATCAAAGGTGCTTTCACACACAGGTAGCACTGGGTTTAGCACATTCACATTAATGTGGTCAGCCTGGCTTCACATCAGTGAGCAAAGTCGGCCTCACCTTCAGTGCTAAAAATGTATTAGAATAATTTGGTTTTACTAAGACTTTCTATATCAGTATGCCATGAAAGTGGCACGCTCTAGAAATGATTCTGGCATTGCAAGACAAACATTGTTGCTGTAGGCCAGCTTTCCGAGGCACTCTCCTATCTCTGCAATCCTTGCATGTGGCTTTCTTGGGATAAATAGAAAAGGTTACACTTTAATTCTGGATTTGGTACAAGGTGGTGATGTATTTCTGTTTTGATCGTGTGCTATAGGATATTCTATTAGTTGTGTAAGAGTGTTATGTGTTTTCTGAAAAGTTATAAATTTCAACAAGCTTTTAAACCAAGATTAGGTTTCTAAAGTAAAGTTAGCTGTATTTTACTTTTTCTTTTTATACTCTTTTTTTAATTTTTTTTACTCATTTGAGAGCGAGAAAAAGCACGAGCAGGGTTGGGGGGGAAGGTAGAGGCAGAGGGAGAAGCATGTTCCCTGCTGAGCAGGGAGCCTGATGTGGGGCTCTATCCCAGGACCCTGGGATCATGACCTGAGCCGAAGGCAGATGCTTAACCGACTGAGCCGCCCAGGCACCCCATAGCTGTATTTTACTTAATATATGATTAAAATAATTGTGCTTAACTATAAACTGAAACTAGCATACATTTTTGTCATTAAACATTTTTTAGCAGTACTCTCATAAATGTTTTCATATGGGTATATAAAATGCTCTGAAAATATAAAAGATACTGAATATTTGATATACATACCTCAATTGTAATAGCTATTTTAATTATTTGAGCTTCGCATTGAATGCATATTCTTATATATTAGAGTCGTGTTTTTGGTGTGTTGATGTCATCTTTTTTTTTTTTTTAAAGATTTTATTTATTTATTTGAGACAGAGAGAATGAGAGAGAGAGAGAGAGTACATGAGATGGGGGAGGGTCAGAGGGAGAAGCAGGCTCCCTGCCAAGCAGAGAGCCCGATGTGGGACTCGATCCAGGGACTCCAGGATCATGACCTGAGCCGAAGGCAGTCGCTTAACCAACTGAGCCACCCAGGCACCCATGTTGATGTCATCTTATATTCTGTTCACTCACATTTTAAATTCAGTTTTAGCATATGTATCACTGGAAAGCCTTTTTGTACCTGGCCAGGTTATAAATATGTAACAATAAATATTTTATAAACAGGATCTGGGTCTTTGGGTTACCTGTTGGTAAATTGGCTAATAAAAGCCAGCAGGATGTCAAAATACCTTTTTCCTGTCTTAGCCCATAAACTCTTAAGACACAGTTAACATTGCAGCTGGCCACATTGTCTTCATCAGCATCATAACCATGACTGGTGTCCCACTGGCTGTGTTGCTGTAGTCATTGTTCGTAGTGGTGTGGTTGTTCTCGTTATTTCTGTCACATTTTTTCTTGAATATTCTGTCCCATCTGCCTACAAACTCTTCAGCTAAGCACACATCCTTGAGAAGACAACTACCTGACCACTACCTGCCGAAGAAGGCCCACAGAAGGACTCATCACAGAGGGAGGAGGAGAACCAGGGAAGAATGGAGTCATGAGGTGGGGGGGGGGGGGGCATGTCACAAAAATCAAGGGAAGAACAAGAATCATGTCGGAATTAAAGAGATTGTTGGCAAGGTCAAATGTTGCAAATGTGTCCAATGGATAAATACTGAGAAATGGTTGCTAGACTTGACATTTAGAAGATCGTAAGTGACCAGAGAATGATAAGGAAGAAATCAGAGAAACTTCCTCTTAACTCACCCACAAGGGCTATCAAGAAAGCCATCTCTTTCTTGAAGATCACAAAGTATCCTGGCCAGAGCACAAAAGTGAAATTTCTTTAAAACTTCTTTTTAGCTTCCTTTTCTTTTTAAATTCTC
This sequence comes from Mirounga leonina, assembly GCF_011800145.1. Lineage (NCBI taxonomy): Eukaryota > Metazoa > Chordata > Mammalia > Carnivora > Phocidae > Mirounga > Mirounga leonina. The sequence continues at coordinate 2,410,507 of NW_023270709.1, read as the reverse complement.
TTCCTGGATGTCTGATCAATTCCTGCTGCCCCTGCTTCTTTTCCTGTTAGAATGACTTACAAATATTTATCCCCATCCCTTTCTTTTTTCCAAAGTTTTCCCTTTCAAAATGCTTATTAAATTTCTCTAGCTAAATGGTAGGGGCTCCTGGAACCAGGCCTCACCTGAGTATGCACCGAATATCAGATGGCCATGGAGTTGTCTTCCATTCTACTCTATGTCTGTGCCCTGCCCTCAGCTGACCCCCCAAAGCCCTTGGATGGCAGCTCCATGTGCCGCAGCCAGTAGCCATTGGGCTGCCTCCAGGTGGTGGACTGCAGGTTCTAGCCCAGCAGTTGGTACCAAATAGGCCCTTGGGAAATATTTATTCAATGTTATTGATGAAGTTATAGTAGCAAATGTGTCAGATTACCTTTTTATATTTTTAAGCTATATACATAAAGAGTCAAGTGGTTCCACAGAGCTGGTTGTGAAAATGAACAGTCCTCTATACCCTCCCTCCCCCTTTCCCTGCTTCCTAAAACCATTCACTTTCAACTCTTTTACCTGATCTGATTCTTTTGGTACTTACCTCAATGTCTCTAACTTAATAGGTTTATATTGTTACTTTTTATTCTGCTTAGTCTCTATTGTCTTCCTTAAAGCAGAAGATGAGAATTTAGCTCTCTTTCATAGCCTCTACCATATAAGCACACTGCCCTAGCCTTTCCTCCCAGTATGTTTGCTTTGGTTACATCATTATTCATTGTTCAAGTTATTATACTTATGTAAATGCCTTCAGTGGTAAGCCAGTAACATACTAACATCCTTTTCCTTTTTTCCTTTTTGTATTTTTTATGTATTCTATGTAGTTTTCTCTCATCCCAAAACTTCCTCCATCCAAGTTATGCAAAATGTCCTTGTATTATATTCAAACACATAGATATTTCATCAAGTTTATCTTCTTGAACAATCTCACCCACAGCTTCTCAGCCTTCTCTCATCTAGAGTGGGTGCCCTCTAGGTCAGCCTCACACCTGTCATCTTAGGGTCTCCCATCATCATCGTCATCCTAGAATTTTTCTCTGCCCTTCTTTAGTATTGGATCAACTGCTTTTGTATCCCATAACATCCTCTTTTTTGATTTGCTCCCTCACTTGATAGAACTCAACCTCCAGTAACTTCCTGGGAAAAGAGTATATGGGGAGGTAACTTTTTTGAGACCTTGAATATATGATGAAAATCTTCACGATAGTTTGGCTGGATATAGAATTCTAGGTTGGAAATCCTATTTCCCCAGAATTCTGAAGCCTTTTCACTGTTGTCTTCCAGTGTCTGTCGGTATCTGCTTATAGAATCTTTTGTAGAATCTCCTCCTTTTCCCAGTTTTTTGAAAGTTCATGATGTTGTTTTGGATATGATGCTCTTTTATTCATCATGGTAAGTCTAATGTCTTCAGATTTGGGGAATGTTTCTTAAATTATTTATTGGAATCCCTTTTGTCCCCATTTTTAACCTTATCTTTAGTATTTGGATCTCCTTTCCTGATCCTTTTAAAAAATTTTTAAATCTTTTAACCTTTTTCTACTTTCTGAGAAACTTCCTCACATTTATCATCAAACCTCCCCCTGCCCTTTTAATTCCAGTGTAGCTAACATACAGTGTTATATTAGTTTTGGGTTGTCCAACCTTTTTATTGGCTTTTCATTTCTGCTATGTTGTTTTTCATATATAAAAAGTTTTTTTCTCTGAATATTCTTTTTTATACCTCTGTTGATTTCCTATTTCTCTCGAGATAATTATACTATTTTAGAAGTTGTTTTTTTTTTCTTTTTGCATAGTCTCCAAATTTCTTTATTCTTCTCATATATTAGAATAAATGTCATAAGCTTTTCTCAAATTTCTAGCAAGCTTTGGATATTTTTTCATATTTAGCAGTAGAGCACTAAAAAGCTGAATTGGATTATAAGTTCCATGGACTGGATGGGACTTTTCAGCCATTAGCTTCATAGGGTAGTATGAATGGATGGGCCTTTTCATTGGGGAATTCCTAATATTATTATATTTAGGTCATTTTTCTGGGACTGGTCAGATTTTCTAGAGAGAATTGTTCTTGTCTCCTGCCAAGAGCATATAAGCTGCTCTCAGTATCCTGAAAATCAAGAGAAAGAAGGCTTGGAGGTCAGGACAGTGCCTGCTCTCAACTGGATGTACAGCCTTCTGCATTTACCCTCCAGAGAAAACAGCTCTAATCTGCTGGAGTGAGAAGGTAGAGGGCATGTTCCCAGCTATGTGGGGAGGAAGAGAAGACCTGGGAACATGTAGCTGTTTCTTAAACAGCCTTTAAATTGATCATTTGGTTTTAACCCCAACTTGATCCCCACTTCCAGAAGTTCCCATACCACAAATTCTTGAGCCTTTGGGGAATTTTGCAGTGTAAAGTAGGTTGCATCTTTTTGTCTTTCATACTGCCAATTTAGGATCTGACTTGTTTAGATCTGCTAAATCAGTTTCCACTTACCCATATACTTGGCAGCTTTCAAACTCTTCTAGCTATTATTTCCTCTCCTTTTTTACTTTATGGATTTATGCTTTGTATATATATTTAACTATATTATTAGCTATCATAACATATGGTTGTATGCAGTATACATATGGTGTATATTTACCTATAACAGCATTTATACTATATGCGTATACACACATGCATGCACACACACACAAATATATAAAATGACAATAAAGTTCTTTATATGAACTTTATAAGAGAGAGAGGGTTTTGGTTAGAGCTGAAGTTAATGATGTGTGGTTTCAATCTCCCATCTGAAGCTGAAACTTCAGATTAATTTTTTATTTGTTTTATTTGACCTTTAACACCAAACTGTTCATATCTGCATGGGGTTCGGATTTGTTGCTCATAAGATACGGTTTACTACAACTTTTTTTTTTTTTTAAGATTTTATTTATTTATTTGAGACAGAGAGAATGAGAGAGACAGAGAGCACATGAGAGGGGGGAGGGTCAGAGGGAGAAGCAGGCTCCCCACCGAGCAGGGAGCCCGATGCGGGACTCGATCCCGGGACTCCAGGATCATGACCTGAGCCGAAGGCAGTCGCCCAACCAACTGAGCCACCCAGGCACCCACGGTTTACTACAACTTTTAAACATTGAAAAGAGCTTTCTATTCTGATGACCCCATTCCCCATCCCTGGGTGCTAAAGGTACCAAATCAAGCTTATCATGCAGAAGCTATCTTTTATTCCATACTTAGAAACAAGTCTTACAGTACACCAATGATGTATTCTTGCCAAAAAGTCAAACTTAAATGTCAAGATCTACTTAACAATTTATAGGAAATACAGGGGAAAGAAGAACACAATCAATGAATAATCAGCAAAATCAATATTGCTGGAAATTAAAGCAAACAACTCCATTTCTTCAGTAACAAAATTTCAGAGAAAAAGAGAGGGAGAATCCAGAGGGCATTCTACATAATAAAAGATACTTCAGAGATGTATCTAATTGCATTGTAAGGATGTTATTTGTATCCCGATTTGAACCAACAAATTATTTTTAGAAAATTAGACATTTGGAAAATTTTTAAACACTATTGTTCTAACAATATTTAAACAATATTGATTATATTAAGGAATTATTGTTGCTATTTTATGTGTTGTAATGATATATGGTTATAATTTTCAAAAGTCATTATCCTTTAACTCTTTATAAATGACATGATAATATGTCATATGTCACTGTAAAGCTACAGTAACCAAAATTGGTATTGCCAAAAGAATATACAAATAGATAATGGAACAGAATACAAAGCCCAGAACTAGACCCAGACAAATACAGTCAACTGACCTTTGACAGAGGAGCAAAGGTAATACAATGGAGAGAAGATAGACTTTTCAACAAATGGTGCTGGAACAACTGGGCACATGGAGAGTAATGAATCTAGACTTACTAATAATTTTACGAAAATTAACTCAAAATGGATCACGGACCTAAATATAAAATGGAAAACTATAAAACTCCTAGTAATACAAAAATCTAGATGACCTTGGGTTTGGCAATGACTTCAGATACAATTATTTCTAATTGCCAACACTTGGAAGCACCAAGATGTCTTTCAGTAGGTATATGGATAAATAAGGTATGGTATATTCATTCAGGAAAACATTATTCAGTGCTAAAAAAAAAAGTACACATCAAGCTATGAAAAGACATGGAGGAAGCTTAAATGCGTATTACTAATAGAAGTCAATGTGAAAAGGCTACATTCTGTACAATTTCAACTACGTGACATTGTGGAAAAGGGAAAACCATAGAGACAGTAAAAATATCAGGGGTTGCAGAGAGGAGTGGGGGGATGAATAGGCAGAGCACAGAGGGTTTTTAAGGCAGTGAAACTATTCTGTGTGATACTATACTGGGGGAAACATATCTTTATATATTTGTTCAAAGCCATATAACACCAAGAGTGAACCCTAGTATAAACTCTGGACTTTGAGTAATAATATGGCAATGCAGTTTCATGGGTTGTGACAGATGCACCACAGGGTGGGGATGTTGACCATGCAGGGGGTTATGCATGTGTGGGGGCAGGGAATATATGGGAAATCTGTACTTTCTGCTTAGTTTTGCTGTGAACCAAAACTCTAAAATATAGTCTATTGATGTGTGTGATTATCCACTCTTTACAAATAATATGATAAAATGTCTGGAATTTGCTACAGAAAGATCCGGGGTGAGGTGTCAATGGAGAACAGAGGTAGGGAGTAAGCTATAGATTAAATAAGAGTGGCCATAAGTTGGTAATTGTTGATTCTGGGTTATAGTAAATGATGCTTTATTATACTGTTCTCTCCACTTTTGATATATTTGAAATTTTCCATAATAAAAACTTTGAATATTGAATAGCTCAGCTAGGTTATACTGAAGTGTAATCAGTTGAACAAGTACAGGTAACTAATAGCAAACCCTTTCATAACTAGAAAGAGATGACTGAGAATGAATAAGCATTAGACACCTGCTAGAGGCCAAGGGGCACAGTAAGTACCATCTGTTTGTCTTCATGTCCTACTGGAGCAAGAAAAATGTAGGCTGGGGCATCTCTATGAAGGATGAGTGCTCACAGATCACATTATGAGAAATCATAGCTGCAGTTTTGTCCTGACATAAATAATGGTGAGTGATGGTTGCTACTATGACAGCAGGTATGTATTCCAGCAGAATATTTATTCCCTTCCATATTATTATTATTAAATTGTGGAAGTAAATCTCAGAAAAAAAAGATTATCTCCATAAAAGATAAATTTTTATATAGAAAAAGTTATTTCCCTTTAATGATGCAGACTGGGAATATTAGTATTTTAAGAGATAATTTTTATAGTCAGAGTAAAGTTTAATGTTTCAAAAGGTACTGTGTTCTAATTCTTATCCTTACTGGGTAAAATCCTATCAGACTGACAGTTCTGCAGATAACAACCATAAGCTCTGGCCATAATTCATAAAGCAATAACCTTAAGGCACTGAGGAATGGACAGAAGCAGGCAGAATCCACATTAATATGATTATCAGAGGTACATAAAGTGATTTCCTATTATTTTTGCAGGTTTTTGTCAGGAACCACATACAATGGGTAGTGGGGAAATATCAGGGGCATAAGTGGAGAAACTGATGTCTTTCTGCTCTCAGAAATCAGAAGATTGTGTTCAGAAAATTGCACCTACTGGAAAGAGAAGGAGAATTTTAGAAAAGAAGAACCAAGGAGGTCCCCAAGTTCTGTCAGTCTGAATATCTGGCTGATACCCTTGGGCAACACATGAATAAAGCAGACTCAGTTCAGCCTAAAGACAAAGATTTGAATCAAGATTAAAGCTACCACTCAAGGAACACTAAAGAAACTGAGTTTGCGGGCGCCTGGGTGGCTCAGTTGGTTAAGCGACTGCCTTCAGCTCAGGTCATGATCCCAGGGTCCTGGGATCGAGTCCCACATCGGGCTCCCTGCTCGGTGGGGAGCCTGCTTCTCCCTCTCCCACTCCCCCTGCTTGTGTTCCCTCTCTCGCTGTGTCTCTCTGTCAAATAAATAAATAAAATCTTTTAAAAAAAAAAGAAAGAAAGAAACTGAGTTTGCAGTTCAACTATAAGATTGCTAAACCAAAAGAAACAGGATCAAGATTATTCACAATTTATTATTCAGAATGTCTAGAATAAAATCCAAAATTGCCCAACATATGAAGAACAAAGAAAGTGAAACACGTTAAGATCTATAAAGAACTTCTCAAACTCAACAGCCAAAAAACAAATAATCAAGTCAAAAAATGGGCAGAAGACATGAACAGACACTTCTCCAAAGAAGACATACAAATGGTTAACAGACACATGAAAAAATGTTCAACATCTTTAGCCATCAGGGAAATTCAAAGCAAAACCACACTGAGATACCACCTTACACCGGTTGGAATGGCAAGAATTGACAAGGTAAGAAAGAACAAATGTTGGAGAGGTTGTGGAGAAAGGGGAACCCTCTTACCCTGTTGGGAATGCAAGTTGGTAGAGCCACTTCAGAAAACAGTGTGGAGGTTCCTCAAAAAGTTAAAAATAGAGCTACCCTATGACCCAGCAATTGCAATCCTGGGTATTTACCCCAAAGACACAGATGTAGTGAAAAGAAGGGCCACATGCACTCCAATGTTCATAGCAACAATATCCACAATAGCCAAACTGTGGAAAGAGCCGAGATGCCCTTCAACAGACAATTGAATAAAGAAGATGTGGTCCATATATACAATGGAATATTAGTCAGAAAGGATGAATACCCACCATTTGCACTGACATGGATGGAACTGAAGGAGATTATGCTAAGTGAAATCAGTTAAGCAGAGGAAGTCAATTATCATATGGTTTCACTTATTTGTGGAACATAAGGAATAGCATGGAGGACATTAGAAGAAGGAAGGGAAAAATGAAGGGTGGGAAATCGGAGGGGAAGACGAACCATGAGAGACTATGGACTCTGGGAAATAAACTGAGGGTTTTAGAGGGGAGGGGGTTGGGGAGATGGGTTAGCCGGGTATTGGGTATTAAGGAGGGCATGTGCTGCATGGAGCACTTGGGTGTTATTGGAAAACAATGAATCATGGAACACTACATCAAAAACTAATGATGTACTGTATAGGGACTAACATAACATAATAAAATTAAATTTAAAAAAATAAAAATAAAAGCACAGAAAAGATGTACTTTATTTTTAAAGGCATAAGTAAGTTGAAAGTAACTGTATGGAAGAGAACATACCAGGCAAACAGCAAGCATAAAGAAGGCTGGAGTGGCTGTATTAATGTGAGATAAAGTAGATTTTAAGACAAAAAATTGTAAGAGATAAGAAAGAACTTTTCGTAACCATAAAATGGTGAGTCAGGAAGACATAATCATACATGGCCTATGATTACAAATGGCCACAACCAGCAAGGTATAGCATTAAAATATAAGGAAGCAGTAGCTACAATGGGTGAAATAGGTGAAGGGGACTAGAAGTACAAACTTCTAGAAAAAAAACGATGAAACGAATTGATACGATTAAAAGGAAGGGTAGGTAATTCCATCATTCTTATATTTGGAGAGTTTTAAACTCCACAGCAATTGTTAGAACAATTAGACAAATCAGCAGAGACATGGGTTCTGAGCAACACTACCTTGACCTAGTTGATATTTATAAAACACTACACCCAACAAATGCAGGTGTTTTTTTAAGTTGCATAGCACTTTCATCAACATAGACTATATGCTGGGCCATAAAATAAATCTCAAAAAAAGTATTCAAATCACACAATTTACTCCCTGATCACAGTGGAATCAAATTAGGAATCAATAACAATAAAATATCTCAAAAACCCCTAAATATTTGGAAGTTAACACACTTCTAGATAACCCATGAGTCAAGTAAATCACCAGAGAATTTAGAAATAGTTTGAACTGAATGAAAAGTAAATTAGCTGAATGAAACATACATAATCAAAATTTGAGGAGTGTACCTAAAGGAGTGCTTAGAGGGGAATTCATAAACTTTAAATGCTTATGTTACATAAGAAAACAGATATAAATTTAAGAAGAGCAAATTAAACCCCAAGCAAGTAGAATGAAGGAAATAATGAAGGGCACAAATCAATGAAATAGAAAATTCATAAGCAATAGAGAAAATGAAATCAAAAGGTTCTGAGCTGGTTTCTCCTTCAGTTCTGTCATCAGCTCTGCACAACACTGGGAAATGCATCACCTTTCAATTCATCTGTTTACTCATCTATATAATAAGGGAGGTTGGACTTAGATGACACACAAAGTGCTCTAAATTTTTAGGTGCTCACAGAGGCGGAAGAGCAATAATAATGGAATTCTAAAAATAAGCATGTGCTAACAGTTGCTCAGTAAATATGCTGAATAAATAAATGAACCCTCAGGCTATGACCACTTTTCCAAGGATCTATTTTTACAATCTATAAAATTGATTAATTTGTATTTTAATACTCAAAGGAATATATACCACGGACAATAGACATGGCACACAAATACAATGTTGTTCTGTATCAAGTATTAGACTCTCAGCTAAAAGTGAACATGTGCAAGTAGTTGGACTGGAAACCACAGATTAGAGATCCCAGGCTTGATTTCTGTTTTACTTGCTCCTGAGGCCCTTGGAAAATCATTGTCTTTGTTCTGTGGGTCTATTTCCCCATATGAGTTATCTGCATTATTTGTAAGATTTAATCAGACATTCAGCAAAGCCAAATGTTTTCTGCCTCAAAATAAATTCTGGTAAGACTGCTACAAAGGATCATCCCTGATTTTCCCCTTAGGTCTCATTAAGTGAGATTTCTTTCCTTAAAATTACTGGATTCTTAAAATAATTTAGAATATGACTTTAATAATGTCCAGAAGGAAGCATACCACTGAAATCTTAAGACTTTAAAGAGAACAAACCACTGTACCTCCTAAGTAGTACTGGACACAGTCTCAAGTTACATGTTCTTCAGACCAGTTACCAAGAGTCCTCACATGCAGCTATACCAGCAACTGTTAAAGGGGTCTTCCTTTTGGCTTGTTGCCAGTTACGGCCCAGGACTATGTTTTGAAGTTTAGTGGGCTGCGTGGATCTGAGTATTTTCCTGTCTGTGAAGTAGGGGCTTTGAGATAGAAAAATAGGATGTAATGAGCATAATAACTGGAGGAAAAACCACATTGGCACTGGACACCTCCAATTTGCCAACAGGGAGCATTAATAATACATTTCTAGCAAAAGTAGCAGAGAAGTAATGCTTGTAACTTAAATTTAATCATAAGGACACATTAAACAAGCACAACTAAGGGACATTCTACAAAATACCTAATACTCTTCAGAAGTATCAAGTCATGGAAGACAAAGACTGAGGCCCTATCCCAGATTGGAGATGTTAATGCAATGTGTGATCCTGGATTGGATCCTGAACCAGAAAAAAAGGACATCAGTGAGACAATTGGTGAAGTTTGAATAAGATCTGTAGATCAGTTAATAATAAGTTGTATTAATGTTAACTTGCTGGTTGTGGCCATTGTACTATGTCTATGTAAGATACTGATATTTGGAGAACCTAGGTGAAGAGAAAGAATACAGAATGCTGTATACTATTTTTTAAACTGTTTTTGTAAGTCTTAAATTATTTTGCAACAAAAAGTTGTGTTTTGATTTTTTTTTAAATAAAGATATAGAATAGAAACCTTCAAATCAGTGTATGTTGGTGAGGAATTTTTAAGAAAACTAAACCAATAGAAGTAACTAAATATGGGGGATTGAAGCACAAAGAGAGTGAATAGAAAATGCAAATGACTAAGGTAAAAATATTTTTAAATTAACACAATGTCAAGAACTAATTTTTTGATAAAATATATCTTCAGATTAGAACAAAAAATCCATTATATGGTACTTTAAAATATATGTTATTTCTGGGTCCTGAAATATAAAGACTCATAAAGATTAAAAGCAAAAGAACAGCGGCTAAAAAAAAAAGTATGTCAGGAAAATATTCATGAAAAGAAAGTTAGTAGTGCTGATTTGATATCAAATAAAGCATATTTTAAAGCAAAATGTATTTAAGAATAAAAATGACTCCTATATAGTGATAAAAGTAATAATTTTCCAGGAAGTTTAGGTACCCAAGTTTAGGTACACTTAATGATATAACCTCAATATGTAATTTTAAAATTGCTGAAATTCACAACTCACAACTTGGGGTTTTAAATGCATTTTTTTCTCAGTATTAATGGATTAAGCCTACAAAATAATTATCAAATTTGAAGAAAATATAAAAAGCATAAAAAGAAAACAATCTGTCAGAAATATATAGAACCCTACAGTCATTAGAGGACTGACTACATACTAGGCACAAAGCAAGGATCAAGAAATAATAAAGAATCACTATCAAGTTCTCTGACCACAATAAAATTCTGTCAGAAATCAGTAACAAGAAGATAACTTTTAAACCCCCATATATGTTTGGAAATTTTAGAACAGATTTCTGAAGAACATGTTGGTCAAGAAAGAAACCATCACAAAAATGAGAAAAATTGAGAGCTGAACAGTAATGAAAAATTTCACATCAAAATGTGGGCTGCAGCTAAAGAAATACTTCAAGAGCAAGGGAAATTGAACATGAGGTAAGCCTCAAACTCAAAAGTTTTTTTAAAAAAAGGAAGGAAATAATAAAAAAACAGAAATGAAAGAAGTACTAAACAAAGATACACTTAGAGATGATCGAACCAACAAAGCTGAAAGTTGGTTCTCTGAGAAAATGTAAAAGGGACCGGAGACAAAACCTGGCAAGATTGATTAAAAAAAGAAGAGGTAGCATAAATATTAGGAGGAAATAACAAAATATTATATAAAATAAAATACTACTTTTAAAAAGTAAGATAATTCTGCAATCAAACTGAATTTCTGAACATAGCAAGCTGAGGGCCTGGCCCTCAGTTTGGTGATCAGTGGGGAGTGCAAGGATCCAATAAGACAGCCTTTTCTCACCACCTCCTAAGAACAATGCTTGGGATCCTAACCAGACAGGAAAAGCTTCTCAAGTCTGAGTGAGCCCTTCCCTCATCCTATCTCAGTCTTGTCAATCACTTGATACAGAACTTAAAACATATCCTCATCAGAAGAGATTCTTTTGAGAAGGAGAAAACTAACATATACAATTTTTAAAGGTTTATTGTCCTATGTTTGACAGTACCAAGTCACAACATGAAATCCTATTATGTATAAGCTGATGGGTGATATATTATCCACAGTGACATTTTCAATGAAATATGGGTTTTGAAGCTGCAGATGCCCAATCAGAACCTTTGAAAACTGCCCCTGTTTTTAAGAATACAACTGTTACTCCCTCCGATTTCCCCCCAGATGAGCAAACTGAGGGTTTTAGAAGGAGGGGGGTGGGGGGGATGGGTTAGCCCGGTGATGGGTATTAAGGAGGGCACGTACTGCCTGGAGCACTGGGTGTTATATGAAAACAATGAACACTACATCAAAAACTAATGATGTACTATAATAATGATGTGATTAACATAATAAAACAAATAAAAAAAATACAATTGTTCTGTTGCCACCTGTTAATGACATACAAATGATGATGTTCACAGCTGTACTGCAGTCCCTGCCTGCATTTACTTCCTACACTGCTCTTGTAGGAAGTCAGTCCTCATCGTTGAACACTCCTCCACTAGCTTACACTGATTAAAATAATTTAGGGGCAAAGAAGTGCCTTGGTTACCTACTTTTGCTTTGCTTTTCAAAGTTCTTCTTTTGTGAAAGGGAATAATCCAGTTTTGCCTACAGAGTGGTTCTTTTTTTTTTTTTTTCAAATTTTTAAATTCTGGTTAGTCAACATACAATGCAATGTTGGTTTCTGGAGTAGAGTTCAGTGATTCATCACTTAAATACAAAACCCAGTGCTCATTACAAAGTGCCCTCCTTAATCCCCATTGCTCATCTGCCCATCCCCCACCCATCTCCCTCCATCAACGCTCAGTTCATTCTCTATCTTCAAGAGTCTCTTATGGTTTATTTCCCTCTCTCCTTTTTTTCTTTTCACCCTTCCCATATGTTCCATGTTTTCTTTCTTAAATTCCACGTGAGTGAGATCATATGGTATTTGTCTTTCTCTGCCTGACTTACTTCGCTTACCATAATACACTCTAGCTCCATCCACATCATTGCAGATGATAAGATTCCATTCTTTTTGATGGCTGAGTAATATTCTATTGTATATATACACCATATCTTCTTTATCCATTCATCAATCGATGGACATTTGGGCTTTCTCCATAGTTTGGCTATTACTGATAATGCTGCTATAAACATCAGGGTGCACGTACCCCTTGAATCAGTATTTTTGTATCCTTTGGTTAAATACCTAGTAGTGCAATTGCAGAATCATAGGGTAGTTATGGTAGTTCTATTTTTAACTCTTTGGGGAAACTCCATACTGTTCTCCAGAGTAGCTGTACCAGTTTGCATCCCCAACAGTGCAAGAGGGTTCCCCTTTCTCCACATCCTCGCCAACACCTGTTGTTTCTTATGTTAATCTTAGCCATTCTGACAGGTGTGAGGTGATATCTCATCCTGGTTTTGAACATTTTTTTCATGTGTCTGTTAGCCATCTGGATGTTTTCTTTGGAAAAATACCTATTCATGTCTTCTGCCCATTTCTTGACTGGATTATTTGGTAATTTTGGGTGTTGAGTTTGATAAGTCCTTTAGGGATTTTTTATATTAACCTTTATCTTTGCAAATATCTCCTCCCATTCCATAGGCTGCCTTTTAGTTTTGTTGACTGTTTCCTACAAAGTGGTCTCAAACTTTGGTTGCATTGGGATCAATCAGGGTGGGGGGTAGGTTGGGGCAGGCGACCCAGGCATCTGTATTTTTACCTAACTCCCTGGTGATTCTGAGGTACATCAATGTTTGAACAACACAGTTTAGGGTTTTAGCATCTGCACATTCTAGATTCTGTACATGACCTCTATTGCATGTCACATCCCTAGGCACCTTGATAATATTGAGCACTTACTATTTGTTAGTAAGTTAGTTAGTTAGTTCTAATATGTAAAACTTGTATTAGCATTTATTTACATGTATAGCATTTATTTTCACAACAGCCTTTTCAGATCTATACTATTAATCCCCATTATACACAAGAGGAAACTGAAATACAAAGAGGTCAAATAATGCCCAAGGCCACCTAACTAATTAGGAACAGTCTAGGATTTGAACTCAAAGAGTCTGGCTCTAGAGCTTGTGCACTTAACCACCATCTGTACTGCCTGATAAACACTGGCCTTGTGACAGCAAATATTGCTGAATGAGGGTCCTCTTTAAAGTAACAAAGTCACAGAGCAAAAATACAAACTCATCTGTCAGATGCCACAACTCAAGAGTTGTTACCCTGGATAGGTTAGTAATTCTCAGGATCCATGAGGTTTCAGAGATGAATCACATTTAGCTCTGCTCTCAAGGAGTGCAGAACTAGTTGGAGAAATGAAAAGACAGGTGACCCCAATCTGTGTTCCACATAAGGAGAGGTATAAGCACAAAATACAAAAAGTTCTGGTTTTGGTCTTCTTATTGCTTGCCTTTGGCAAATCTATGATCACAAAAAAAAAAAAAAAGGAAGGAAACAGTTAACCCATGAAAAGTAGGCTGACAAGTTCTAGATGAGTTTGATTATTTTCCCCAACTCCTTGATATTTCTGTTTTGAAGAAATTAGGATGTACCATTCCAGACTCCCACGGCCATGAGCACGAGAAGAAGTCACTGTCAGCTCATAGATGTTAACTGAAGCCATGGAATAAATTAGAAGATAGATATGTCCAGGTCAAAGCTCCAAAGTACACCATGTCTGAGAGGCAAATCTCTGAAGACATGTTTGCAGAAGACACCAGAGTGGCCTAAGATGAAGGAAGGGAGTTAGAAGTGCACAGAGGCTCAGGGCTGAAAGCAAAGAAACCAATTACATAAAAGTTTACTTTTTAGAAAATTGTGTTCAAACTTAGTCGTTTAATTGATGAGTGTCCTAATATTTTTAGGGGAAATTCCATAAGCCAACTTCATCTCCTGATGCCACTTTATTTTATACTATATCTCCTAAAGTTTATGGAAGAAATACTATTACACTTAATGAACTCCAGTGACGTGAAGTCTATTTGCCATTATATAACAAGCTAATTACTCATCTGTGCAAATAACAAAATATAGATATCATCATGCACACTCATATGCTAAGAGACCTGCTCATGAGCCACATGTCTCTACAGGCATGCCTATACTTAACCATCATTTCTGTTCACAGCACTGCCTTTCATGGGTATAGCACACTGCTTTTCCAAAAACCTTTATGCACAAGATGTTTTACTCCTGTCAAGTAAGCAGAAACAATATTTACATGTGGATTTTACCAAGTAGAAAACTGAGGCTAAAAGAAATTAGTGCCTTCCTATGATCACAAACTAGCTTGAGAAAGAGATGAGCCTATAACCAAGACCCACTGAGTCTCACTTTGTGCAAATCCCTTTGCATTAAAGCTCCCTGGTCAGGGGATGAAGCCATCAGTGTGTAATGTCAAAAAATGAAGGATAGTTCCTTCTATCCTTCTCTAGAAATATCTCTTCTGATCAACTTCTTGCTCCAGAGCACTAAATGATTGTCCTGGAAATTTGAGGTCCTTCCCTAAGAAAAGGGACTGTTTTTGTTTGTTTGTTTGTTTGTTTTGTTTTGGGGGGGGAGGGGGTTTAGAGAGACTGGTACTTACAGGAAATGGTTTCAAACCCACATCAGAACTTAAACATCCAAACAAATTCTGCCTGCCTTCAATGTAATTTGTAATATATTATTTCAATATAATAGTTGGTAAACCAAGTATACAAAAACATTTTAGGGATAATCAGAGGAATTAAGCATGGTTTGGTTTGGATGATATTTAGAAGTTAGTTTTGGTAGGTGTGATGATAAATTACACCTGTATGAGAAAATGGCCTTTTAAGCCTCGTGCTGATATTCATGGATGGAAAATGGCCTGGGGTTTAGGCTCTACTTCAACAACAATATGGCAGCGTTAAGTTTATGCAGATAAATTACACAGCCTGGATACAGGATAGACAACAGCTCTGCTCCCTGAACGTTTTGTTTTTGTTTTTGTTTTTTAATTTTCAGAAATGCCCTCAGAATCAATTTATGAACCACAAAGAAACTGAGTCACACTACTTTAGAGTTTTACCTCACTTGGATTTAAAATGAAATTACCTGGCTGGGTCACTGAACCCATTCTCCAGTGTTGGCTCTGAACAACTATACTATTTCCACATATTTGTTACCTTAAAGAGCTTCCTTCTAGTTCATATCTCTCTGTGAAAGAACCTTAAATTGTTTTATTAAATTCCATGGCCAAACCTTAGGCTCAAATGTTGATGAAACCAAATGACTCCAACCAGCCTTCTGGCATAAATTTTACAGAGAATGGAGGTGATTCGAAATCTTCCCTCCAACCACCACACTGCGTAGAGTTTGCTGTGTGGGAAAACCATGGGTGGGTATAAGAACAGCGGAACTTCTCATGGAAGATAAGATCTATCGTAGGTAGGGAGCCAGCCCTTGCCTCTGACATGAAGGCTTATCTTATTAGGCACACATGGCAGTGAACAAGATGTTAGTGGAGGGTACCTGGAAAGAGATAGGAAAATGAGATGTCTTAAAGGGCACCACCACAGCATCTAACAATCCAGAAATTAAAGAGTCTGATCCTATGCTGACAAGAAGCATGAATGGAGACAACTGTCCTTCTCCGTATCTTCACCTCATCCCGTGTTTGTTTGTTTGTTTTTTAAAGAGGGGGGAATTTGCTAAGATATAGATTTTCTTTTTACACTTTTCAAGGAGTTACTGTCTACCAAAAAGTTTCTTTTGTGCAAGTACTGTCTGCTCAATTAGCAGTTCAAATCAGCCCTATTGACAGAAGATGGAAGTGGCTACAAGCAAGTGTGAGAGACCAACCTGGGAGCCTCAAGCCAACCCAGATGGACTCTCTCCTACTAGGGTGAGAGAGTCTGCTTAAAAACATTATGGTTCAATAAAAACCTCCTAATCTGCCTTTGTATGCAGTACTTTCTCCAATTAAACCCTCTAGAGTGAAGGGTCATCCACTGGCCAAACATCAGTCACTGAGGTTGTTGATATCTAATCACCCCAGTGGCCTCATGCATAGAGGGCCCTACACCTGTTTCCCTTCTTTCCTATGAGCACAGGTATGTATCTCTTTCCCAGTCTGTGTTCCCTGATGGGGGGCAGAGAGGGTTGGGAGATGTGTTGTTAGGGACCCACAGAAACTAGTCAAAACTCTTCTAAAGGCCCCAAACTTCCCCATGTATCACAGGCAGATGCTGTGAGAGAAGTCTCTACAAAGGCCATATTGTCACTTTTGAGAGAGAGAAAGAGGCTCCCATGCATGCTTCATGAAGGCCAGAGTGAGACCTTGTTCCACTTCATTTCAGGAAACCTCAGTGCTGTTTCATTTATAAGAAAATCCCATAAATACTTTCATTCAGTAAAACAACAACAACAAACGTTTCTTTACAAAAATAGACAATACGTTTGATATCTCACCTCACAAATGAAACTCAAGTACTTTGGGATATTTTTAAAACATAAAGGTACTCATTTAAAGAACATGAAAAAAACAATGAGTGACCTGAAAGTCGTTAGGCATGAAAATTTCCCATGGAAGTTCAGGGTTTTAGAAAACTCTACATCAGCTTCTCTGAGCACATGGCCTTAGAATAATGTAAAAGAGTTAAAATTCCACATTTCCAAGCCAACAATTTCCTAACTCTTCCTCACCGACTCAAGAAAGAATTTCCTCTTCTCTTTGGCATCTGCTTTGAATGATCTCCTTGATGTAAAGTCTCTGATTTTCTGATCCTAACTGAAGAGACTATCAAGAATAAGTCATGTCATTTCTGTTTTCTGAGTTGTGAGTTTTACTACCCAAGTTGTGTATTCTGGAGATTTAAGTGAAAACATCTAGTAAAACAAAAAGGGGATGGGAAATCAGAAGCTGGGCTGTGCTTCCTCAGTTGTGACACAGCAGAAGTAGCTCATATTAGCTCTGGGCCCGAGTGCCTTTTCTCTGACTATTGGGTTGGGCTAGATTCTTTCTGAGGCTCCTCGCGGCTCTAAGACTAACCTGTGGTTAGTCAAACTCAGATTCTGGACATTCATTAGTCATTTTGTGAAAAAGTTTGTAAACTGTAAAGAGTTCCACAACCATTATCTCTCTCTCATCAGGTAGTTTGACTCTTCCCACAATAACCCACCACAGAATTGGCCTGCTAGCACTTTCCCCCTTTCAGATAGGGAGGTGAGTGAGGCAAGGGAGCCAAGATGTCTAGTGCTAGAAGACCATCTTCACCACCACTCCCTGAGCCTGCCTCCTTCAGGGTCCCAGCTTTCCAGCTGCCTCTTTCAACCAGTTGCCACCCTTTCTCAGAACTCCATTAAAGCGTTGTTCCCTGTGGTAAACACAAGACCTCCCATCTTCTCTCTCCATCCCGCTTATCTGCAAACAGAACTTTTAAGAGTTGAAAACTGCATTGTCACTTGGAAATAGTTGTGTGTTAGATGAGCTCTTGCTATTGGCTGTGATAGAAATTGACTCCCTGCAAATGGTGCATAATTGCATTCATTGAAAAAGTCAAATCTGAATAAAAATCTGTCTTTTTACAGTAATAACGTCTTAGTTCTCATAATTGTACTATATTTAGGTATATTTAGGTAATATAACTGTACTATATTTAGGCCTGAAATGTCCTTCCTCCCTCTGTATACCTAATTCCTACTTCCCTGTAAGTATCATAATTGTACTATATTTATATAATTTACTATATTAGAGGAAACTAGGTGAATATGTATATGGACACTGTACTATCTTTGCAACTCTTCCCTAATTCTAAAATTGTCTCAAAATAACTTCCCTCAGTTGGGAAAAAAAACTGAGGACTACTTTCTAAACCTACTAAATGTTTAAGTGAATAATGGCCAGCAGCTCTTCCCCTTGCCACCTGAAGAGATTAGAGGGAGTGGGTCTGTTGTCTAAAACAAGCCTTATGAGCAAGGGAAGTGGTTTGGAAAAGTAATCAGAACAAAACATTTGCTCATACTGCTCCCAATCAGCTCTAGGAACTTCACAAAAAGAATGCACCCCTGTTCAAGTTCTCCACTATCCGCTCTCTGACTTCACAAACCCTCACTTTCCTCTTGTTTTCACTGCTTTGATGGTCTCCAAATGGAACTGGGTTCAGGACATTCCCAACTCCATGACAGGTTATAAACAGGCTCTTCCCATGTACACCCATACTGTGCCCTGAGTCATAATTTTACCAGAAGGAATACCTCAAAAACTTTTAGAGGATTCATTTTTATTCCTTCTTTTATTCATTTTCTCCAATGACTATTTTCAGTACCCATTCTATGTAAAGTGTCATGCTAGTCAGAAGTAAAAGCCTAATCCAGAACTAATCAAAGTGGACCAACTGATTTCTCATAGATTTCTAACTGTTGGGGAGATTTCAGTGCTCATTCTGATGTCTTTCCCACCACCCGCTGACCACAGGCACTTCCCTGTGACTCAGAATTTTGGTCCTTCAGTGAACTCACTGTCCTCAACAAGCAAGTGAATGAATGCTAGATTAAGTTCTCCTCTTACCTTCTTTTCTTTAGGTGCTTCCTGGCATCTTCAGTGCCAACCAGAACTTAACATTTTGAATTTCAAAGCCAGGCTCTTCAAACCCAGATCTGTTTTGCTCCTCTCCTCTTCTTTCTCCTTTTGCTGTCAATGTCATCATTTTTCAAAGATTTACCAGTCTTATCTTGAAATTTTCTTTAATTTCCTCTCACTCTCTCACCCTCCTCATTCTCTTCCTCCTTCCTTCGTTAGTACTTTTCTACCCATCTTTGCTACACAGTGTTTCTTGTATTCTACTCACTCATCACCATCACGTTAGCCTGACTCAGGAGGAATGACATTCTTTTTTTTTTTTTTATGTTATGTTAGTCACCATACAGTACATCATTAGTTTTTGATGTAGTGATCCACAATTCATTGTTTTTGTATAACACCCAGTGCTCCATGCAGTACATGCCCTCCTTAATACCCATCACCAGGCTAGCCCATCTGCCCACCCCCTTCCCTTCTAAAACCCTCAGTTTGTTTCCCAGAGTCAATAGTCTCTCATGGTTTGTCTCTCCCTCCGATTTTCCCCCCTTCATTTTTCCCTTCTTTCTCCTAATGTCCTCCATGCTAGAGGAAGGACATTCTAAAGGAAAGTCTATTCTACCAGCATGAAAATTTTGGTGACTCAACACAATAAAGGATTTTTTTTGTGCTCACAGAGAAGTCCAATGTGGTTTTCTGGTCAGGTGACTTCTCTGGGAGGCTCTCTTCCAAGTGATGACTGCTTCCATCTTGTACTGTTCCTTCCCCTTGCTCTTTGAAGTGCTTCCCATGCAGGCATCATATGGAAGTAGGAAATGTGGAGACTTGCACAGGAGGGCTTCTGAGGGCCAGGCCAAGCATATGACTCCTGCTCACATGCCATCGGTCAGGACTTAACCCTTATAGCCCCTCCTAATGGAACCTAGGCAAATGGAGTCAGGCCATGTGTCCTGAACAGAAAAGAAAGCAGGTTTGGTGAATATGCATTCATTTCTACCACACATTTGATATGCTATGAACCCAACAAACAAATAAACAAATTCTGTTCTCTCTTCTTAAATTGCCATGCTTTACTTCCTTTCCTGAAAGAATACCAGACAGGAAGATTTCCGTAGATTACCATCACCTTTTCTACTCAATTTCTGCCATTGAATGTCCTTAAAAATCCAATAAACACCAATCTCTGAATTCCTGGATCTCATCAACACCAAGTTGTCTACCCCCTTTGTCTGCCACTCAACCTTAAACCATACTCTGAGAGTTAGACATTTTCTATTTGTCCCTTCTGAGTATCCATCCTTCTCTACCCTGCTTTCTGACTTGGATAATGGACCATATAAACAGGTTGTCATGCACTCTGGTTTCTGGTTAAGTATGAACAATGGGAAGGCCTGGTAGGAAATAGGAGAAAGACAGGAGAATGTGGGGAGATTAACCATGCCCTTGACCCACAGGCACTCCTCTTTTCACAGTAGCCCTCTCTACAGGTGTCTTTCAGGCTCACAGGTGGCAGGGGATCTGCTGTCACTAACCCCAGGATGCTGCATATCCTGTTTCTATACAACCTTCTCACACCTTTGTAAGTAGTCCTTTTATTAAACCATCACTAAATTATCCTAGTTTGTGAACACCGTCTGATTCCTGGTAGGATGCTGCCTGATACTCCTTGGATCTTGGCAGTACCCAGCTGGGTGCTCGGGTCTCCCACAAATTCTGTCCTGCCTACTTTCTCTTCCACACCCATGATGACTGGGGTCACCCTTCACCTCTGTCTTTAGTCCACCTTCTCAACCACCCTCTTTTCTTCTTATTATTCTTTTTTTGTTGTTGTTAAGATTTTATTTATTTACTTGAGAGAGAGAGAGCGCGTGCACAAGTAGGGGGAGAGGGAGAGAGTCTCAAGCAGACTCCATGCTGAGCAGAGCCCAAGGCAGGGCTCAATCTCATCACCCTGAGATCATGACCTGAGCAGAAACCAAGAGTCAGACGTTTAACTGACTGAGCCACTGAGGCACCCCTTTATTTTCAAACTCATCTCAAAGGCACGATTCCCCCTCAACCTCTAACATTTAGCTAAAAATAAGCTTCACTCCTTTGTTATCTCCGGATTACTAGTCTCTGAAAATGTACTATCTCCCTTTCTGTCTTAGGTCTACACTTGGACCTGTGCACTTGATTCCAACCTCTCTTGCCACCTTCCAGATTTTGCTCTATGGGGCTTCCCAAGGAGGTGCTGTTCACACTTTTGGCTTGACAGTCCTTTGTCATATAGCACTATCCTGTGCATTACAGGATGCTACAGGAAATTTAGCATTCCCAGTTCCATCCCGCTAAATGCCAGCAATAACCTCTAGTCACTGTGACAACCAAAAATATGCCTATACATTTCCAAATGTTCCAAATGTTACTTCCATGAATTAGTGCATTCATCATACTGTTCTGCACGTAAAACACTGTTTAGACACATATGTATAAAATATGTTTCTGAGAGTGCTTACTTTCATGCAGAACAGCATAATGAACACATTCCCTGATACACTGCTGTTCTCCACTCTATGCACAAGTAGAACTCTTAGAAACATGATTTACACATGTCTGTTTATACTATACACTATGCTAGTCTTCTACAAAGACTTTTTAATGGATCTTTCTGCCTATGGGATAAAACATATAGTGCCATCTGTGATGGCCTTCCCAGGCCTACCTTCCTTACATGTCATATCTATACCTGAATTTCTAGTTATTTCCAGGATATACACCTCCAAGCCTTTGGTAATATTGCCTGAAATGTCCTTCTTCCCTCTGTATACCTAATTCCTACTTCCCTATAAGTCGCAGCTTTTCCAGGAAGCCATTCCTAGCACTTTTTGTCCATCCAACTAGATATTCTTTCTCTGTGTTCCCAAAACATTCTGGTCAAATTTATGTCAGTTAATTCTCTTACCATATTGTATTACAGTTTCTATCTTTACCACCAGACTTTCAGATCTTGGAAAGCAAGAATTATACCTTTTCATATGACTCCCTAGTAACCAATATAATATCTGGCACATTGGCATTCAAAACATTTTTTAATTAAAATATAGATGAATAATACTTGTCTTCAAATATTTGAAAAGCTATGATATAGAAGATGTATTGAACTTATATTGAGCCTAAACAGGTATGTTTAATGAGTGGAAATTATAGGAATACCAATCACAGCTCAATATAGGAGGGCTCTAGCAATCAGAGCTGTCCAGAAATAGAACAGTCTGCAATGAATGTTAGAGTACTATTAATTCTAGGTTATATGAATACAGGACCTGGGCAATTAGGTGGCTAGGGAATTTGGATGAATAGTTGAACCAGATGGACTTAAAAGTCTCCATTAGGTCTCAGAATTTATAATTTTAAGGGTTAAATAAATCTTTAATAAAGATGGTTTCTGAAATGTTAATAGAGATAGAGCAGTGAGAAAGAAAACCATACTGGGAAGGACTGAGTCTAATGGCCCAGGTTCATTAGTCCTGCCTGAGACTGCAGCTGGACCTGGAAGAACTAAGAATCCCTCCAACATCAAGTAACACATCATTCTACCTCTGGGAGAGGAACATGAACATGAAGATAAATACCTTTTACAGCACAGGCATACAGGAATGCCTGGAGACTGAAGGTGGGGGATCTGTGCACTCAGGCTCCCACTAAGCACAGAGTAACAGAAGCCCATTACTAGAGAATTTGGAAGCTTACAGGCACTAAAGATAATGAAAGCAAACACAAGACCCAAATCCAGTTCAACTACTGACCAGATTGACTCCACCTCCACATTAATGGTATGACTAAAGAAGGGACTGTATATATACTATTTATCTCAGTCCCTACTTTTCTATACATGATGTTTGTCCTTTAGTCAAAAATTGAGGTAAAAAAATATTTTTTAAAAATTATCAAGAATTCAGCAAGAGCATACACAGAGATGACCCATATGTTGGAAATACCACAAAGGACTCTTTAAAACTATGATTAATCTTCAAGAACCTAGTAGGAAAGATGAATAACATGCAGGAACAGATGGGAAATTTCAGCAGGGAAACAAATAATAAAAAAAAAAAGTCAAGTGGAAATGTTAGAAATAAAAACACAGTATCAGAAATGAAGAATCTTTCAGTGGGCTTTTAGCAGATAAACATAACTGAGGAAAAAAGTCAATAGAAATGACCTAAATGTAAGTAAGAGAAATGGGAGAGAAAACTGAACAGTGCATCCAAAAGATATGGGTCAATATCAAATGGTCTAACACATCCTTTTTGGGCCTGTAGAAGAGAGACAAAATGGAACAAAGATATTTAAAAAGATAATAGCTGAAAATTTTCCAAAATTAATGAAAATGAAAAATCCAACAATCTCTGAGAACCTCAAACATGATAAATACATACACTCACACACATACACACACACACCCCGATATATAAAGTAGTATATTCCAAAATTTAGAGAAAATCTTCAAGGTGGCCAGAGAAAAAGAAATACTATATATGCTTTAAGGACCTTGGGAAGATGGCAGACTAGGAGGACCCTGAGCTCTCCTCATTCCATGTTTACAACTAGATATCCTCTACATCCAAGTCAGTACACCAGAGAGCAATCCAAAGACTGGCAGAACAAACTCCACTACTAAATATAGAGAGGAATCTGCATCTGAAAGGTTAAGGTCAGAAAGGTGGAGGGAAGCTGCTGACATGGGGGAGCGATTGGGGTGCATGGAGAGGGCAGAGAAATGGGCCCTCTCACCAGGGAGCTCACATGAGAAAGACTAACCCCCATAATGTTTGGCTTTGAAAACCAGAGGAGCTGAATTCTATGAATATTTTTTTAAAAGATTTTATTTGTTTATTTGAGAGAGAGAATGAGAGAGAGAGAGCATATGAGAGGGGGGAGGGTCAGAAGGAGAAGCAGACTCCCTGCCGAGCAGGGAGCCCGATGCGGGACTCGATCCGGGGACTCCAGGATCATGACCTGAGCCGAAGGCAGTCACTTAACCAACTGAGCCACCCAGGCGCCCTCTATGAATATTTAAAACCAGTGGGACTTGGAGCCTGGAGATTTAACAGTCAGCAAACTCAGCACTAGGCAAGCTGGGAAAGCAGGTGATAGCTGGGTCACTGCCCTTAAAAAGACAGCAAACTGTGTGGAGAGGTGACATAAAAATAGCAGTTTCCACACCTCTGGGGGCAAACAGGAGACAGATTTGTTTATAGTGATTTCAGAGCATGTTGAGGGACTTCAAAAATGAGGGAGCTGGCAGGTGCCATTTTCCTCCCTTGCCCACCCCCCAGCATAAACACAGAGCTACCTGCAGGAAGCGGCACTGTGCAGACACTTGCGACCTAACTGGCTAGCGGTGTGCAAACCCATGAGTTCTCCTGAGAACTCAGCCACTTCAAACGTTGGCCCTGGGCTCAGGACAAAGTTTGTTAGAGTGCATGACCTGCCGGGTGCACAGATGACCCTGCATGCCATACACAGCTGTCACACCATGCCCAGCTGCCATAGACAGCTGCTGGGTACACAGCTGCCACTCTGTGCCATACCCAGTTATGGCCCCACACCCCATGTACCACCAGCCACCTTTGCATGCTGGTTCCAGTTGTGCCTGTGAACGTTGCATTTCATGCCCAGCCTTGTGGCCCCAGCCACCACAGCTCACAGTCCCCAGCCACTGCAGTGCTTGAGGGGATCTAGCATAGGACTAGAAGCCATAGTGCAAATTTTGCTAACACCCACCCCCTCTGGCTCCCAAGTTCCCTGGTGGGCACATCCTCTCAGACCTGGCCTGCCTGGGTCCCACTAACACAACAGAGAGCAATTACAGCCCACAGCAGGCAGAGAGTCAGTGCAGACAACTGCACTAAAAGGAAAATTGACTCTGACACCACAGCACAGCATAAGCAACACACAGGATACTCTCATGAAGGGCCCAGTTCTGATGGACAGGGGACACTGCCCTGCAAGGCACTCCAGAACCTCTTCTTCATACAGTCACTATTTCAAACAGAAGACATAGCTGGCTTTCTTAACACAGAGACACAGATAGAGAGAGGCAGACAAAATGAGGAGACAGAGAAATTTATCCCAAAGGGAAGAACAGGAAGATGCCATGGTCAGAGATCTAAGATATAAGTCACATGCCTAATTGAGAATTTAAAGCAATGATCATAAAGATACTCACTGGACTTGAGAAAAGAGAGGAAGGTATCAGTGAGACCCTTAACACAGAGATAAGGAATAACATACCAGATATAAAGAGCTCAAAATGAAATGAGAAACATGTATGATGGAAAGAATAACAGGGTACAAAAAGCAGACGAACAAATTAGTGACCTATAATACAGAGTAATGGATAGTAATCAAGCTGAACAAAAGGGAGAAAGGAATTATGAAAATGAGAATAGACTTAGGGAATGCAGTGACTCCATCATACATAATAACACTTGTATCATAGGAGTCCAGGAAGAACAAGAGAGAGAGAAGGGGACAAAAATTTACTTGAAGAAATAATAGGTGAAAACTTCCATAATCTGAAGAAGGAAACAGATACCCAGGTCCAGGAGACTCAGAGAACTCCTATCAAAATCAGCAAAAGCAGACCCGCACCAAGACATACTGTAATTAAATTGGCAAAATATACACTGTTGGTGGGAATGCAAGCTGGTACAGCCACTCTGGAAAACAGTATGGAAGTTCCTCAAGACATTAAAAATAGAGCTACCCTACAACCCAGCAACTGCACTACTAAGTATTTACCCCCAAAGATACAAATGTAATGATCCAAAGGAGCACATGCACCCCAATGTTTATAGCAGCAATGTCCACAATAGCCAAATTATGGAAGGAGCTGAGATGTCCATCAACAGATGAATGGATAAAGATGTGGTTCATATATACAATGGAATATTATTCAGCCATCAGAAAGGATGAATACCCACCATTTGCATCGACATGGATGGAACTAGGGGGATTATGCTAAGTGAAGTAAGTCAAGCAGAGAAAGACAATTATCATATGGTTTCACTCATATGTGGAACATAAGCAATAGCACGGAGGACCATAGGGGAAGGGAGGGAAATCTGAAGGGGGAGAAGTCAGACAGGGAGATGAACCATGAGAGACTATGGACCCTGGGAAACAAACTGAGGGTTTCAGAGGGGAGGGGTGGGGCGTGGGGGTAACAGGGTGATGGGTATTAAGGAGGGCACATGTTGTGATGAGCACTGGGTGTTATACGTAACTAGTGAACCACTGAACAATACATCAAAAACTAATGATGTACTTATACAGTGGCTAACTGATCATAATTTTAAAAAGCCAGTAAAATATATATATATATACACATATGTATATATATAAATATACATATAATGATAAAAAAAAGTAAAGCAGCAAGACAAAAGAGGTAAATTATAAGGGAAACCCCATAAGGCTAGAAGAATATTTTTC
Organism: Mirounga leonina; assembly: GCF_011800145.1. NCBI lineage: Eukaryota > Metazoa > Chordata > Mammalia > Carnivora > Phocidae > Mirounga > Mirounga leonina. The sequence goes on along the minus strand of NW_023270709.1, from coordinate 2,384,257 downwards.
AACAGAAACTTTGACAGCCTGAAGGGCATAATATATTCAAAGTGCTGAATAGGAAAAATCTGTAGCCACAAATACTCTATATAGTAAAGCCTTCATTCAGAATAAAAGAAGAGATAAAAAGTTTCCCAGACAAAGAAAAACCAAAGACGTTCATGACCACTAAACCAGCCATGCAAGAAATATTAAAAGGGATGCTTTAAGTGGAAAGGAGAGACCAAAAGTGAATGTATGAAGGTAGGAAACACAAAATCAATAAAAATGAATATTTCTGTAAAAAATTACTCAAGGAACTCACACAAAAAAGGTATAAAATATAATAACATATACCTAAAATGTGAAGAGAAGAGAAAAGAATAGGTTCAAACTTAAATGACCATCAACTTAATATAAACTGCTACATGCATAAGATGTTATACATAAACCTAATGGTAACAATATATCAGAGTCCACTTAGAAATATGCAAAAAACAAAGAGAAAGAAATCCAAATAAGTCACTAAAGAAAATCAACAAAACATGAAGGAGAGAAAAAGAGAAAAGTTCAGAGAAAGTCTTTAGAAGCAACCACAAAACAAGTAGTAAAATGTCAATAAAATGCATACCTATCAATAATTACTTTCAATGTAAATGGACTAAAGCTCCAATAAAAAAGACATAAGGTGACATTACGGAATAAAAAACAATACCCATCTATATGCTGCCTACAAGAGACACATTTTAGACCTAAAGACATTTGCAGATTGAAAGTGAGGGGATGGAGAGGGAGGAGCAAGATGGCAGAGGAGTAGGAGACCTGGATTTCGTCTGGTCCCAGGAATTCAGCTGGATAGGGATCAAACCATTCTGAACACCTACGAACTCAACAGGAGATCAAAGAAAAGAATAGCAACAACTCTCTGAACAGAAAAGCCACCACTTTCTGGAAGGTAGGACATGCGAAGAAGTGAATCCGAGGCGATATTCGGGAGGATAGACAGTGGAGGAGGGGGGCCTCCATAGGCCGCTTCCGGCAAGTGATAGAGCAGTGGAGCACAAAATTGGAACTTTTAGAAGTCAGCTCTGCTGAGGGACGTCGCTCCAGTGGCTAAGTGGGGGGTGGAACCCTCATGGGACAATGTGGTCTCAGGACCCTCCAGGGCACAGAAAGACTGGGGGTACCTGAGTGTGGCAGAGCTCCCAGGTATCGGAGTGGGGAAGCCAGCTGCAGAGACAGAGCTGAGGCGCAGGCTCTCAGCTCGGGGTTGCCATAAACTGTGATCTGCAGCACAGTTGGGCCACTGCCCCTCCAGCAGGGACCCAACAAGTGGCAGATCCAGGGAGATTCACTTTCCTCCCCCGGGAGGAGCGGCACCGGAGTGCACCACAGGGATCTGCTGGGTTTGGAGACTCCACGCGGGGTTGTGTGCTAGAGATAGAAAGGCGCGGTCACAGGCCAGGTGAGCACGGAGTGCGGGTGGAGACTGGGAAGACGGGAGTAATTGATTGCTTTTCTCTGGGGGCTCACTGAGGAGCGGGGCCCCAAGTTCTCAGCTCCTCCGGGGTGGAGATTGGGAGGCTGCCATTTTCACTCTCGTCCTCCAAAGCTATATGGAAAGCTTGCAGGGAACAAAAGCTCCAGAGAGCAAACCTGAGCAGATTACTTAGCCCAGACCAGCAAGGGCGGGGCAATTCCCCATCAGGCAAAGACATTTGGGAACCACAGCAACAGACCCCTCCCCCAGATCAGCAAGAACAGCCAGCCAAGACCAAGTTTGCAGATCAATGAGAATGGCAAAACTCCAGCACTAGGGGAATAATGCACATAGAATTCAAGGCTTTTTTCCCATGATTCTTTAGTCTTTCAAAGTTAATTTTTTTAATTGTTATTTTTATTTTTCTTTTTCCCTTTTTCAACCAACATCTTATCAATCCCTTTTTAAAAAATCTTTTTCATTTTTCATTTTTAGAGTCACATTCTATCCCTTCATAGTAGTTAACCTTGTTTTTGGTATATATATATATATATGTTATTCTCTCTATAAAATTTTGGGATACAATTTCTTCTAACAGATCAAAATATACCCTAAATCTCTAGTGTATGGCTTTGTTCTAGTCTCCTGCCTAATCACATTCTCTCCCCCCCCACCCCTGATTTCTTTTAAATCCTCTTCTTTCTTTTTTCAACCAACTTCTTATCAATTCCTTTTATAAAATATTTTATAATTTTCATCTTTACACTCATATTACATCCCTTCACCATATTAACCCTTATTTTTGTACAAATATAAGTTTTTTCTTTCTTTAAAATTTTGGGAGGCACTTTTTTCTAACAGACCAAAATATGCCCCAAATCTAGTATGTGGCATGGATCTATGCACCAGCCTGATCATATTTGATCTTATTATGTTTTCTTTGGTTTGTTTTGGTTTTGTTTGTTTGTTTTTATCTTTTTCTTTTTCTTTCTTTTCTTTTCCCTGTTTCAGTCTTTTCTAATTTGTTTAGTGGATATTTTCTGGGGACGTTGGTACCTTGTTAGCATTTTGTTCTCTCATTCATCTCTTCTCCTCTGGACAAAATGACAAGATGGAAAAATTCAGGTCAACAAAAAGAACAAGAGGCAGTACCAACTACCAGTGACCTAATCAATACGGACATTAGTAAGATGTCGGAACTAGAGTTCAGAATAATGATTTAAAAGATACTAGCTAAGCTTGAAAAAAGCATGGAAGTTTTTAGAGAAACCCTTTCTGGAGAAATAAAAGAACTAAAATCTAACCAAGTCAAAATCAAAAAGGCTATTAATGAGGTGCAATCAAATATGGAGGCTCTAATTGCTACGATAAATGAGGCAGAAGAGAGAATTAGTGATATAGAAGACCAAATGATGAAAAACAAAGAAGCTGAGAAAAAGATAAACAACTAGTGGATCACGAGGGCAGAATTCAAGATAAAAGTGATACCATGAGACAAAACAACATTAGGATAATTGGGATCCCAGAAGAAGAAGAAAGAGAGAGAGAGATTCAGAAGATATATTGGAGCAAATTATAGCAGAGAACTTCCCTAATTTGGGGAAGGAAACAGGCATCAAAATCCAGGAGGCACAGAGAACCCCTCTCAAAATCAATAAAAATAAGGTCAACACCCCGACATCTAATAGTAAAACTTACGAGTCTCAGAGACAAAGAGAAAATCCTGAAAGCAGCTCGGGAGAAGAGATATGTAACCTACAATGGTAGAAACATTAGATTGGCAACAGACCTATCCACAAAGACCTGGCAGGCCAGAAAGGACTGGCAGGATATATTCAGAGCACTAAATGAGAAAAATATGTAGCCAAGAATACTATAACCAGCTAGGCTATCACTGAAAATAGAAGGAAAGATAAAAAGCTTCCAGGACAAACAAAAACTGAAGGAATTTGCAAACACAAAACCAGCCTTAAAAGAAATCTTGAAAGGGGTCCTCTAAGCAAAGAGAAAGCCTAAAAGTAACATAGACCAGAAAGGAACACAAACAATATACAGTAACAGTCACCTTACAGGCAATACAATGGCACTAAATTCATATCCTTCAATAGTTATCCTGAATGTAAATGGGCTAAATGCCCCAATCAAAAGACACAGGCTATCAGACTGGATTAAAAAACAAGACCCATCGATATGCTGTCTGCAAGAGACTCATTTTACACCCAAAGACACCTCCAGATTGAAAGTGGGGGGGGGGGTGGAAACCACTGACCATGCTAATGGACACCAAAAGAAAGTTGGGGTGGCAATCCTTATATCAGACAAATTAGATTTTAAACCAAAGACTGTAATAAGACATGAGGAAGGACACTGTATCCTACTTAGAGGGTCTATCCAACAAGAAGATCTAACAATTGTAAATATCTATGCCCCTAACATGGGAGCAGCCAATTATATAAGCCAATTAATAACAAAAGCAAAGAAACATATCGACAACAATACAGTAATAGTGGGGGACTTTAACACCACCGGCACTGAAATGAACAGATCATCTAAGCAAAAGATCAACAAGGAAATAAAGACTTTAAATGACACACTGGACTAAATGGACTTCACAGATATACTCAGAACATTCCATCCCAAAGCAACAGAATACACATTCTTCTCGAGTGCCCATGGAACATTCTCCAGAATAGATTACATCCTAGTTCAAAAATCAGGTCTCAAATGGTACCAAAAGATTGGGATCATTCCCTGCCTATTTTCAGACCACAATGCTTTGAAACTAGAACTCAATCACAAGAGGAAAGTCGGAAAGAACTCAAATGCATGGAGGCTAAAGAGCATCCTACTAAAGAATGAATGGGTCAACCAGGAAATTAGGGAGAATTAAAAAAATTCATGGAAACCAATGAAAATGAAAACACAACTATTCAAAATCTTTGGGATACAGCAAAGGCAGTCTTAAGAGGAAAGTACATAGCAATACAAGCCTTTCTCAAGAAACAAGAAAGGTCTCCAATACACAACCTAACCCTAAACCTAAAGGAGCTGGAGAAAGAACAGCAAATAAAGCCTAAACCCAGCAGGAGCAGAGAAATAATAAAGATCAGAGCAGAAATCAATGAAATAGAAACCAAAAGAACAGTAGAACAGATCAACAAAACTAGGAGCTGGTTCTTTGAAAGAATGAACAAGATAGATAAACCCGTGGCCAGACTTATCAAAAAGAAAAGAGAAATGACCCAAATCAACAAAATCATGAATGAAAGAGGAGAGATCACAACCAACACCAAAGAAATACAAACACTTATAAGAACATATCATGAGCAACTCTGTGCCAGCAAATTAGATAACCTGGAAGAAATGGATGCATTCCTAGAGATGTATCAACTACCAAAACTGAACCAGGAAGAAATAGAAAACCTGCCTATAACAGACCTATAACCACTAAGGAAATTGAAGCAGTCATCAAAAATCTCCCAAAAAACAAAAGCCCAGGGCCAGATGGCTTCCCAGGGGAATTCTACCAAACACTTAAAGAATTAATACCTATTCTTCTGAAGTGTTCCAAAAAACAGAAATGGAAGGAAAACTTCCAAACTTGTTTTATGAGGCCACAATTACCTGGATCCCCAAACCAGACAAAGACCCCATCAAAAAGAATTACAGACCAATATCCTTGATGAACATGGATGCAAAAATTCTCACCAAAATACTAGCCAATAGGATTCAACAGTACATTAAAAAGAATATTCACCATGACCAACTGGGATTTATCCCTGGGCTGCAAGGTTGATTCAACTTCCACAAATCATCAATGTGATACAATACATTAATAAAAGAAAGAACAAGAACCATATGATCCTCTCAATAGATGCAGAAAAAGCATTTGACAAAGTGAAGCATCCTTTCTTGATCAAAACTCTTCAGAGTATAGGGATAGAGAGTACATATGTCAATATCATAAAAGCCATCTATGAAAAAAGCACAGCGAATTCATTCTCAATGTGGAAAAACTGAGAGCTTTCCCCCTAAGGTCAGGAATGCGGCAGGGATGTCCACTATCACCACTGCTATTCAACATAGTATTAGAAGTCCTAGCCACAGCAATCAGACAACAAAAAGAAATAAAAGGCATCCAAAGACAGTCTCTTCAACAAATGGTGTTGGGAAAATTGGACAGCCACAGGCAGAAGAATGAAACTGGACCATTTCCTTACAGCACACAAAAAAAATAGACTCAACATGGTTAAAAGACCTAAATGTGAGACAGGAGTCCATCAAAATCCTAAAGGAGAACACAGGCAGCAACCTCTTCGACCTCAGCTGCAGCAATTTCTTCCTAGAAACGTCACCAAAGGCAAGGGAAGGAAGGGCAAAAATGAACTACTGGGACTTCATCAAGATGTCACAAGCATCAAGATACACAGCATAAGAAATAGTCAACAAAACCAAAAGACAACTGACAGAATGGGAGAAGATATTTGCAAATGACATATCAGATAAAGACTAGTATCCAAAATCTATAAAGAACTTCTTAGAGTCAACACCGAAAGAACAAATAATCCAATCAAGAAATGGGCAGAAGACGGGGCGTCTGGGTGTCTCACTTGTTAAGCATCTGCCTTCAGCTCAGGTCATGAACCCAGGGACCTGGGAGCCCTGCATTGGGCTCCCTGCTCTGCGGGAAGCCTGCTTCTCCCTCTCCCATTCCCCCTGCTGTGTTCCCTCTCTCATTGAGTCTCTCGTTGTGTCAAATAAATAAATAAAACCTTAAAAAAAAAAAAAGGGCAGAAGACATGAACAGACATTTTTCCAAAGAAGACACCGAAATGGCCAACAGACACATGGAAAGGTGCTCAACATCGCTCAGCATCAGGGAAATACAAATCAAAACCTCAATGAGATATCACCTCACACCAGTCAGAATGGCTAAAATTAACAAGTCAGGAAATGACAGATGTTGGCGGGGATGCGGAGAAAGGGGAACCCTCCTACACTGTTGGTGGGAATGCAAGCTGGTGCAGCCACTCTGGAAAACAGTATGGAGGTTCTTCAAAAAGTTGAAAATAGAACTACCCTACGACCCAGCAATTGCAGTACTGGGTATTTACCCGAAAGATACAAATGTAGGGATCCAAAGGGGTATGTGAACCCCAATGTTTACAGCAGCAATGTCCACAATAGCCAAACTATGGAAAGAGCCAAGATGTGCATCAACAGATGAATGGATAAAGAAGATGTGATATATATATATAATGGAATATTATGCAGCCATCAAAAGGAATGAAATCTTGCCATTTGCAATGACGTGGATGGAACTGGAGGGTATTATGCTGAGTGAAATAAGTCAATCAGAGAAAGACATGTATCATATGCCCTCACTGATATGAGGAATTCTTAATCTCAGGAAACAAACTGAGGGCTGCTGGAGTGGTGGGGGTGGAAAGGATGGGGTGGCTGGGTGATAGACATTGGGGAGGGTATGTGCTATGGTGAGCACTGTGAATTGTGTAAGACTGTTGAATCACAGACCTGTACCTCTGAAACAAATAATACATTACATGTTAAAAGAAGAAGAAGAAGAAGAAGAAGAAGAAGATAGCAGGAGGGGAAGGATGAAGGGGGAGAAATCGGAGGGGGAGACGAATCATGAGAGACTATGGACTCTGAGAAACAAACTGAGGGTTCTAGAGGGGAGGGGGGTGGGGGGACGGGTTAGCCTGATGATGGGTATTAAGGAGGGCATGTTCTGCATGGAACATTGGGTGTTATACGCAAACAATGAATCATGGAACACTACATCAAAAACTAATGATGTAATGTATGGTGATTAACATAATAAAAAATAGTAATAGAGACTCAAAAAAAAAAAAAAGAAAATGACAGGATGGAGAAATATCTGTCATGCATATGGATATCAAAAGAAAGCCGGAATAGTAATACTTATATTGGATAAAATAGACTTTAAAGCAAAGACTGTAACAACAGACAAAGAAGGATATTATATAATAGAAAGATACTCAAAATGGATGAAAGACCTTAATGTGAGACAGGAATCCATCAAAATTCTATAGGAGAACATAGGCAGTAACCTCTTTGACATCGCCCACAGCAACTTCTTTCAAGATACATCTCAAAAGGCAAGTGAAACAAAAGCAAAAATGAACTTTTGGGACTTCATCAAGATAAAAGCTTCTCCACAGCAAAGGAAACAGTCAACAAAACAAAAAGGCAACCCACAGAATGGGAGAAGATATTTGCAAATTACACTACAGATAAAGGACTGATATCCAAGATCTATAAAGAACTTCTCAAACTAACACCGAAAAAACAAACAATCAATTCAAAAAATGGGCAGAAGACATGAACAGACACTTCTCCAAAGAAGACATATAAATGGACAACAGACACATGAAAAAATGTTCCACATCACTAGCCATCAGGGAAATTCAAATCAAAACCACACTGAGACATCACCTTACACTAGTTAGAATGGCAAAAATAGACAAGGCAAGAAGCAACAAATGTTGGAGAGGTTGTGGAGAAAGGGGAACCCTCCTACACTGTTGGTGGGAATGCAAGTTGGTACAGCCACTTCAGAAAACAGTGTGGAGGTGCCTCAAAAAGTTAAAAATAGAGCAACCCTATGACCCAGCAATTGCACTATTGGGTATTTACCCCAAAGACACAGATGTAGTGAAAAGAAGGGCCACATGCACCCCAATGTTCATAGCAGCTATGTCCTCAATAGCCAAACTGTGGAAAGAGCCGAGATGCCCTTCAACGGATGAATGGATAAAGAAGATGCGGTCCATATATACAATGGAATATTACTCAGCCTTCAGAAAGGATGAATACCCAACTTTTACATCAACATGGATGGGACTGAAGGAGATTATGCTAAGTGAAATAAGTCAAACAGAGGAAGTCAATTATCATATGGTTTCACTTATTTGTGGAACAAGGAATAGCATGGAGGACATTAGGAGAAGGAAGGGAAAAATGAAGGGGGAGGGAATCAGAGGGGGAGATGATTCGTGAGAGACTATGGACTCCAGGAAACAAGCTGAGGGTTTTAGAGGGGAGGGGGTTGAGGGATTGGTTAGCCCAGTGATGGGTATTGAGGAGGGCATGTATTGTATGGAGCACTGGATGTTATACACAAACAATGAATCATGGAACAATACATCAAAAACTAAAGATGTACTATATGGTGACTAACATAACATAATAAAATTAAATTAAATTAAAAAAATAATAGCAGAGGGGCGCCTGGGTGGCTCAGTTGGTTAAGCGACTGCCTTCGGCTCAGGTCATGATCCTGGAGTCCCGGGATCGAGTCCCGCATCGGGGTCTCTGCTCAGCAGGGAGTCTGCTTCTCCCTCTGACCCTCCACCCTCTCATGCTCTCTGTCTCTCATTCTCTCTCTCTCAAATAAATAAATAAAATCTATAAATAAATAAATAAATAAATAAATAAATAAATAAATAATAGCAGAGACAATCCAACAAAAAGGATATAATCGTTCTATATATTTATGCACCCAACATGGGAGCACCCAAATACATAAAATGATTAATAACAAACATAAAGCAATTAATTGATAATAATACAATAACAGTAGGGGACTTTAACATCCCACTTACATCAATGTACAGATCATCCAAATAGAAAATCAAAAAGGAAACAATGGCTTTGAATGACACACTGGACCAGATAGATTTAATAGATATATTCAGAAGATTCCATCCTGAAGCTGAAGAATACATATTATTTTTTAGAGCACATGAATAATTCTCCAGAATAAATCACATATTACCCCATAAAACAAGTCTCAACAAATTCAAGAAGATCAAAGTCATACCATACATCTTTTCTAAACACACTGTGAAACTAGAAGTCCAAAAAGAAAAAATCTGGAAGGATGACAAATACATGGAAGGTAGATAATATATTACTGAACAATGACTAGGCCAACCAGGAAATAAAAGAAGAAATAAAAAAAGTACATGGAAACAAATGAAAATGACAACAAATGAGCCAAAATCTTTGGGATGCAGCAAAAGTGGTTCTAAGAGGGAAACTTATAGCAATACAGGCCTACCTCAAGAAGCAAGAAAAGTCTCAAATAAACAACCAAAGCTTACACCTAAAGGAGCTAGAAAAAGAACAACAAACTAACCCAAAACCAGCAGAAGGAAGGAAATAATAAAGTTTAAAGCAGAAATAAATGATAAATGAAAAAAAGAAAACAATAGAACAGATCATGAAACCAGAATCTGGGTTCATTGAAAAAAAAAATTAAGGAAATTGATCAACTTCTAGCCAGACTTATCAACAACAAAAAAAGAAATTACTTAAATGAATAAAATCACAAACAGGAGAGGGGAAATAACAATCAACAGCACAGTAATACAAATGATTATAAGAGAATATTATGAAAAACTATATGCCTACAAACTGGACAATCTGGGAGAAATGGATAAATTCCTAGAAATATATAAACTACCAAAACTGAAAATCGGAGGGGTAGATGAACCATGAGAGACGATGGACTCTGAAAAACAAACTGAGGATTCTAGAGGGGAGGGGGGTGGGAGGATGGGTTAGCCTGGTGGTGGGTATTGAGGAGGGCACATTCTGCATGGAGCACTGGGTGTTATGCACAAACAATGAATCATGGAACACTACATCAAAAACTAATGATGTAATGTATAGGGATTAACATAAGAATAAAAAATAAAATAAAATAAAGAACTAAAATTGCTCAAAAAAAAAAAAAAAAAAACTACCAAAACTGAAACAGGAAGAAATAGAAAATTTGAACACACTGAAAACCAGCAAATAAATTTTATCAATAATCAAAAAACTCCCAACAAACAAAAGCCCAGGACAGATTGCTTCACAGGTGAATTCTACCAAACATTTAAAGAAGAGTTAATACTTATTATTCTGAAACTATTCAATGAAATAGAAAAGGGAAGAAAGCTTCCAAATTCATTCTATGAAGTCGGCATTATACTGATACCAAAACCAGATAAAGACTCCACAAAAAAAGAGACCTACAGGCCAATATCCTGACGAATATAGATGCAAAAATCCTCAGTAAAATACTAGCAAACAGAATCCAACAATAGATTTAAAAAATCATTCACCACAATCAAATGGAATTTATTCCTTTGTTGCAAGTATGGTTCAATATTCACAAATCAATCAATGTGATACATCATATTAATAAGAGAAAGGATAAGAATGATATGATCATTTCAAAAGATGCAGAAAAAAAAAAAAACATTTGACAATGTATAACATCCATTCATGATAAAAGCCCTCAACTAAGTAGGCTTAGAAGGAACATGTCTCAACATAATAAAGGCCATATATGAAAAACTCACAGCTAACATGATCCTCAAAGGGGAAAAACTGAGAGGTTTCCACCTAACAACACAAGGATGTGCACTCTCACCACTTTTATTCAACATAGTACTGGAAGTCCTAGCAACAGCAATCAGAAAAGAAAAAGAAAGAAAAGGCATCTAAATCAGTAAAGAAGAAGTCAAACTTCACTATTTGCAGATGACAAGATACTCTATACAGAAAACTCCATTTAAAAAAAAAACTGCTAGGAATAGTAAACACATTTAGTTAAATCACAGGATATGAAATCAATGTACAGAAATCTGTTGCATTTCTATACACCAATAATGCAGCAGCAGAAAGAGAAATTAAGAAAAATTCCCACTTACAATTGCACCAAAAAGAATAAGATACCTTGGAATAAACCTAACCAAAGAGGTGAAAGACCTATACTCTGAATACTATAAAACAGTGATAAAAGAAATTGAAAATGACAGACAGGAATTAAAAGACATCCCATGCTCATGGATTGGAAGAACAAATATTGTGAAAATGTCTATACTACCCAAAGCAATCTACACATTTAATGCAATCCCTATCAAAATACCAACAGCATTTTTCACAGAGCTAGAACAAACAATCCTAAAATTTGTATGGAACCATAAAAGACCTTGAATAGCCAAAGCAATGTTGAAAGAGACAAGCAAAGCTGGAGGCATCATAATTCTGGACTTCAAGTTATATTTCAAAGCTGTAATGATCAAAACAGTATGGTACTGGCACAAAATAGACACATAGATCAATGGAACAGAATAAAACCCAGAAATAAACCCATATTATATGGTCAATTAATCTTTGACAAAGCAGGAAATAATATCCAATGGTAAAAGGACAGTCTCTTCAAGAAATGGTGTTGGGAAAACTGGGCAGCAGCATGCAAAAGAATGAAACAGGAGAGTTTCATACACTATACACAAAAATAAACTCAAAATGGATGAAAGACCTAAATGTGAGAGAGGAATCCATCAAAATCCTAAAGGGGAACACAGCCAGTAACCTCTTTGACATCAGCCTTAGCAACTTCTTACTAGATATGTCTCCTGAGGCAAGGGAAACAAAAGCAAAAATAAACTACTAGAACTTCATCAAAATAAAAAGCTTCTGCACAGTGAAGGAAACAATCAACAAAACTAAAAGGCAACCTATGGAATGGGAGAATATATTTGCAAATGACATATCCAATAAAGGGTTAGTATCTAAAATATATAAAAATAGAACTACCTTATGATCCAGCAGTCCACTACTGGGTATTTACTCAAAAAACACAAATCACTAATTCAAAGGGATACATGCACCCCTATGCTTATAGCATTATTTACAATAACCAAGATTTGGAAACAACCCAAATGTCCATCCATTGATGCCATTGATGAATGGAAAAAGAAGTGGAATATATATGCATATATATATATATATATTCCATTATATATATATGCATATATATGTGTATATACATACACACAGACATATATTGCATATGAAAGTGTATATATATCATGTATATATACATACATATATCATAAAAAAGAATGAACTCTTTTCCATTTACAACATAGATGGAGCTAGAGAGTATAACGTTGAGTGAAATAAGTCAGAGAAAGACAAATACCATATGATTTCACGCCTACATGAAATTTAAGAAACAAAACAAAGGAGCAAAGGGAAAGAAAGAGAAAGGGAGAGAAATCAAGGCAATAGACTCTTAATTATAAAGTAATGATTACCAGAGGGGAAGGAAATGGGGGGAATGGGTGAAATAAGTGATGAGGATTAAGAAGTGCACTTGTCAGGATGAGCACTGGATGATATATGGAATTGTTGAATCAGTATATTGTACACCTGAAACTACTATAACACTGTATGTTAAGTAACTGGAATCAAACTAAAAACTTCATTAAAAATTCAAAAAAAGAAAAAAATACTATATATACAATTACAAAGACTTCTTATCCAAAACTATGCACAACAAAGACAATGGATAAACATCTTTACAACTGAAAGAAAAAATTGCCTATCCAGAATTCTATACCATTCTTTGTGATGGCTGAGTAATATTCTTCATCTTCTTTATCCATTCATCAGTCAATTGACATTTGGGTTCTCTCCATAGTTTAACTATTGTTGATAATGCTGCTATAAATATCAGGGTGCATGTACCCCTTCAAATCTTTATTTTTGTATCCTTTGGGTAAATACTTAGTGCAATTGCTGGATTGTAGGGTAGTTCTATTTTTAACTTTTTGAGGACCCTCCATACTGTTCTCCAGAGTGGCCGCACCAGTTTGCATCCCAACAAACAGTGCAAAAGCATTCCCTTTTCTCTTCATCCTCACGGATACCTGTTGTTTCTTATGTTGTTAAATTTAGCTATTCTGACAGGTGTGAGGTGATATCTCATCCTGGTTTTGGTTTATATTTCCCTGATGATGAGTGATGTTGATTATCTTTTCATGTGTCTGTTGGCCATCTGGATGTCTTCTTTGGAAAAATGTCTATTCATGTCTTCTTCCCATTTCTTAACTGGATTATTTGGTTTTTTGGGTATTGAGTTTGATAAGTTCTTTATGGATTTTGGATATTCACCATCTATAAGAAATGTCCCTTTTAAAAAATCTGTCTTTTTAGAGAGTGAGAGAGAGAGAAAGAGAAAGAGAGAGAAGGAGAAAGGCACGGGGAGAGGGAGAGAATCTTAAGCAGGCTCTGTGCACAGCCCATGGAGCCCCATGGGGAACTTGATCTTAAAACCATGATATCATGGGGGGCGCAGCAAGATGGCGGAGGAGTAGGAGACCTGGACTTCATCTCCTCTCAGGAATTCAGCTGGATAGGGATCAAACCATTCTGAACACCTACAAACTCAACAGGAGATCGAAGAAAAGAAGAGCAACAACTCTCTTATCAGAAAAGCGACCACTTTCTGGAAGGTAGGACATGTGGAGAAGTGAATCCGAGGCAATATTCGGGAGGATAGACGGCGGGGGAGGGGCCTCCGTCAGCCGCTTCTGGCAAATGACAGAGCCACGAAGCACAAAATCGGAACTTTTAAAAGTCTGCTCCGCTCAGGGACGTCACTCTGGTGGCTAAGCGGGGGGTGGAACCGTCCGGGACAGTGTGGTCTCAAGACCCTCGGGGTCACAGAAAGACCGGGGGTGCCTGAGTGTGGCAGAGCTCCCAGGTAAGGGAGCAGGGAAGCCGGCTGCAGAGGCGGAGCCCAGGCGCGGGCTCTCAGCTCGGGGTGGCCATAAACCGTGATCCGCGGCACAGTCGGGCCCCTGCTCCTCCAGCAGGGACCCAACAAGCGGCAGATCCAGGGAGACTCACCTTCCTTCCCTGGGAGGAGCCGCGCGGGACTGCACCGCAGGGATCTGCTGGGTTTGGGGACTCCACCCGGGGTCGGGTGCGGCCGGAGACTGGGGAGACGGGAGTGACTGACGGCTTTTCTCTGGGGGATCACTGAGGAGCGGGCCCCGAGTTCTCGGCTCCTCCGGGGCGGAGATTGGGAGGCCGCCATTTTCACTTTCTGCCTCCAAAGCTGTACGGAAAGCTCGCAGGGAACAAAAGCCACGGAGAGCAAACCCCAGCAGATTATTTAGCCCCAACGGCAAGGGAGGGGCACTTCCGCCTCCGGCAGAGACATTTGGAAACCACGGCAACAGGCCCCTCCCCAGAAGATCAGCGAGAACAGCCAGCCAAGACCAAGTTTACCGATCAATGAGAACGGCAGAACTCCAGCGCTAGGGGAATACTGAACATAGAATTCACGGCTTTTTTACCATGATTCTTTAGTCTTTCAAAGTTAATTTCTTTTTTTTAACTGTCTTTTTTTTTTTTCTTTTTGATTTTTCTTTTTCCCTTTTTCAAACAACATCATATCAATCCCTGTTTTTAAAAAAAAACATTTTTATTTTTCATTTTTAGAGTCATATTCTATCCCTTCATAGTAGTTACCCATATTTTTGGCTTATATATATAAGATGTTCTCTCTTTAAAATTTTGAGATAGTTTCTTCTAACAGATTAAAATATACCCTAAATCTCTAGTATATGGTGTTTTCTATTCCCCTGCCTGACCACATCCTCTCCCTTTTTTTTTCTTTCTTTTTTCTTTTTTTAAATCCTCTTCTTTCTTTTTTCAAACAACTTCTTATCAATTCCTTCTATAAAATTTTTTACAATTTCCATCGTTACAGTCATATTCCATCCCTTCATCATATCAACCCTTATTTTTGTACATATATAAGTTTTTCTTTCTTTAAAATTTTGGGAGGCACGTTCTTCTAAAAGACCAAAATACACCCGAAATCTAGTGTGTGGCACAGATCTATATACCAGCCTGATCATATTTGAGCACATTCTGGTTTTTTGTTGTTGTTGTTGTTTTGTTTTGTTTGTTTTTGTTTTTATCTTTATCTTTTTCTTTTTTTTTTTTTCTTTTTCTTTTTTCTCTCTTTCCCTTTCTTTTCCCACTGCTTCAGGTCTTTTCTGATTTGTTTAGAGTATATTTTCTGGGGATGTTGTTACTCTGCTAGCATTTTGTTCTCTCATTAATCTATTCTCCTCTGCACAAAATGACAAGACGGAAAAAATCACCTCAACAAAAAGAACAAAAGGTAGTACCGACTGCCAGGGACCTACTCAATATGGACATTAGTACGATGTCGGATCTAGAGTTCAGAATCATCACTTTAAAGATACTAGCTGGGCTTGAAAAAAATATGGAAGTTATTAGAGAAACCCTTTCTGGAGAAGTAAAAGAACTAAAATCCAACCAAGTAGAAATCAAAACGGCTATTAATGAGGTGCAATAAAAAATGGGGGTGCTAACTGCTAGAATAAATGCGGCAGAAGAGAGAATCAGTAATATAGAAGATGAAATGATGGAAAATAAAGAAGCTGAGAAAAAGAGAGATAAACAACTACTGGATCATGAGGGTAGAATTCGAGAGATGAGCGATACCATAAGATGAAACAACATTAGAATAATTGGGATCGCAGAGGAAGAAGAAAGAGAGAAAGGGGCAGAAGGTATAATGGAGCAAATTATAGCAGAGAACTTCCCTAATTTGGGGAAGGAAACAGGCATGAAAATCCAGGAAGCACAGAGAACCCCTCGCAAAATCAATAAAAATAGGTCAACACCCCGACATCTAATAGTAACACTTACGAGTCACATAGACAAACAGAAAATCCTGAAAGCAGCTCAGGAGAAGAGATATGTAACCTACAATGGTAGAAACATTAGATTGGCAACAGACCTATCCATAGAGACCTGGCAGGCCAGAAAGGACTGGCAGGATATATTCAGAGCACTAAATGAGAAAAATATGCAGCCAAGAATCCTATTTCCAGCTAGGCTGTCATTGAAAATTGAAGGAGAGATAAAAAGCTTCCAGGACAAACAAAAACTGAAGGAATTTGCAAACACAAAACCAGCCCTACAAGAAATCTTGAAAGGGGTCCTCTAAGCAAAGAGAGACCCTAAAAGCAACAGACGAGAAAGGAACACAGACAATATACGGTAACAGTCACCTTACAGGCAATACAATGGCACTAAATTCCTATCTTTCAACAGTTACCCTGAATGTAAATGGGCTAAATACCCCAATCAAAAGACACAGGCTAAAACAAGACCCATCAATATGCTGTCTGCAAGAGACTCATTTTAGAACCAAAGACACCCCCAGATTGAAAGTGAGAGGGTGGAAAACCATTTACCATGCTAATGGACACCAAAAGAAAGCTGGGGTGGCAATCCTTATATCAGACAAATTAGATTTTAAACGAAAGACTGTAATAAGAGATGAGGAAGGACATTATGTCCTACTTAAAGGATCTATCCAACAAGAAGATCTAACAATTGTAAATATCTATGCCCCTAATGGGAGCAGCCAATTATATAAGGCAATTAATAACAAAAGCAAAGAAACACATCAACAACAATACAATAATAGTGGGGAACTTTAACATCCCCCTCACTGAAATGGACAGATCGTCTAAGCAAAAGATCAACACGGAAATAAAGACTTTAAATGACCCACTGGACCAAATGGACTTCACAGACATATTCAGAACATTCCACCCCAAAGCAACGGAATACACATTCTTCTCTAGTGCCCATGGAACATTCTCCAGAATAGATCACATCCTAGGTCATAAATCAGGTCTCAACCGGTACCAAAAGTTTGGGAGCATTCCCTGCCTATTTTCAGACCACAATGTTTTGAAACTAGAACTCAGTCACAAGAGGAAAGTTGGAAAGAACTCAAATACATGGAGGCTAAAGAGCATCCTACTGAAGAATGAATGGGTCAACCAGGAAATTAAAGAAGAATTAAAAAACTTCATGGAAACCAATGAAAATGAAAACACAACTATTCAAAATCTTTGGGCTGCAGCAAAGGCAGTCCTAAGAGAAAAGCATATAGCAATACAAGCCTTTCTCAAGAAACAAGAAAGGTCTCAAGTACACAACCTAACCCTACACCTAAAGGAGCTGGAGAAAGAACAGCAAATAAAGCCTAAACCCAGCAGGAGAAGAGAAATAATAAAGATCAGAGCAGAATTCAATGAAAGAGAAACTAAAAGAACAGTAGAACAGGTCAACGAAACTAGGAGCTTGTTCTTTGAAAGAATGAACAAGATTGATAAACCCCTGGCCAGACTTATCAAAAAGAGAAGAGAAAGGACCCAAATCAACAAAATCATGAATGAAAGAGGAGAGATCACAACCAACACCAAAGAAATACAAACAATTCTAAGAGCATATTATGAGCAACTCTATGCCAGCAAATTAGATAACCTGGAAGAAATGGATGCATCCTAGAGATGTATCAACTACCAAAACTGAACAAGGATGAAATAGAAAACCTGAACAGACCTATAACCACTAAGGAAATTGAAGCAGTCATCAGAAATCTCCAAAAAAACAAAAGCCCAGGGCGAGATGGCTTCCCAGGGGAATTCTACCAAACATTTCAAGAACAATTAATACCTATTCTTCTGAAACTGTTCCAAAAAATAGAAATGGAAGGAAAACTTCCAAACTCATTTTATGAGGCCAGCATTACCTTGATCCCAAAACCAGACAAAGACCCCATCAAAAAGGAGAATTACAGACCAATATCCCTGATGAACATGGATGCAAAAATTCTCACCAAAATACTAGCCAATAGGATCCAACAGTACACTAAAAGGATTATTCACCACGACCAAGTGGGATTTATCCCTGGGCTGCAAGGTTGGTTCAACATCCACAAATCATCAATGTGATACAATACATTAACAAAAGAAAGAACAAGAATCATATGATCCTCTCAATAGATGCAGAAAAAGCTTTTGACAAAGTACAGCATCCTTTCTTGATCAAAACTCTTCAGAGTATAGGGATAGAGGGTACATACCTCAAGATCATAAAAGCCATCTATGAAAAACCTACAGCGAATATCCTTCTCAATGGGGAAAAACTGAGAGCTTTCGCCCTAAGGTCAGGAATGCGGCAGGGATGTCCACTATCACCACTGCTATTCAACATAGTATTGGAAATCCTAGCCACAGCAATCAGACAACAAAAAGAAATCAAAGGCATCCAAATTGGCAAAGAAGAAGTCAAACTCTCACTCTTTGCAGATGATATGATACTTTATGTGGACAACCCCAAAGACTCCACCCCAGAACTGCTAGAACTCATACAGGAATTCAGTAAAGTGGCAAGATATAAAATCAATGCACAGAAGTCAGTGGCATTCCTATACACCAACAAAAAGACAGAAGAAAGAGAAATTAAGGAGTCGATCCCATTTACAATTGCACCCAAAACCATAAGATACCTAGGAATAAATCTAACCAAAGAGACAAAGAATCTGTACTCAGAAAACTATAAAATACTCATGAAAGAAATTGAGGAAGACACAAAAAAATGGAAAAACGTTCCATGCTCATGGATTGGAAGAACAAATATTGTGAAGATTCAATGCTACCTAGAGCAATCTACACATTCAATGCAATCCCCATCAAAATACCATCCACTTTTTTCAAAGAAATGGAACAAATAATCCTAAAATTTGTATGGAACCAGAAAAGACCCCGAATAGCCAAAGGAATGTTGAAAAAGAAAAGCAAAGCTGGTGGCATCACAATTGCAGACTTCCAGCTCTATTACAAAGCTGTCATCATAGATCACATAGACACATAGATCAATGGAACAGAATAGAGAGCCCAGAAATGGACCCTCAACTCTGTGGTCAACTAATCTTCAACAAAGCAGGAAAGAATGTCCAATGGAAAAAAGACAGTCTCTTCAACAAATGGTGTTGGGAAAATTGGATAGCCACATGCAGAAGAATGAAACTGGACCATTTCCTTACACCACACACAAAAATAGACTCCAAATGGTTGAAAGACCTCAATGTGAGACAGGAGTCCATCAAAATCCTAAAGGAGAACACAGGCAGCAACCTCTTTCACCTTAGCCGAAGCAACTTCTTCCTAGAAACATCGCCAAAGGCAAGGGAAGCAAGGGCAAAAATGAACTATTGGAACTTCATCAAGATAAAAAGCTTTTGCAAAGCAAAGGAAACAGTCAACAAAACCAAAAGACAACCGACAGAATGGGAGAAGATATTTGCAAATGACATATCAGATAAAGGGCTAGTATCCAAAATCTATAAAGAACTCATCAAACTCAACACCCAAAGAACAAAGAATCCAATCAAGAAATGGGCAGAAGACATAAACAGATATTTTTCCAAAGAAGACATCCAAATGGCCAACAGACACATGAAAAAGTGCTCAATATCGCTCGGCATCAGGGAAATCCAAATCAAAACCTCAATGAGATACCACCTCCCACCAGTCAGAATGGCTAAAATTAACAAGTCAGGAAACGACAGATGTGGGCGGGGATGCGGAGAAAGGGGAACTCTCCTACACTGTTGGTGGGAATGCAAGCTGGTGCAGCCATTCTGGAAAACTGTATGGAGGTTCCTCAAAAAGTTGAAAATAGAGCTACCATATGATCCAGCAATTGCACTACTGGGTATTTACCCCAAAGATACAAATGTAGGGATCCGAAGGGGTACGTGCACCCTGATGTTTATAGCAACAATGTCCACAATAGCCAAACTGTGGAAAGAGCCAAGATGTCCATCGACAGATGAATGGATAAAGAAGAGGTGGTATATATATACAATGGAATATTATGCAGCCATCAAAAGGAATGAGATCTTGCCATTTGCAATGACGTGGATGGAACTGGAGGGTATTATGTTGAGTGAAATAAGTCAAACAGAGAAAGACATGTATCATATGATCTCACTGATATGATGAGGAATTCTTAATTGCAGGAAACAAACTGAGGGTTGCTGGAGTGGGGGGTGGGGTTGGAGGGATGGGGTGACTGGGTGATAGACACTGGGGATTGTATGTGCTCTGGTATGCGCTGTGAATTGTGCAAAACTGTTGAATCTCAGATCTGTACCTCTGAAACAAATAATGCAATATATGTTAAGAAAAAAAAAAGAAGAAGAAGAAGGTAGCGGGAGGGGAAGAATGAAGCGGGGGAAATTGGAGGGGTAGACGAACCATGAGAGACGATGTACTCTGAAAAACAAACTGAGGGTTCTAGAGGGGAGAGGGGGGTGGGAGGATGGGTTAGCCTGGTGGTGGGTATTGAGGAGGGCACATTCTGCATGGAGCACTGGGTGTTATGCACAAACAATGAATCATGGAACACTTCATCTAAAACTAATGAAATAATGTTGGGGATTAACATAAGAATAAAAATAAATTAATTAATTAAAAAACCCTGATATCATGACCTGAACTGAAGCCAAGAGTCAGATGCTTAACTAACTGAGCCACCCACACACCTCTCTCTCTCTCTCTCTTTTTAAGCAGGCTTCATGCCCAATGTGGGGCTCAAACTCCCAACCCTGAGATCAAGAGTTGCATGCTTTACTGGTTAAGCCAGCCAGTCTCCCACAAAGGAAGCTTTTCAATCAAAAGGAATGTGATACTACATGGAAATTCATATCTACACACACACAGACACAGAGAGAGAACACTGAATATTGAAAAAATGAGAATATATATCAGACACTTATTTTTTAATATTTTAAATTTCTTTTTATTTTAAAGTTTTTTAAATTTTAATTCCAGCATAGTTAACATACAGTGTTATATTAGTTTTAGGTGTACACTATAGTGATTCAGCAGTTCTACACACTACTCACTCACTGCTCATCATAATAAGTGTACTCTTTTTTTTTTTAATTTTATTTTATTATGTTAGTCACCATACAATACATCATTAGTTTTTGATGTGGTGATCCACGATTCATTGTTTTCGTATAACAGCCAGTGTTCCATGCAGTACGTACCCTCCTTAACACCCATCACCGGGCCAATCCATCCCCCCACGCCCTCCCCTCTAAAACCCTCAGTTTGTTTCTCAGAGTCCATAGTCTCTCATGGTTCATCTCTCCCTCCGATGTCACCCCCTTCATTTTTCCCTTCCTTCTCCTAATGTCCTCCATGCTATTCATTATGTTCCACAAATAAGTGAAATCATATGATGATTGGCTTTCTCTGCCTGACTTATTTCACTTAGCATAATCTCCTCCAGTCCCATCTATGTTGGTGTAAAAGTTGGGTATTCATCCTTTCTGATGGCTGAGTAATATTCCATTGTATATATGGACCACATCTTCTTTTTTTTTTCCTTTTTCTATTTATTATTTTTTTAATTTTTTAATTGTTATGTTAATCCCCATACATTACATCATTAGTTTTAGATGTAGTGTTCCATGATTCATTGTTTGTGAATAACACCCAGTGCTCCATGCAGAACGTGCCCTCCTTAATACCCATCACCAGGCTAATCCATCCTCCCACCCCCCTCCCCTCTAGAACCCTCAGTTTGTTTTTCAGAGTCCATAGTCTCTCATGGTTCGTCTACCCCTTTCTGGAGAAGTAAAAGAACTAAAATCTAACCAAGTAGAAATCAAAAAGGCTATTAATGTGGTGCAATCAAATATGGGGGCACTAACTGCTAGGATAAATGAGGCAGAAGAGAGAATCAGTGATATAGAAGACCAAATGATGGAAAATAAAGAAGCTGAGAAAAACTGAGATAAACAACTACTGGATCACGAGGGCAGAATTCGAGAGATAAGCGATACCATAAGACAAAACAACATTAGAATAATTGGGATCCCAGAGGAAGAAAGAGAGAGAGGGGCAGAAGGTATAATGGAGCAAATTATAGCAGAGAACTTCCCTAATTTGGGGAAGGAAACAGGCATCAAAATCCAGGAAGCACAGAGAACCCCTCTCAAAATCAATAAAAATAGGTCAACACCCCGACATCTAATAGTAAAACTTACGAGTCTCAGAGACAAAGAGAAAATCCTGAAAGGAGCTCGGGAGAAGAGATATGTAACCTACAATGGTAGAAACATTAGATTGGCAACAGACTTATCCACAGAGACCTGGCTGGACCACATCTTCTTTATCCATTCATCTGTTGAAGGGCATCTCGGCTCTTTCCACAGTTTGGCTATTGCGGACATTGCTGCTATGAACATTGGGATGCATATGGCCCTTCTTTTCACTACATCTGTTTCTTTGGGGTAATTACCCAGCAGCGCAATTGCTGGATCATAGGGTAGCTCTATTTCTAAATTTTTGAGGCACCTCCACACTGTTTTCCAAAGTGGTTGTACCAATTTGCATTCCCGCCAACAGTGTAAGAGGGTTCCCCTTTCTCCACAACCTCTCCAACATTTGTCGTTTCTTGCCCTGTCCATTTTTGCCATTCTAACTGGTGTAAGGTGGTATCTCAATGTGGTTTTGATTTGAATTTCCCTGATGGCTAATGATGATGAACGTTTTTTCATGTGTCTGTTAGCCATTTGTATGTCTTCTTCAGAGAAGTGTCTGTTCATCTCTTCTGCCCACTTTTTGACTTGTTTATTTGTTTTTTAGGTGTTGAGTTTGAGAAGTTCTTTATAGTTCTTGGATACGAGCCCTTTATCTAGTGTCATTTGCAAATATCTTCTCCCATTCTGTGGGTTGCCTCTTTGTTTTGTTGACTGTTTCCTTTGCTGTGCAGAAGCTTTTTATCTTGATGAAGTCCCAAAAGTTCATTTTTCCTTTTGTTTCACTAGCTTTTGGAGATGAATCTTGAAAGAAGCTGCTGTGGCTGATGTCAAAGAGGTTACTGCCTATGTTTTCCTCTAGGATGTTGATGGATTCCTGTCTCACATTGGGGTCTTTCATCTACCTTGAATTTATCTTTGTGTATGGTGTTAGAGATTGGTCGAGTTTCATTCTTCTGCATGTGGCTGTCCAGTTTTCCCAGCACCATTTATTGAAAAGACTGTCTTTTTCCCATTGCACGTTTTTTCCTGCTTTGTCAAAGATTATTTGACCATAGAGTTGAGGGTCCATATCTGCGTTCTCTGTTCTCTTCCATTGGTCTATATGTCTGTCTTTGTGCCAGTACCATGCTCTCTTGGTGATCACTGCCTTGTAATATAGCTGAAATTGGGCAACGTGATGCCCCCAGCTTTGTTTTTCTTTTTCAACATTTCCTTGGCAATTCAGGGTCTTTTCTGATTCCATACAAATTTTAGGATTGTTTGTTCCAGCACTTTGAAAAATGTCATTGGAATTTTGATCAGGATGGCATTGAAGGTATAGATTGCTCTGGATAGCATAGACATTTTAACAATGTTTATTCTTCTGATCTATGAGCATGGAATGTTTTTCCATCTTTTTGTGTCTTCTTCAATTTCTTTCATGAGTGTTCTGTAGTTCCTAGAGTATAGATCCTTTACCTCCTTGTTAGGTTTATTCCGAGGTATCTTATGATTTTTGGTGCTATTGTAAATGGAATCGTTTCTCTAATTTCTCTTTCTACAGTTGCGTTGTTGGTGTATAAGAAAGCAACTGATTTCTGTGCATTGATTTTGTATCCTGCCACATTACTGAATTGCTGTATGAGTTCTAGTAATTTGGGGGTGGAGTCTTTTGGGTTTTCCACATAAAGTATCATGTCATCAATGAAGAGAGAGAGTTTGACTTCTTCTTTGCCAATTTGAATACTTTTATTTCTTTTTGTTGTCTGATTGCTGTTGCTAGGACTTCTAGTACTATGTTGAACAATAGTGGCGAGAGTGTGCATCCCTGTTGCATTACTGATCTTAAGGGAAAGGCTCTCAGCTTTTCCCCATTGAGTATGATATTCACTGTGGGTTTTTCATAGATGGATTTTATGAACTTGAGGAATGTTCCTTCTATCCCTATACTTTGAAGAGTTTTAATCAGGAAAGGATGTTGTATTTTGTCAAATGCTTTTTCTGCATCAATTGAGAGGACCCTATGGTTCTTCTCCCTCCTCTTATTAATGTGTTCTATCACACTGGTTGATTTGCAAATGTTGAACCACCCTTGCATCCCGGGGATAAATCCCACTTGGTCGTGGTGGATGATCCTTTTAATGCATTGTTGGATTCTATTAGCTAGGATTTTGTTGAGGATTTTGGAATCCATATTCATCAGGGATATTGGTCTGAAATTCTCCTTTTTGATGGGGTCTTTGCCTGGTTTGGGGATCAAGGTAATGCTGGCCTCATAGAACGAGTTTGGAAGTTTTCCTTCTGTTTCTATTTTTTGAAACAGCTTCAGTAGAACAGGTGTTATTTCTTCTTTGAATGTTTGGTAGAATTCCCCAGGGAATCCATCAGGCCCTGGACTCTCGTTTTTGGGGAGGTTTTTGATCACTGCTTCAATCTCATTACTGGTTATTGGCCTATTCAGGTTGTCAGTTTTTCTTGTTTCAGTCTTGGCAGCTTATAGGTTTCCAGGAAGGCCTCCATTTCATCCAGATTGCTCAGTTTATTGGCATATAGTTGTTGATACTAATTTCTAATAATTGTTTCTATTTTCTTGGTGTTAGTCCTGATCTCTCCCCCTTTCATTCATAATTTTATTAATTTGGGTCCTTTTTCTTTTCTTCTGGATAAGTCTGGCCAGTGGTTTATTGATCTTATTAATTCTTTCAAAGAACCAACTTCTAGTTTCGTTGATCTGATCTACTGTGTTTCTGGTTTCTAATTCATTGATTTCTGCTCTAATTTTAATTATTTCTCTTCTAATGTGGGACTTAGGCATCGTTTGTTGCTTTTTCTCTAGTTCTTTAAAGTGTAGAGTTAGTTGGTGAATTCAGGATTTTTCTATTTTTTTGAGTGAGGCTTGGATGGCTATGTATTTCCCCCTTAGGACTGCCTTTGCAGTATCCCATAGGTTTTGGGCCAATGTGTTTCATTCTCATTGATTTCCATGAATTGTTTAAGTTCTTCTTTGATTTCCTGGTTGACCCAAACATTCTTGAGCAGAGTGGTCTTTAGCTTCCAAGTGTTTGAATTTCTGCCAAATTTTTTCTTGTGATTGAGTTCCAGTTTTAGAGCATTGTGGCCTGAGAATATGCAGGGAATAATCTCAGTCTTTTGGTATCGGTTTAGACCTGATTTGTGACCCAGTATATGGTCTGTTCTGGAGAAAGTTCCATGTGCGCTCGAGAAGAATGCGTATTCTGTTGTTTTAGGGTGGAATGTTCTGTAAATATCTATGAGGTCCATCTGGTCCAATGTATCATTCAAAGCTCTTGTTTCCTTGTTGATTTTCTGCTTAGATGATCTGTCCATTGCTGAGAGTGGAGTATTCAGGTCTCCTACAATTAAAGTATTGTTGTCAATATGACTCTTTATTTTGGTTAACAGTAGGCTTATGTAGATGGTTGCTCCCATGTTGGGGGCATAGATATTTACAATTGTTAGATCTTCTTGTTGGATAGACCCTTTAAGAATGATATAGTGTCCTTCTATGTCTCTTATTACAGACTTTAGTTTAGAATCTAATTTGTCTGATATAAGAATTGCTACCCCAGCTTTCTTTTGAGGTCCGCTGGCATGGAAGATGGATCTCCATCCCTTCACTTTCAGTCTGGATGTATCTTTAGGTTCAAAATGAGTCTCTTGTAGACAGCGTATGGATGGGTCCTGTCTTTTTATCCAATCTGCAACCTTGTGCCATTTTCTGGGAGCGTTTAGGCCATTCACGTTGAGAGTGATTATTGAAAGATATGAATTAATTGTCATCATGTTGCCTGTGAAGATGTTGTTTTTATATATTGTCCCTGTAAATTTCTGTTGTATATCACTCTTGGGGTCTTTCTCCTTTTATAGAACCCCCCTTAATATTTCTTGCGGGGCTGGCTTAGTGGTCACATATTCTTTCAGCTTCTGCCGGTCGTGGAAGCTCTGCATCTCTCCATCCATTCTAAATGAAAGCCTTGCCGGAAAAAGTATTCTTGGCTGCATGTTCTTCTCATTTAGTATCCTGAATATGTCTTGCCAGCCCTTTCTGGCTTGCCAGGTCTCTGTGGATAGGTCTGACGTTATTCTGATGTTCCTCCCTCTGTACATAAGGAATCTCTTCCCCCTAACTGCCCTTAAGATGGTTTCCTTGGTTCTAAGATTTGCAAGTTTTACTATTACATGCCGGGATGTTGGCCTGTTTTCCTTGATCTTAGGAGGGGTCCTCTCTGCCTCTAGGACACGAATGTTTGTGTCATTCCCCAGATTAGTGAAGTTCTCAGCTACGATTTGCTCAAATACATCTTCTAGTCCTCTCTCTCTCTCCACTCCCTCTGGGATTCCAATTATTCTGACATTGGAATGCTTCATGGTGTCACTTATTTCTCTGATTCTATTTTCATGCATTCTGAATTGTTTTTCCCTGGCCTCCTCTTTTCCCTTTTTATCTATTATATTGTCTTCTAGATCGCTTATTCGCTCTTCTGCCTCAGTTACCCTAGCTGTTAGATTATCTAGATTGCATTGGATCTCATTGATAGCATTTTTAAGTTCTGCCAATTCGCCTTTCATTTCTGCCCTTAGAGACTCTATGTTGCCATTAATTTATTTCTCCATTCCAGCCATTGTCTTCACAATTGCTAGCCTGAACTCCATCTCCGACATCTTGGTTATATCTGCATCCATTTGTATATCTGCAGCATAAGTCATAATCTGAGTCTTTTCTATTTTGGGGGCTCCTCCTCCTAGTCATTTGGTTGATGGGTGTTTGAGGGAATGTATAGAGTCCAAATTATTGACCAGAACCCAAGCAAGATGCATCTGTTTTCTGGGGACCTTAGGGTTTCCCTTGCTTTAGTCTTGCAAGAAGTTGATATGGCCAAGGTCAAAGACGTTACTGCCTGTGTTGTCCTCTAGGATTTTGATGGATTCCTGTCTCACATTGAGGTCTTTCATCCATTTTGAGTTTATCTTTGTGTATGATGTAAGAGAATGGTACAGTTTCATTCTTCTGCATGTGGCTGTCCAATTTTTCCAGCACCATTTATTGAAGACACTGTCTTTTTTCCATTGGATATTCTTTCCTGCTTTGTCAAAGATTAGTTGACCATAGAGTTGAGGGTCCATTTCTGGACTCTCTATTCTGTTCCATTGATCTATGTGTCCTTTTTTGTGCCAGTACCATGCTGTCTTGATGATCACAACTTTGTAATATAGCTTGAGGTCAGGCATTGTGATGCCTCTAGCTTTGGTTTTCTTTTTCAACATTCTCCTGGCTATTTGGGATCTTTTCTGGTTCCATACAAATTTTAGGATTGTTTGTTCCAGTTCTGTGAAAAATGTCGATGGTATTTTGATAGGGATTGGATTGAATATGTAGATTGCCATGGATAGCATAGACATTTTAACAATGTTTATTATTCCAATCCATGAACATGGAATATTTTTCCATTTCTTTGTGTCTTCCTCAATTTCTTTCATAAGTGTTCTGTAGTTTCTAGAGTACAGATCCTTTACTTCTTTGGTTAGATTTATTCCTAGGTATCTCATGGGTTTTGGTGCACTTGTAAATGGCATTGATTCTTTAATTTCTCTTTCTTCAGCCACATTGTTAGTGTTTAGAAATGCAACTGATTTCTGTGCATTGATTTTGTATCCTGCAAACTTCGACTCTTCAGAGATAACAGGATACTTTATGTAGAAAACCCAAAAGACTCCACCCCAAAATTGCTAGAACTCATACAGCAATTCAGCAACATGGCAGGATACAAAATCAATGCACAGAAATCAGTTGCATTTCTATACCCTGTTCATGTTTTGGTAAGGATTGCATTAAATGTGTAGATCACTTTGGGTAGTATAGACATTTTAACAATATTCTATCCATGAGCATGGACTATATTTCCATTTCATTGTGTCATATTCCATTTGTTTCATCAGTGTTTTATAGTTTTGAGTACATGTCTTTTACCTCTTTGGTTATGTTCATTTCTAGGTATGTCCATGTTTTTGGTGCAGTTGTAAAGGGGATTGATTCCTTAATTTCTCTTTCTGCTACTTCATTATTACTGTATAGAAATACAGTGGATTTCATATGGAAGTACACTGATTTTGTAACCTGTGACTTTACTGAATTCATTTATCAGTTCTAGTAGGCTTTTTGGTGGAGTCTACTGTTTTCTCTATATAGTATCTTGTCATATGCAAATGGTGAACATTTTGCTTCTTCCTTACCAGTTTGAATACCTTTTATATCTTTTCTTTTCTGATTGCTGTGCCTAGCAATGTTGAATAAAAGTGGTGAGAGTGGACATCCTTGTCTTGTTCCTGACATTAGGGGAAAAGCACTCAGATTTCCCTATTGAGTATGATGTTAGCTGTGGGTTTGCCATATATTGTCTTTATTATGTTGAGGTATGTTCCCTCTAAACCTACTTTGTTGAGGGTTTTTTAACATGAATTGTACTTTATCACTTTTTCTGCATCTATTGAAATGATCACATGGTTTCTATCCTTTCTCTTGTTGATGTGATGTATCATGTTGATTGGCTGGCAAATACTGAACCACACTTGCATCCCAGGAATAAATCCCACTTGATTATGATGAATGATTTTTTTTTAAATATATTGTTGGATTTTGTTTGCTAATATTTTGTGGAGGATTTTTGCATCTATGTTCGCCAGGGATATTAGCCCATAGCTCTCTTATTTGTAGTGTTTTTATCTGGTTTTGATATCGGGCTAATGCTGGCTGCATTCTATGACTTCAATCTTTTTTTCAACTTTCAAGATTTTATTTACATTCAAGTTAGTTAACATATACTGTAGTATTACCTTCAGGGATAGAATTTAGTGATTCATCACTTCCATATAACACCCAGTGCTCATTATAACCAGTGACTTCCTTAATGCCCATCACTCATTTACCCCATCCCCCCACCCACTCCTCTCCAGCAACTCTTAGGTTGTTCCCTATAGTCAAGATTCCCTTATGGTTTGCCTCCCTGTTTTTATCTTATTTTATTTTTGTTTCCCTTCCCTTACGTTCATCTGCTTTGTTTCTTCTTTTTTTTTTTTTTTAAGATTTTATTTATTTATTTGACAGAGAAAGACACAGCGAGAGAGGGAACACAAACGGGGAGTGGGAGAGGGAGAAGCAGACTCCCCGCCGAGCAGGGAGCCCGATGCGGGACTCAATCCCGGGACTCCAGGATCATGACCTGAGCCGAAGGCAGTCGCTTAACCAACTGAGCCACCCAGGCGCCCTGCTTTGTTTCTTCAATTCCACATAAGGGTGAAATCATATGGTATTTGTCTTTCTCTGACTGACTTATTTCACTTAGCATAATATGCTCTAGCTCCATCCACGTTGTTGCAAATGGCAAGGTTTCATTCCTTTTGGTGGCTGAATAATATTCTATTATATATATAATATGTATATACATACATGTATATATATCATCTGTCAATGGGCATTTTGCCCTTTCCATTTTTTTGGCTATTGTGGACATTGCTGGTATAAACATTGGGGTGCATCTGCCCCTTCAAATCACTATGTTTGTATCCTTTGGATAAATACCTAGTAGTGCAATTTCTGAATCCTAGGATAGTTCTATTTTGAACTTTTTAAGGGACATCCATAATGTTTTCCAGAGTGCCTGCACTAGTTTGCATTCCCACCAACAGTGCAAGAGGGTTCCCCTTTCTCCACCTCCTCACCAACATCTGTTGTTTCCAGAGTTGTTAATTTTAGCCATTCTGACAGGTGTGAGGTGGTATCTCATCGTGGTTTTGATTTGTATTTCCCTGGTGATGAGTGATGTTGAGCATCTTTTCATGTATCTATTAGCTACTTGTATGTCTTCTTTTAAGAAATATCTGTTCATGTCTTCTGCCCATTTCTTAACTGGATTTTTTATTTTTGGGATGTTGAGTTTGATAAGTTCTTTAGAGATTTTGGATACTAAGCCTTTATCAGAAATGTCATTTGCAAATATCTTCTTCCATTGTGTTGGTTGCCTTTAATTTTATTGATTATTTCCTTTGCTGTGCAGAAGCGTTTTTCTTGATGAAGTCCCAATAGTTCATTTTTGCTTTTACTTCCCTTGCCTCTGGAGACATGTCTTATAAGGATTTGATGTGGCCAAGATCAAAGAGGTTGCCGCTTGTGTTCTCCTCCAGGATTTTGATCCATTCTTCTCTTACATTTAGGTCTTTCATCCATTTTGAATTTATTTTTGTGTATGGTGTAAGAAAGTGGTCCAGTTTCATTTTTCTGCATGTGGTTGCCCAATTTTCCCAACAACATTTGTTGAAGAAATGGTCTTTTCTTGGTGACCACTGCTTTGTAATATAGCTTGAAATCACAAAAACAGACATATAGACCAATGGAACAGAATAGAGAGCCCAGATATGGACCCTCAACTCTATGGTCAAATATCTTCAATAAAGCAGGAAAAATATGCAATGGAAAAAAGACAGGCTCTTAAATAAATGGTGCTGGGAAAATTGGACAGCTATATACTGAAGAATGAAACTCAACCATTCTCTAACACCATACACAAAGATAAACTCAAAATGGATGAAAGACCTCAATGTGAGACAGGAATCCATCAAAATCCTAGAGGAGAACATAGGCAGTAACTTCTTTGACATCAGCCACAGCAACTTCTTTCAAGATTCATCTCCAAAGGCTAGTGAAACAAAAGCAAAAATGAACTTTTGGGACTTCATCAAGATAAAAAGCTTCTGCACAGCAAAAGAAACAGTCAATAAAACAAAGAGGCAACCCACAGAATGGGAGAAGATATTTGCAAATGACACTACAAAGGACTGGTATCCAAAATCTATAAAGAACTGCTCAAACTCAACAGAAAAATCAAGTAATCCAGTCAAAAAATGGGCACAAGATATGAAAAGACACTTCTCCAAAGAAGACATACAAATGGCTAACAGACATAAGAAAAAACGTTCATCATCATTAGCCATCAGGGAAATTCAAATCAAAACCACATTGAGATACCACCTTACACCAGTTAGAATGGCAAAATTGACAGGGTAAGAAACGACAAATGTTGGAGAGGTTGTAGAGAAAGGGGAACCCTCTTACACTGTTGGCGGGAATGCAAGTTGGTACAGCCACTTTGGAAAACAGTGTGGAGGTGCCTCAAAAATTTAAAAATAGAGATACCCTATGACCCAGCAATTGTGCTCCTGGGTATTTACCCCAAAGACACAGATGTAGTGAGAAGAAAGGCCATATGCATCCCAATGTTCATAGCAGCAATATCCACAATAGCCAAACTGTGGAAAGAGCCGAGATGCCCTTCAACAGATGAATGGATAAAGAAGATGTGGTCCATATATACAATGGAATATTACTCAGCCATCAGAAAGGATGAATACTCAACTTTTACATCAACATGGATGGGACTGGAGGAGATTATGCCAAGTGAAATAAGTCAAGCAGAGAAAGCCAATTATCATATGGTTTCACTTATTTGTGGAACATAAGGAATAGGATGGAGAACGTTAAATGGAGAAGGAAGGGAAAAATGAATGGGGAAGGGAATCAGAGGGGGAGACGAACCATGAGAGACTATGGACTCTGAGAAACAAACTGAGGGTTTGAGAGGGGAGAGGATTGGGAGGATGGGTTAGCCCAGTGATGGGTATTAAGGGAGGGCACGTACTGCATGGAGCACTGGGTGTTATGTGAAAACAATGAAGCGTGGATCACTACATCAAAAACTAATGATGTATTGTATGGTGACTAACATAATAAAATAAAATTTAAAAAATAAAAATAAATTAACTTCTCTTTTGATAAAAAAAAACCTGTCTTTTCCATTGGATATTATTTTTTGCCTTGTCAAAGATTAGTTGACAATATACTTGTGGGTCCATTCCTGAGTTCTCTATTCTGTACAATTCTAAAATTTGTATGGAACCATAAAAGATCCCCAATAGCCAAAGTAATGTTGAAAAAGAAAACCAAAGCAGGAGGCATCACAATTCTGGACTTCAAGCTGTATCACAAAGCTATAATCATTAAGATAATATGGTACTGGCACAAAAACAGACACATAGATCTATGACTTCAGTCTTTTTAAAATTTTTTGAGACTTGTGTTGTGGCCTAACACATGATCTACTCTAGAGAATGTTCCATGTGCCCTTGAAAAGAATGTGTATTCTGTTGTTTTAGGATGGAATGTTCTGAATATATCTGCTAGATCCATCTTGTCCAGTGTGTCATTCAAAGCCACTATTTCATTATTGATTTTCTGTTTGGACCATCTATCCATCGATGTAAGTAGGATGTTAAAGTCCCCTACTATTATTGTATTACTACTGATTATTTCCTTTATGTTTGTTATTAGCTACTTTATGTATTTGGGTGCTCCCATGTCGGGTACATAAATATTTACAATTGTTACATCCTTTTGTTGGATTGTTCCCTTTATGATTATGTAGTGTTCTTCTTTGTCTTCTATTGTATTCTTTGTTTTAAAGTCTATTTTGTTCAATATAAGCATCACTACCCCAGCTTTCTTTTCCTTCCATTTACATAATAAGTGCTTTTCCATCTCCTCACTTCCAATATGCATGTGTCTTTAGGTCTGAAATGAGTCTCTTGTAGGCAGCGTAAAGATGGGTCTTGCTTTTCTAGCCTTCTTCACCTTGTTTTTTGTTTTTTGTTAAAGCGTTTAGTCCATTTCTGTTCCAAGTAATTATTGATAGGTGTGTTCTTTTTTTTTAAATTTTAATTCAATTAGCCAACATATAGTACATCATTAGTTTCAAATGTAGAGTTCAATAATTCATCTGTTGCATATAACACCCAGTGTTCATCACATGTCCTCCTTAATGCCAATCACCCAATCACCCCATCCCACCACCCACCTCCCCTCCAGCATCCCTCAGTTTGTTTCCTTTAGTTAAAAGTCTCTTATGGTTTTTGTCCCTCTCTGATGACTTCCATTCAGTTTTCCCTCCCTTCCCCTATGATCCTCTGTGCTATTTCTTATACTCCACATATGAGTGAAACCATATGATAATTGTCTTTCTCTGATTGATTGATTTAGCTCAGTATAATACACTTCACCTCCATCTATGTCAATGTAAATGGTAAGTCTTCATCTTTTCTGATGGCTGAGTAATATTCCATTGTATATATATACACCCCATCTTTTTATCCATTCATCTGTCGATGAACATCTTGGCTCTTTCCACAGTTTGGCTATTGTGGACATTGCTGCTATGAACATTGGGGTGTAAGTGCCCCTTCAGATCACTACATTTGTATCTTTGGGGTAAATACCTAAGTAAATACCTAGGAGTGAAGTTGCTGGGTCATAGACTCAATTTTTAACTTCTTGAGGAACCTCCATACCATTTTCCAGAGCAGCTGTACCAGCTTGCATTCCCACCAACAGTGTAAGAGGGTTCCCCTTTCTCCGCATCCTTGCCAACATTTGTTGTTTTCTGTCTTGTTAATTTTAGCAATTCTGACTGGTGCAAGGTGGTATCTCATTGTGGTTTTGATGATAGGTGTGTTTTTATTGCCATTTTGTTACTTGTTTTATAGTTATTTTTGTAGTTCTTTGTTCCTTACTTCTCTTGTTGTTACCTCTCATGGTTTACTAGCTCTCTTTAGTGATATACTTGTTTTCCTTTCTCTTTGTTTTGCATATGTATTGCCGGTTCTTGATTTGTGGTTACCACTGGTTTGTATATAACATCGACTGCATTTAGTAGTCTATATTAAGTTGTTGGTTCCTTTACTCCCCCACCAAGTTTTAGGTTATAGTGTCATACTTTACATCCTTTTATTTTATAAATCCCTTAAGTGGTTTTTATAGATATATTTAATTTTACAGCTTTCCTGCTTCCTACTTTTCTTACTCCTATTTATAGTCTTATCTTTCACTTGAAGAGTCTCCTTTAACATTTCTAATAGGCCTGGTTTAGTGTTCATGATAAATTTTGTTTGGAAACTTTTTATCTCTCCTTCTATTCTGAATGATATCCTTGATGAACAGAGTATCTTGGCTGCAAATTTTTCTTTTTTGAGTATATCATGCCATTCCCTTCTGGCCTGTAACATTTCTGCTAAAGAATCAGCTGGTAGACTTATGGGTTTCCCTTGTCTTCTTTTGTGCTCTTAAAATTCTTTATCACTACTTTCTGACATTTTGATTAATATGACATTTTGATTAATATGTGTCTTGGTTTGGACCTCCTTTGGTTGATTTTGTTGGGGGAATCTCTGTGCCTCTCTGTGCCTTGATATGAATTTCTGTATCCTTCCCAGATTCAGGAAGCTTTTGGCTATTATTTCTTCAAATAATTTTTCTGTCCCCTTTTTTCTTCTCTTTCTGGGACCCTTATAAAGTGAATGTTAGTATGCTTAATGGTGTTGCTGAGTTCCCTTAATCTATTTTCATTTGTTATTATAATTTTTTTCTGTCTCCTGTGCAGCTTGATTGCTTTCCAATACTTTGTCTTCCAGGTATCTGCTCTGTTCTTCTGCTTCCTCTAGTCTACTATTTAATCCCTCTAGTGTATTTTTAATTTCAGTTATTGAATTCTTCATCTTTGATTGTTCTTTTTGTTTTCTATTTCTTTGTTGAGGGTTGTACTGAGGTCCTTCACTCTCTTCTCAAGTCTAGTGTTTATCTTTATGATCATAACTTTAAATTCTTTATCAGACATAATATTTATCTCCATTTCATTTAGGTCTTTTGCTGTGATTTTGTCCTGTACTTTCATCTGAGTATATTCTTCTCTCCTCATTTTGTCTCTCTCTATTTCTATGTATTAAAAAAGTCTTCTTACCTTGAAAATAGTGGCCTTATGAAGAAGAGGTTCTGTAATGCCCTGCAGTGTAATGTCCCCTTTTCACTAGAACCTAGCTCTTCAGGGGTGTCTCCTATGTGTGTTGAATGCACTGTACTATTGTAGTTGAGTCGTGTTTGCCTTCAGTCCAGTTCCCAGCAATGGTTGTCTTTGCCTGTTGTGGGCAGGGTTTGGTCCCTGTGTTGTTAGTGGGCTAGCCTGGGACTGCCTTGGGATTGAGTTGAGTCAGACTGGACATTTGCCAGAGATGCAGTAGCACCAAACTGCAGGGTGCTTTAGTGTTGTGCCCCAGAAGATTTCATTGGTGGGGCACCTGGGTGACTCAGTTGGTTAAGCGGCTGCCTTCGGCTCAGGTCATGATCCCAGGGTCCTGGGATCGAGCCCCACATGGGGCTCCCTGCTCAGCAGGGAGCCTGCTTCTCCCTCTCTCCTCTGCCTGCCTCTCTGCCTACTTGTGCTCTCTCTCTATCTGTCAAATAAATAAATAAAATCTTAAAAAAAAAAAAAGATTTCATTGGTGTCAGAGCCTACAGTCAGACCAGATATCTACCCTCAGCCCACTACTGGGGCTGTAGTTGGACTGCTGGGTATGATTATTTTCCTCTCTCCCCAGGGCAGGGGTTATTTTGACATGGTCCTGGCCCCTGTCAAGGTTGGTTGCACACTGCTAGGCTTGTGGCACTGCTTTGGATGGATTCCAGCCAAGAGTGTACTCAAGTGGGCAGGTCTGTAGGAGAACATGGGTTGTGCTATGCCAGCGAGGTCCACACCAGACTACTGTAAGAGGGAATGTGTAGTAGCCCAAAACTCCTCCTGAGGCCTATCAGGTTGGGGTGGATCCATCTAGGGGTGGATCTGCAGAAGGCCATCAAGGTAGGCATGTTGTTAGCACACCAGGTGGAGAGTGTTGGTGCACTGGTTCCTACAAGTGTCTGTGTATCTAGGAAGCAGGAGAAGGAAATGGCACGCACCAGCTCCTTTTTTCTTGGAGAAATCTCCCCATGATCCCTGCCCCCCCAACCCCTGCACAGGCTTTGAGGTGAGTAAATCATGGTCTCTCCTGTATACCCAGGTATTTTTCTAACTGCTGCTTCTATGCTGTATCTCTGTGGGGCTGTTTGTTATGCTGTCTTTTTAAGGGTAGAGACTCTACTCTCCTGGTTCTTCCAGAGCTGAACCCACTGATTTTTAAAGTTCCAGGTATTAAGCCCCACTGATTGTTGGGCTCTTCTAGTTTTCAAAGCCAAATGTTACATGGATTCATCTTCATGCCTGGGGTGCTCAGTGTGAGGATCTATTTCTTTCTCCTCCCTGCACCTGTAGCATTCCTCCTTCCCATGGACAGTCCCATGTGACTGTTTAGCTCTTGACCCTGTCTTTACCCTTCCTGCCCTCTTTGATGTGGCCTCTTCTCTACATTTAGCTGTGGAGAGTTTGTTCTGCCAGTCTTTGGGTCACTGTCTGGGTTATTTACACTGCTATGGGTGTTATCCATTTGTATCTGAGATTAGGATCCTCCTACTCTGCCATCGTCCCCCAAAGTCCCACTTTTCTTATTTTTAATTGCTTTAAAAGACTGTCTAAACCCAAAACAGGAACAATATATTATGAGATTTATAACATGTAGAAGTAAAATATATGATAAAAGAACAAAAGATAGAAAGGAGAAAACCATAATATAAGTCCTACTCTATATGGAAGTGGTAAATTATTTGAAGGTAGACCGTGAGAAATTGAATATGTTAATATACCAAACCCTAGAGTACCAGCTAACAAAGAACTTTTTAAAGATACTAATAAGCCAACAATGGAGATTGTTTTAGTAGAATAATAAATATTCAATCCAAAAGAAGGCAGAGAAAAAAGGGGAAAAAAATGAACAAAGAGCAAATGAAACAAATAGTAACAATTAACAAGATGATAGATTTAAATCTAACCATAGCAATAATTATAATAAGTGCAAAAGCCCTGATTAGAAAACAGATTGCAGGTGGAGGAGCAAGAGAGAGAGAGAGAAGGAAAGAAAGAAAGGCCCAATTATATTCTGTGTATAAAAAACTCACTTTAAAATATAAAGATATTGATAGTTAAAAGTATAAGAATGGAAAAAGGCACACTTACAAACACTAATCAAAAGACAGCTAGAATGATGATATTAATATCAGACAAAGTAAACTTTGGAACAAGAACTCTACCAATTATGAGAGGGAGCATTATTTAATGACCAAAGGATCAATTCATCAAGAAGACAAAGTAATCTTATATGTGTATGTACCCAATAAACATTTTGATTCATATAGAACAGAAATGTTAAAACTGAGAGGAGAAATAAACAAATCTATAGTCGTAATTGGATATTCCAACATTTGTCTCTCAGTAAGTGGCAGAATAGACAGAAAATCAATAAAGATATAGAGGACCTGAATAATACTATCAACGAACTTCACATAACTGACATTTTTAGAACACTTTGCCAAACAACAGCATAATACACATTATTTTCAAGTGCACATGGAACATTCACCAAGATAGAATATAAAACATTAAACAACGCACTTCTAAATATCCCATATGTTCAAAGAGAAATAACAAAGTAACTTAGAAAATATTTTTAACTAAGAAAATATGTTATAACAAAATTTGTGGGACACGTTTAAAGCAGAGCTTAAAAGGAAATGAATAGAATTAAGTGCTTATATAAGAAAACAGGAAAGGTCTCAAATTGATACTCTAAGCTTTCACCTTAAGAAAACAGAAAAGAAGAGCAAATGAAATCCAGAGCAAACACAAGGAAGGAAATCATCAATATGAGAGCCAAAATGAATAAAATTGGAAACAAAACTAATAGAAAAAATTAATAAAACCAAAATGTAGTTGTTTGAAAAAAATCAGTAAAATTAATACATCTATAGCCAGAATGGTATAGGAAAGAGAGAGAAGACACAAATTACCAATGTCAGGGATGAAAGTGGAGATGTTACCCTGATTCTACAGACATTAAAAGGATAATAAGGAATGTTATGAACAATTTTATGCCAATACATTTGATATCATGAATAAAATGAGCAAATTTGTTGCAAAACAAGCTATCAAAGTTCACTCAAGAAGAATTAGATAACTTAAGTAGATCTAATCTACCAAAGAATTTGAATTCACAGTTTAAAATCCTCCCACCTAAAGACACCTCCAAGAGAGAAGTGAATTCACTGGTGAATTCTATAAAACACTTAAAGAATAATTAAATTCTTTTAGAATATAAAACTTGAGATGGTGTAGGCTTGTAGACCCCTTGCAGGCCAGGGTCATTTGAGGACTGCACTGAGGTTAAGGTCGGCCAGGCAGGCCTAGGCCAGGAGGAGAAAATGTTCTCTTCCCCTTACCTCATGTTGCAAGGCCTAAATGCCTGGATCAGCAGGAAGTGGCTCTTGCCTAGCTTAAAGTGTATTTTTCTAATCAGAAGTGTTCTTTCTAAAGACAAAGAACATGTTGTCTCCAAAGGAAGGATGGCTAAGAGAATTCTTTATTCTGCAAGCATAAACAGGATATATTTTGTTCTTATTGCATTTTGTGTATATTTCACTTCACAGATGTTGGCTTGATACTTTAAGTATACATTGTTATGTTTATCTGATCTCTGCAAGTATATAGCTATGTGAGAAATAAACGGCAGTATGCAGTTGCAAGTGCTGCCTTTGCTCTGCATCCCCTGTGTCCTGGTGATTTCGTAGACCCTTACCCAGGGACCCCAACGCACTAGACGTTGACAAAAACTCATTCAACATATAGAAGAGAAAGTTTCCCAATTCATTTTATAATACTTATATTATCCTGATACCAAAACCAGATAAAGACATTATAAGAGAAGAAAACTGCTAACCAATATCCTTCGTGAACATTGACCCTAAAATCTTTAATACAATATTGGCAAATTGAATCCAGCAATACAGTTGACCCTTGAATAATATGGGGTTGGGCACCTTGTGCGGTTGAAAATCTGCATATAATGTTGACTCCCCAAAAACCTAAACACTAATGGCCTACTGTTGATCAGAAACCTTACTGATAACATACACAGTCGATTGCACATATTTTGTATGTTCTATGTATTATATACTGTATTCTTACAATAAAGTAAGATTGAGAAAAGAAAATCTTATTAAGAAAATCATAAGGAAGAGAAAATACATTTACAGCATACTGTATTTATTGAAAAATTCACATGTAAGTGGATCCACACAATGCAAACCTATGTTGTTCAAGGGTCAAATGTATGTAAAAAGGATAAAATATGACCAAGAGGAGTTTATACCAGAAATGAGAGCTTGGTTCAATATCTAAAAAGTAATCAATGTTATTCATCTTTTCAAAAGACAGAAAAGGAAAACTGTATTTCAATAGATGCAGAAAAAGTACACTAGCTTTGGAGTCAAACCTCAGCTCAAATTCCATTTCTACTGCTCACATGGCCTTTGTCAAATAGCATTATTGAGTAGCCCTGGTCTAATCGCTGCATAGAGTAATTCCACCCTCATACTGCTGGAGTGATGATTAGTGAAGACATCTAAGAAGTGCTCACAGTGCATTCTGCCCCCAATGCCTTCTTCCTGAATAGCCTTGGTTTGAGGACTAGTGGTGGCATTACTACATGAGGGCCTTAGAAGCAAGAAGGGTCAGCACTTATTAGTGTTCTCCACTCACTGAGCCAGTGGGGCTGCTCTCCTGATAGAAGCAGCAGCAGCTTTCTCAGCTGGCCCTGAGGGGAACTGCCTTGCTCTGAGGCCATACAGAGCAGGCATTACAGGGTGAGGTCTCTGCCTGTGGGCTCTGTGTACAGAGGGCAGCCCACAGTATGTCTGACCTCTTGCCAGAAATGCTGCCTCATCCATTTTGAAATCCTGTGGGAGTTTGGACTTAATTCACTGAGCCACAAGGAGCACTTGGAGGTTTCTGAGCAAAGCAGTGACATGACCACAGAAGTGTTTGGAGTTGTTATTGGAAATCTGAATTGTACAAATGTCAGATGTAACTCTGTTGAGAGACTGAGGTGATGAGGTCCTAGAATTTGCAAAGGAATGCTACACCAGAAAATGTATCCTTGTAGTAAGGAACGTTCCCAGGTTTCCTTGGCTTTGGCTGGGACCATGTATGGCCTTTAACATTTGCAGGCTAAGGCATCCTGCTGTGTTTCCTTGCACAGCTTATTTGACTGTCCAAGAGAAGGGGCTCCCCTTTAGTCAAACAAGGGAAAGTCCCTCTGGGTCATTCTCTCTGGCCACATGGAAGAATGAGGAGAGATGTGGATGGACTCAAAGAGTACACCCACAGGGGGCACTCCCCAACCAATCTGATGGATAATATTGCTGCCCCACCCTGGCCCCCTTTTTGGTTTAGACTCCTTTGCCCTACTCCCTCCACTTCAGGGTGAGGTGTAGAGTCAGGGGAGAAGGCTTGGATTATCTCCATGAGGTGTCCAAATGTCCAGAAGTAGGAGTCTCTGGGATGTTGTCTGGAGCATTTGCACATTTGTCAAAGCTAAGAAAAACTTCCATTTTTGTTTCTGAGACATGCTGGGAGTCTCTGGGGAAACTGACCCAAAGACAAAGACTCTTGGGTAGTTCAAGGTTAATAGCAGGCCTCAGAGAATAACGACCAGGTTGAGTTAATGAGATAACAATTTATAGAGCACATTGTGTGGTGCCTGGCACATAATAGGTGTTCAGTAAATTTTAGCTATATTTATCTTTAATTATTTCTTACAATAGAAAAAAAATGGCAAACAGCAAAGGACCAATTAATAGGCAACATAATAGCACTTAGTATATACTAGGTACTATTTAAATTGCTTAACACATGTGAGTTCATTTAATCCTCACACGAACTCTATAAGGCAGGTACTATTAGAACCTCTATTTTGCATTTGAGGAAACCAAGGCACAGAGAATTTAAGTGATTTTCCCAAAGTCCTACTGAAGGGACCAAGAAGATGTCATGCAAACCTCTGCACCAATGACACACTCTGGTCACATAATCCAGGGCCACCTTATGGCTGCAGCTCATGTCACCGGAGTGTATGTCTGAGGTTTTGGTCTCATTCACACTCCTGGGGGGCTGATTACTCCAGAACTACCAATAGCTGACTATGGAACCAGCACAGATTTGTCTCAGCTGAGTTTAAGACAGCTATGCTTGTTTGCCAAAAGCAAATAAAAAACCCAGATGCTATATGATGTGTTGGAAAGAGCAGTGGCATTTATTATTTCACTTAATGAGAAGCCTATAGGTGGCAACTCTAGGGTTGATTATAAGTAACCCAGTGACAATATTAAGGACCCAGGCTACTGCCATTCTCAACATGTAGTTTTCCTCTTAAAATGGTCTCTCAAGGTCCCAAAACACCTGTTATAAACAAAGGGAAAATGTAGGGGCAAGAAAAAGAAGAGAACATTTGTGTCTCATATGTCTTCTTTTTTTTTAATTTAAATTCAATTAAGCCAAACGTATAGTACATCATTAGTTTCTGGTATAATGCGATGTGATGAGCACTGGGTGTTATGTGCAGCTAATGAATCATTGAACATTATATCTCGTATGTCTTTATTCGAGTGAGGCAATTCTTCTCAGAAGAAGGGAAGACTACATTTAGGCCATGTCTAGGCAAGAAGACAAATCTCTGCAACTGGCTTAGAACAGTGTTCATTTCCTGGGCCTGGGGGACACTCAACCTCCCCTGCATGATATAGCCTCTCACGGGTGGCGAACAAAATCTGGGTTCTATGAGTAATGAAGAAGTGGGGAGTGGCTTGTGGAAAGAGCCATGTCTCCCCCCTTATGGTGCAGGAGTGTCTATGCCCATCACCAGCCCCTCCAGCTGTGTACTGGTTTCCATCCCCCACTGTCTCTTCAGGGACATCAGTGCAGAATTTGTCCCCTCTCTGTCTTCCATGAATGAACAAACTGCATCATTCTCGGCAGCACTCAAACAGGCTACAATGTCTCCCACCTCAAAAATCCCTCTTCTGATCCCACAAGTCCCTCCAGCTACTGCCCCATTTCTTTTCTTTCTTGGTAGCCGGAATTCTTGAATTGCCTATGCTTACCATCCTTTCTTCTTATACTCTGTTTAACTGAGAGTTTTATCTCCCCATCTCCGCCAAAACAGCTGTCAAGGCTACCAAAACTTCCACTTGCCAAAGCCAGTGGCCACTTCCCAGTCCCTAGTCAATCAGTAGCAAGAACACAGTCAACACTCACTCCCTCCTGAAATGCTGCCTCTGCTGGATTCCTGGCAGCCTTGTCCTGGCTCTCCTCTTTCCAGCTTTGTAGCTCCCTCTCCCTGTGGCCTCTCCCCTTCTCCCTGACCCCCGCCCTGGGCCCCAGGACCTGGCCTGGGATCTCTGTTATCTTTCTCACACAGTAATCTTGTCAAAGCTGAGGACCTGAAATATCACCTCTGTGTGCCCCATTCCTGAGTTTTTACACCTCTAGCCTTGATTTCTCTCAGCTCCAGGCTGGTGAGGCCAGCAGCCACCCACTTGCCAGGTCTAGTTGAGGATGTG
Source organism: Mirounga leonina (assembly GCF_011800145.1). NCBI lineage: Eukaryota > Metazoa > Chordata > Mammalia > Carnivora > Phocidae > Mirounga > Mirounga leonina. The sequence continues at coordinate 2,341,597 of NW_023270709.1, read as the reverse complement.
ACCAGCGCTGTCAGCTTCTTTTTCTGTCTTGCACCCAAGTCTAATCTATTAGCAAATATTGTCAACTCTCCTTACAAATAGATCCAGAGTTTACCCACCACTAGCACCTGCACTTCTCACCCGGGCTCTGCAGTGGCCTCGTAGCTGCTCTGTTTCCAGTCTTTGCTTCCTGGGTCAGCCAGTCCTCCATGTGCAGCCGAGGTGATCCCTTCTCAGTGAAGGCAGGATCTGTCAGGCCTTACTCAAAACCCTCCCAGACTCCTCATTCCACCTACAGCAAAGCCCCAGTGCTTACTGTGTATTACCAGAGCTGGCTCCCCCTTCCACTCTGACATTACCTCCTGGCATTCTCTCCTTACTCTTTCCATTCCAGTCACACTCTCCTCCCTGCTCTTCTAGGACTCACTAAGCATGGCCACACTTACCCTGCTTTATTTCTCCTCCATAACACTTGTCACTATCTGACAGCACATATGTATATGTTTATGGTCTGATTCCTGCAGAATATAAGCTGTTGTGAAGGCAGGGACTCCGTCAGTCTTGCTTAGTGCTAAAGCAGTGCCTGGCACTTATTGGATGCTCAGTAAGTGTTGGTTGACTGCTATTTAACTGTGTGACCTCAGATGAGTCACTTTGGATTTGGGAGCCTCGGTTTCCTCATTAATAAAGTGAGGGGTCTCACTGATTTCCACATGATTTTTTTTTAAAGAGTCTCTAGAAAGACAATGTATTAGTTTGCTAGAGTTGCCATAATAAAGGACTACAGACTGAGTGCCTTATACAACAGAAATTTATTTTCTCACGGTTCTTTGGCTGGAAGTACAAGATGAAGGTGTTGGCAGGTTTGGTTTCTCCTGAGAGCCCCTCTCCTTGGCTTGTAGCTGGCCATCTTCTCTATGTATCTTCACACTGTCTTCCCCTGTGTGTGTCTGTGTCCCAAATTTCCTATTATAAGGACGTCAGTCCTGTTGGGCTAGGGCCCACTCATGTGACCTCATTTTGACCTAATCACCTCTATAAAAACCCTACCTTCAAACACAGTCACATTCTGAGGTACTGGGGATTAGGGTATCAATGTATGAATTTGGTGGGGGGTACACAATTCAGCCCATAACGCTTGAGGCAAATTGTGTGGTTGCTGGAGGTGACTTTGTGCCCAAAGCTCGATGGTAAGTCCTCCCAGGCAGTGGCCAAGGAGAGAGACGATTTTGAAAACAGCATTTGAATGATGAGAAGGTGGTTTCAAGATTGCTGTGCTTATACATCTGACTCTATTTGTTAGAAGATTTTCCAGTAAACCTTCTTGTGAAAATGTGGGGATTTTTTTCTCCCATTGTTTTGCTGCCTGATCACAACCCAAACAGGTGAGTGGAACATCAGGGCTTGGCCACAGACGCATGACTAGCAGGCACGTCGCTTCCTCTGTGTTTGTTGTTTTCAGGCACACGGTCATCTGGCTCATTCTCTTTCACTCTGGTTTAAATATAGAAATGAACCCCTGATATGGTACTTCAAAGGCAGCTTAGTTTCTGGGGCTGCTTGGACTAGGAGATTCTGGTGAAGGTTGCAATCCAGGGAGAGAAGGACCACCCCACAGCCCTGGGCACCTAGGCTTTTTTGTGTGTAGGCTCTTTGTCATCTCTTCATTTGGGGAATGCCACCCTGCTTTCCCACTGGTATGGAAACCATCCAGACCATCACTGGGTCAATCCTTCTCCTTGCTGGATGCCTGAAAGCTCTTTTCAATGCAGTTCTCTCCCCATGTATTAGAAATTGCGAACTGACCTCTGGAATATGGAACTGGTTTCTGGTGAAATTACTCTTATTTCAGTAAGAGTCCTGTCATGACACCAGTGCAGACAGAATGGCGTGCTCCAGGTGGTCAGTATGTTCCAAGAAACACTGGCATCGCCCACATTTGATGTATGCAGATCCATCTCCTAAGATGCCTCCGGGGCCCCAATGCCTCTCCCTGGCCTGGACACTCAGTGCCATCCACACAGTTCATGCTGTTTGTACCCACACTGTCCATCTAGAGAAGGCTCCCCTGTTTTCATCCCTAAAATAGGGCTTCAGATTGCTGGGCATTGTGGTGCCCCACTCCCTCCTTGGCCAGGCACCTTTGGGTTTCCCCAGGACCTCCTGGGGCTGCCACAGCCCCCTGCCAGTGTTCCACTGGGGGCTTCTTGGTTTCTTGTAAAAGACAAGATTAGAGTAACCCCGAAGCTTTATTCCCACCTTATTTCATAAACACAACAGGGAAATGCCAGTGACACGCAAGCCTTTCCTCAAACCACCTTGTTTTTGAGCTCTGCAATGGAAACACACCACTTCCTTCCACTGAGTCAGGCTCAGCCGCAGTACCCTTCGCTCCAGGCACCCAGTTTGCAGCAGCTGCTTAATGCCAGTGAAACATGAGTGCTATATCATTATTTCCGCTAAAAATTTTTACTCTCCCAGTGGAACTCAACTATTCAAAAGACTGAGGGTTGGTGCGTTTGTGTGTATGTGTGTGAGTCTCTAGACTTAAAGAAAAAACACTTTAGAGTGTTTTTTCTTTAAAGATTGTATAAGTCACTAGTATAAATGGTGAAAAGAGGTGATCGGTGTGCTCACACACTGTCCACATGCCAAACACAGTAAAGGCTTCCCCACTGGTGCTCAGTGCTCAGGAGATGCCTGCATGTGGATGTCTCAACCCAAGTTAGCAAGTTTAGCATGAGCCAAGAATGGTCAAGGACGCAGAGACAGGGAGTGGCTGGAGCTTGGGGACAGAAAAATGTGCCCTGAGGCGATGACGAAAGTGGAGTCCATGGCCAGGTTGAGCCTTCTTATTATTGTCATTCATATCTGCATGCCCTCCTTATTGCTAAATTCTATCTGTTCTATAACATTCTAGGTACTGCAGCCACAAGAATTTCTCACATGTTTGCTCACAGTCAGAGCCTTTCAGAGTCCTCCCATTGCCTGTACATAGATGGTACCTGCCAAGAGTATCCTCCATCTTTATCTCCCCTCTCCCTACCCCAGCAGAAGGTATCTACACTCTCCATCCTTCCAAATGGCATCTGCCTTGCAGGGACTTGGGTGGCAGTGAGCCAGGGCAGGCTGGGCTGGGGGAAGGATGAGGAGCTCATTCAGACAAGCAGAGGTCCCACCTAGAAGGCTATAGCACTGGCCAGGCAGGCAGGTGGCCAGGTCCTGGAAATGAGATGGAGAAGTTTTCAGAAGCCCAGAGTCTGGGAAAACAGGAATTGGAATACAGGGTAAAATCTAAGGAACAGGTTCCAAATATTTCCATAAAAATTGCCACCTGGCAGATGCGCTTCCTGAACGGAGCCAGCTGGAGCCCACAGGTAGAAAGGTTGGCCCTTCTGGCCTGGGTGGGAAGCTCCCTTGCAAGGGCAGCAGCTGAGTGGCCCTGCCTGGGCCCCTGCCTTCACTCCCTCTCCCAGCTGCAGCTTCGCACCTCGTTCCTTGCATCCAGGCCATTCTTCTTCCAACCATAGCCTCTGTCCACACTCTAGCTTCTGAAAACCCATGGTGACCCCAGTACTTTCACACCACCAACATGTACAATGAACATCCCCCCCATCCCTCAGTGCCCCAAATCCCTTTGCTCTCATTGCTGCATCTAGAAATTCCTACTATCCCCTCCTGGAGGTCTGGATGTGCCAAAACCCATATCTAGCTGTTAGTCTGAGTCCCAAGGTCTGACTACTGCCCCAGGCTTCCCTAAATGCTTGGTGACCCCAAGCCAGGGGGCTGCAGAACTGGAGGGGACTTTCCTGACTGCCAGAGTCAAAGCAGGATCCAGATAATGTTCACTGCTCCCTGAAGGACTGACTGCCCATGCAGTTTTTCTATCTGAATCTCCAATTTTAATACAATGCTAGACTGTGTTAAGTATAAGATATGCTTGTCATCGTCAATCCATTTTTTGCCATTTTTCCTTTAAACCGTTTCTTGGAACAGTTCCTGTGGTGGCTTCTGGAAAGGCCTGAACCTGAGCTCCTGAGCAAGGCTTTTTAACCCTCACACCTGTTTTGTTCCAGAGACTCTTTTTCATAATACCAAAGTTAAAAACCACAGAAACCAAAGTTACCAGCCAGCAGGCATGAAGATGTGCTCCATTTTGTTTATTTACAGTGATTCTTATGAATCCCCTAACTTATCGCTTGAAACTCTGAAAAATCAGAAAAAGGAAAAAAAAAGTCACTACTGTCATCTGAAAGGGAAAAACAAAAACAACTCTAAGCACACTTCACTCAGTCTGGGGTTTCTGAGACCCGCCCAGAGCGCTGGCTGCTTTTCCATTGTTTCTCTGCGATGTAACCCTCACTCTCTCTAGAACCATCCTCTCATTTCCTCTTCATGGGTGTTGTGGTTTGGTCTTTGATTTCAAATTCATTCAACATTCATTCAGCAAAATTCTAATGAGCATGTTATCACATCAATTCACCAAACACCCACTGAAAGTCTGTTGTGCTGTGTCCATCTGAGCTCCTGGGGCCCTCTGTGCCTCACCACACTGCCCTGCAGGTTCCAGTCTTGCCCCAAGACAGGAGACTGAGAGGGCAGGAACTTGGGCCCTGTTTGTTCAGTGGACGAAATCGTGTAGTGCTGTGGTTCATGAAACTCGCCATTTGTAAGCACTTGTTATAATCTGGGATAACTCACAGCTCCCCTATGAGCCATGAGCTATCATCACCTCCATTTACTGGATGATGGAAACTGAGGCACAGCAAGCTAACTTGCTCATTCCAGGCACTCAGCTAGTCAATGGCAGATTACAATACAATAGACAATACAAAGATAGACCTTACCTTGGAGTGGGGGACATGAGAGCCATCCAAGAAAAGCCAAATGCCACAGAGGCTAAATAAAAGCTACCAATCCTGGCAGGGGTTCCAAGGACCAAGGAGAGCATTTGGTTTTGGTTTCTAAAGTATTATTATGGGCCGAGTAATCAGGGAGTATTTCATGGCAGAGGGAGGAAATGACTCTAGTCCAGTGGATTGAAAGTGTAGGAAAGAGATGGTTTCAGTTCAAGAAAAGGAAACGCTCTGACAGTCCGAATCCTTGAATGAAAAGAGGGTTGTCCCAGGTGATGTGTTTGTCCAAGAGGGTGAATGGTTCCTGGACAGGGATGCTCTAAGGAAGGCCTAGATCAGACAAATTGCTTCCCACCCTGTGATCCATATGTCCATCCCCCTGCTTTGTATGATGTCGCTGGTATTTTAAGGGTCACTGGACTTCACAGCTCCTACCTGTTTCCCCATCCCCTCTCACCCCACATCATTACTGCCCCCACAGGGTTCTCCTGAGGCTGATGCTGCTGGGCAAGTCCTGGGTAGTGCCGGCCACCTCCTGGCTCCTGCCCTCCTGTCTCACTTCTGCTTTAGGGGATTAATGATGGCTGTGTGAGTGCCAGTGTTCCTGCTCTGGGACACTGAGGTTCTCACTTGATGGAGGGCTCTACTTTGCCTCACTGCTCCCCACATGGCCATTCTCTCCAGGTAGGGATTCAGGTTTGTTAAAAGGGGGTGGTTATATGGACCTTGGCAGTGCTGGGGCCCTGAGCACCTTCATCTCCTCACTGTTCCTCCCTGCCATTCTTTCCTCTATTATCTGCTTTTTTGTTTTCTTCCATTGCATTCCTATTCAAGTTGGTTATTTGAAAAAAAACAGGCACAATTATTTTCCCCTCCTGGTCTCTCTAGCACTGATTTTCATGTATCTACACTTGTCATTAGCTTCCACTTTCCATAATTCCAGCCAAAACATTTCCATCAAGACCCATTTCACTTCCTGGCTTTTCTTCTGGGGTAGAGTTGGCACCTCCCTCACTACTTTCATAAATGAGGGATGGCGGGTTCTGTGCTGATAGTTTGTGTTAGACAGTCTTCCCCACCCTTGAACTGAAAGCACTTTCCTGGATGTTCATAGCCTGCTGCTTTCCCAGACCTCTGTCTGGGGCAGTGGTTGACATACCCATTTTACAGATGGGCACCGAGACATCCAGTGACCTCAACCTCACTCTTTCCAAAAGCATCACTGGAAAAGCATTCTTTCTTTTTCTTCACAGTACATCTTTTCTTGACAAATTCAAACACATCCAAATCTTAAAAATTCTGAATTTTTGTGTTATGGAAAAATTTCAAACATACTTGAAAGCAGCTAGAAATAATACAATGGGGCGCCTGGGTGGCTCAGCCGGTTAAGTGTCTGCCTTCGGCTCAGGTCATGATCCCAGGGTCCTGGGATCGAGCCCCGCATCGGGCTCCCTGCTCCACAGGAAGCCTGCTTCTCCCTCTCCCACTCCCCCTGCTCGTCTTCCCTCTCTCGCTGTGTCTCTCTTTGTCAAATAAATAAATAAAATCTTTAAAAAAAAAGAAATAATACAATGAACTTCCATGTACTCGTTGCCTTGCCTTAATAATGATCAAAGTGTTGTCATTCCTATCTCATCCTTACTCCCCTTTAAAATATATTTTTAAATATGCATTGATTTATGAAATACAAAATAAGGAGCTAAAATTAATTCAGTAGCATTTATAAATAAATTTGCATTTGTTCTATCACAACAGAATCACATATATTTAAAAATAGTGAAATATAGGATACTGTGTATTCAACTACTATGTGCTTGATATTCATATATATTCATAAACCTCTAGTAATAGCTGTGTAGCCATGGATCCAATTCCTTTTGTGTTGTTGCTCTTTAACATTTTATTTTGAAATCATGTAGATTTGCAAAAAAGTTGCTAAAATAATATAAAGAATTCCCATATACCCTTCACCCAGTTTCCCAAATATTATTACTTTATTACTTGTTTTAGCATTCTTTCTCTCTATATAATTTTTTTTCTGAACCAAGTGAGAGCAAGTTGCATACATTGCACTCCTTCCCACTAAATTGTTCAGTGTGTGTTTACTACAATTAAAACAAAGGCATTCTCTACATAATCACAGCATAATTACCCACATCAAGAACTAATATCCTATAATCTTAACTCCAGACAATATTCCAATTTCACCAATGATCTCATTAATGCTTTTTATAGAAAAGAAGAAAATTGTTTTTTCTGGTCCAGAGTACAATCGAGGATCTCATAGGCATTAAGTTGTCACCTGTCTTAAGCCTTTTCTAAACTGGGACAGTTCTGTACGGTCTTTTGTCTTCACGACTTTGAAATTTTTGTAGAATGTCCCTATTCCCATCATTATTATTACTAACTGAAGTCCAAAAAGCCATGTCATTTCACTTGTAAATGTTTCTCTCAGTGATACGTACTCTTCCCCTGATCCCTCAGCATTAGAGGAAAGCCACTTCCCATCTGTGGATTTCTTGCATTCTCTGGATGCAGGAGTATGGGTTTGAGATGTGGCTTTGCCCACTTCTCAGGGCTTGGGTCCCAGTGGGTGCCCAGGGCTGGGCCTGACCTCCTTACATAGCAACAACTGGCCCCTCACTTGCTCTGTTCTCAATAGCATACTCCATTATTGCTCATCTCTAATGATCCCCACAGAGATGAAATACAAGACCGATGTCTTAAAGGTTTTTTTCCCTTCCCTTCTCTCATTTCCTCCACTTGTCTGCTTCAGTTTGGGCTCCCAGTTAGTCCATTAGAAATTCTAAGGAAACCAAAAGCTGAACAAGAAAGTACCTCATTGCTCTGTCACCTGAGGGGCCAGGAGTTATGGTGACTGAACAGAGTTGGTGTTATCAGTTGTAATTTGGTCACAGAGGGAATGTAAAGTATTTGATTTAACCACATAAAGTAACAATGCAACTTACAGAGGAGCTGGAGGGGATCTCTGTATGCTGCAAATGAGGGGATAAAGGCTTCCTTCCTAAGCTCAATGAGAGAGAAATACAAGTGTATTTTTTAAGTTACAGAGATAACCAGTAAGAGAACTAGAAATAAGGATGCAACAATAGGAGAGAGTGAGTGAGCACAGACAGGTTTAAGAAAAGAAATCCTCAGGTCCAGTCCACTGGGGAAGTCATTAGAACACTCATTAAAATTAATAATCCAGAAAATAGTGCTGCTCGAATGTTACAGAGGGACATGGAGGTATTTGCCAGGAGGATAGGTGAAATAATGCCAAATAGGGCTTTTGGGAAGCAGACCTGGGGGAAGGAGATGTACCAGGACTGTTTCTTTCCATTGTAGGCCTCCTCTTTTTCTTTGATAATTTACCACATATAAATTATCTTGATAATTAAAAAAAAAAAAAGACCAGTGAACTAAGAATCAGAGAAACTGAATTTTCTTGTCTTGGTTTTACCAGTTACTAGCAATTAGCTATTATCTTGGCAATAGTTTTGTGCCTTGTGGATAATAACTACTTGCCTTGCCTACCCTCTCAAAGTCCATTGCAAGGGTCAGGAAGATAAGGTGCATTTAGGTATTTTGTCAGCCGTGTGTTGCAGGTAGTAGCAATAGTATTAGTAGTATTGCAATATTGTCATTATTACAAGAGGGAGAACAAACATGTGAGAAACAGTCCAAAAATAAAAATAAATTAATTAAGACACGAATGAGAACCATGCAATACCATTTAAACAGAGGGAGAAGGTTTATAAGGGAAAATCTGAAGCACCGCAACACAAGGTGAAGGTGCTGGTCTCAGAGAAGACCGTCCCACCCTTGGGGAAAGCAAAGCCCCAATATGTATACATAATCACTCAACAGGCATGCCTTTGACCCATTCATTCCACTTGTGAAAATATATTCTTTTGGAAATAAATATTGATATACATGACTATATCTAACAGAGCCAACCTAAACGTTAAATAGAGAACTAAGTAATGAAATATGGTACTAAATCTCACTATAACATGTTATGAATACTGTAGCAAAATGGAAAATGCTTATTATATTACAAACAGACAATAAAATTACATTTATATTATGATTTATACTACAATTCTAGCTATGCAAAAATACATGAATATGGACAATAACTGGAAAGGTATAAAGAAAGGAAAATATTTGTTGTGTTAGGAAGTGTATAATGGGAGGCTGTGTTCTAAACTTTCATTCATTTCTCCATTCAAAAACTTTTAAGCCCCCATGCTGTCCCAAGCACTACGGGAGCCAGGAGAAACAGCTCTGCACTCTTGGGGCTTAGGATTTAGTGACAGGTTTAATGCCATTGTGACTGTGCTAAGAACCGCACGGGAAAGGATGAGGACGCCATGGCATTTTCTTCACGAAAACTTTTTTAAAAGAGGAATAGTCTTTGTTATGGGGTGCATTTGTCCCCCCAAAATTTATACGGTGAAGCCTGACCCCCCAATGTGATGGTATGTAGGGCCTTTGGGAGGTGATCAGGTCACTGGGGCCTTCATGAGTGGGATTAGTGCCCTTATAAGAACTTTTTTTGAGGATACATTTGAGGACACTCAGAGAAGTGAGCTGTCTACAGAACCGGAAGAAGGACCAGATACCAGGTCAACCAGCACCTTGGTCTTCAACTACCAGCATCTGGAAATGTGAGAAATAAATATTTCTTCTTTAAACCCTCCAGTCTGTGGTAATTTGTTATAGTGGCTCAAATGGACTAAGACAGTTTCTGTTGAATGACAGATCTGTACCTCTGAAGCAAATAAAACATTATATGTTAAAAAAAAGAAGAAGAAGAAGAAGAAGAAGATAGCAGGAGGGGAAGAATGAAGGGGGGAAATCGGAGGGGGAGACGAACCATGAGAGACAATGGACTCTGAAAAACAAACTGAGGGTTCTAGAGGGGAGGGGGGTGGGAGGTTGGGTTGGCCTGGTGATGGGTGTTGAGGAGGGCACGTTCTGCATGGAGCACTGGGTGTTATACGCAAACAATGAATCATGGAACACTACATCAAAAACTAATGATGTAATGTATGGTGATTAACATAACATAATAAAAAAAAAGTTTCTGATGAGGAAACATGAAGACTAAGAATGGCTATCCTTGCAGTTAGGAGGTGACTGTGGGGTTGAAGGCTGGAAGAGACAGATTTAGAAAGGAGTATTTCACAAATTATGCAGTGAAATTGTGAACTTTATTTGCCCAGAGAGTTCTAAAATATGAATATACAAATAGGTTTTCAGGGCACCTGGGTGGCTCAGTCAGTTAAGCGTCTGCCTTTGGCTCAGGTCATGATCTCAGGGTCCTGGGATCGAGCCCCATGTTGGGCTCTCTTCTCAGTTGGGAGCCTACTTCTCCCTCTGCCTGTGTTCTCTCTCTCCCTCTCTCTCTCTGTCAAATAAACAAATACAATTTTTAAAAACAAAAAAACAAAATGGGTTCTCAAAACTTTAGATACACTGACCCAATAATAGACTCATCCATGATGACTGAGGGAGGGACTGTTGTCTTCAGATGCTGACACAGAGACAAGAATTGTGAGCAAGTGTCTGGGAGGTGATGCAGGATGGAAAGTGGAGAGCGAGGCAGGGGAGGGAGGGAGAAGGTCAGTTGTGGAGGTGCCTAGGACACTGCAAGTAGTTGGAGGTCTCTGAATCCATCCTACCACTGAATGCAAGGAAGCTAGGGTATTTGTTCTCCATTCCCACATGCTGCTGCCTGGGGGTTCCCTCTCTGCCATCCTGCATACAGGGGGATCTTGGATCAGAAGCCAATGGGGAGCACATAGAGGATATGGGCAGGACCCTACAGCTAAGAGGAGAGTCTCTGAGCTTGAATGGGGACAGCACAGAGGGTGCTCCTACATCTTTGGGAATTACTCCAGACCTTTGCCTAGTGGAGCCCTAAGCTGGGAGGTTGCCTGCTTGGGCAGCACACTAGGTCCACAGGCAGGATTACTTCTCACTGGTGCTTTTCAGCTGGTAGTAGTGGTACGGGATAGAGTTTCCCTGAAGTAAGTTCCATCCTGTTCCATGCATTGACCTCATCATGCACTGGAGATGGATACATCTGGAAAGAGCTGCAATAACCTGCCCCAAGGGAGTCACTAAGGGGAAAATCAGAAACACCTGCTTCTGCCTGCTAAACTCACTGCCTGTCCTCAGGTCTGGGCCTCTCCCAGAAGGCAGCCAGGCAGTCTACTCTGAACCTGCTTCCCACTTACACTTTAAACATCTGCAAACAGGATGTGACTAATGGGCCACACCATTTGGAGAGGCTGGGTCTGCCCCCAGAACAATGGATGCTGGACAATGAAGAGGTCATTCCTTGAAAGTAGAGGATTGAAGGAGATTGGAAGAAAGGATTTATGGCAGGCCAGAGTAAGTCTCAGGAAATCCCTCAGTCTTGGGCAAAGTGGGATAGTTGGTCATCCTACACATTTGAGAAATCCTAGTGGTAGCATATTCTAGTATGGACATGGTACTGTCAGAGAATGAGAGCCTACCCAGGGCCCTTCGGTGTAATTCAGGGGCTTTGAGGAATCTTTTCTCCCGAAAGTAGCACTCCTACCAACCTTTTACCTATTAGAAAGCTTGAGGACATGGCTAATCTTGCCCCCAATTTCTCTGATTACTTGAATATAAGCTACCTGGGAAGGTCACTTAGCATTTATTCTTCCCATTTTTCCAACTGTATAACCACAACCTGGGAGCAGATGGAAGGTGGGAGGGAGACATTTATTTGCGTTGCCTGCTTTGCTTAGTTTCACTATCTTTGTGACCTATTGGACTCCCAGGGACAAGGGACATTTTCTATCCCCTGCTTGTGGCAGGCAAGTATAATTGGTTCTCACAGTACCACGAGCATCCATGGGCCCCAGGAGGAATGGTTTGAGTCTGGTTCTTCATGGCCCTTTGTGGTCACAGTGTGCCCCACAGTTTTCTGAAGCAGAGGGACTGTGCTTCTTACCATATATATTGCTTTTTATTCTGAGGAAAAAAGCAAAGGAAAAGGCATATTATAGGGGGAAGAAAAGAAATATGAAAACTGGAAGAGTTAACTATGCCTATGACAAACGCAGCGATGGGGGCCACAGACACATGAGGAGAGTGATTGACTTGTCCTGATTGGCCTGGGACCTTCCCATTTTTAAAACAGAAATTCCTGGATTACCTGGGTGGCACAGTCGGTTAAGCATCTGACTCTTGGTTTTGGTTCAGGTCGTAATCTCAGGATCTTGAGATCACGCAGAGTCTGCTTGAGATCCCCTCTCCCTCTGCCCCTCCTGCTTGTGCTCTCTCTCTCTCTCTCTCTCTAAAATAAACAAATAAATCTTAAAACAAAACAAAACAAACAAACAAAACAGAAATTCCTGAATCTCAGAACCTCTTCAGTCAGTCCTGGGCAATCTGGGATGTTGGTCGCCCTACATCTATGAGAGATCCTAGTGGTGGCATGTCTTGGTGTGGAGGAAGTACCAACAAAAAATGCAAACCAAACTAAGACTCATGTCAAACATCACAGGGGAGGACAGCAACTGCATCCCCAACCTGGTGCACAAAGGGCAGGTCTGGAGCTAACTATCACTCAGCCCTGTCTGCCCTCCTCAAACCACCCTGTTTTATGGACTCATTTAATCTTCCCCCTAAGCGTATAAGAGGTAGAAAAGCACATTTGGAGCTAAACCAGGGAGCTCTCTGCAGCTTGAGGACAGGAGCAGGACACGGGTTGCTTGGCTGGAGAGGCAGAAGGATCAGAGGAAGGAATCCCAAGGCAGCTGGCAGCAGAACTTGGCTATCATGGTCACTGGGGGACCAGGTGGAAGAAGCTCTCGTCCACACACAAGCTTCCGGGATCCCTTTGGCTAGGGAAAAGAGAATGTGGCAAATTTCATACTAGCTCTTAAAATGTCCACCTGGAGTTGACATGTGTCACCTGTTCTCACACCTCATCCAAGTAAGGAGTGTAGTTTTGCTAGTGTGCAAAGATGGCAAGGGAGTACACTCTTACCTGGTGCTTGCGAGGTGAAGAACCAGAGCATTTGTCAACAGCGTGAATAATTTCCATAAGAGGAAATTAATTTTGTCTTCAGTGATGGGAAGGGCTTGCCTAAGAGGAAAGACAATGCCTCCAAACCATAAGTGGCAGGGTGTCCATAGCCTGACCGACAACCCAGCTTCTCAAGGCACCTGCAGAATGGAAGCCTGCTCCCCAAGGGCTGGGGTCAGCCCCACAGAGCTCTTAGCCCAGGAGTGACACAGTTAGGCCCATCTGTTCCTCTCCGAGTCCCTGGTGACTGCCTTAGCCAGCCTTATCTCCCTGAGGACAAAGGCCTTTCTTGAGCTGGCCAGGATGTTTAGGATAAAGGTAGCTCACCAGGAAGATGTGATAAGAAAAGACACTCTCAGGAGAGGGAATAGGATGTACCCAGACTGGGTAGTTTGGACGAATGTGCTGTGATCTGAACTGCACCTACGTTTTGATACAAGATTCCTCTTGTGAACCCCAAGGGATAGAAATAAAGGCAAGCAGTGAGATAATGTAAGTAAAAGTGCTTTGCTGGGTGAAATGTGTGGGACAAATGTTAGATATGCCATTATTATCCAAGTCAGAGTTTACAGGTTGCAAAGTGCTAATTATTATATTAGATTTTGATCTCAGCTACATTGCATGGTGGCTATATCGAGTCCGTCTTGTTGGAACTGTCTTTTCAGAAGAGCTGCGGCAAAAACTCTTTACTTGGGTTTCCTTCAGTTTCTACAAGCAACTTTGGCAGGGAGTGGTTTTGTTACACCCCTATCAGCAGATCAATAGAGCTCTCCTGGGAAATTAAAATTTCCTTTTTTCTAGTATTGCGTGATGCTCTTTTTGGCCATATTTTTGGAAAATGAATATGCACTAGAATTTAATTTTCAATGCAACTAGATCAGCAGAATGTATTTGGTGCTTTTATATGAGGAAATATTAAGGTTTTGTTTTTTCTGGTAAACCCAGATGAATCTAAACAATGCAAACTGATAGATATTTAATACAATCTTCAATTGATATTCATGAAATATTTATGTTAAATTAAAAGTGTTTTTTCAGGTATGAGTTTTTTTTAAGATTTTATTTCTTTGAGAAAGAGAGTGAGTGAGAGCGAGCATGAGCAGGGGGAAGGCAGAGGGAGAAGCAGACTCCTCGCTGAGCAGGGAGCCCGATGCGGAACTCGATCACAGGACCCTGGGATCATGACCTGAGCCGAAGGCAGACGCTTAACTGACTGAGCCGCCCAAGCGCCCCAAGGTATGCGTGCGTTTAAAATTAATTTATTTCTCAGTGTGATGACACGGATTTATTTCAAAATAATCCTGGGGCTGGGGGGTGTTGGGATGCTCACAAAAGGAACAAAACTGGCCATGAGTAGAGAATTACTGGAGCTGGCAATGAGAGCATAGGGTCACTGAGCTATCCTCTCTATGGTAGTATATGCTTGAAATATAATAAATCATTTAAAAGTCATTGTATTTACACTTTGAGCAGATAGGTTCATTTAAGGCAATTCCTGGTGCCACTGTCGGTAATGAAAAGTGTTTAATGAGGTCCAATACCAAGGGGCTAAGAATAGTTTTCATGTTTTTTTAATGGTATAAAAAAAAATCATCAAATCCAGTGGCCTGGGTTTGACCCATGAGCTGAAGTTTGCAGACTTTTGATAAAATATCACGTAGAGACGAGTCTAAGACAAAAATGAAGGCATGAGTCACCCCCAGTCAGCATAGCAGCCCCATTCTTGTGCCCAGTCTCATAAAACAGAAAATTTAACATCCACTAATAAAGTTCAGTGGGAGCCATGCTCATTCGATTACATGTTGTCCACGGTTGCTTTCACGCTCCGATAGTGCCCTCGAGTAGCTGCAACAGAGACTTACATGGTATCCTCAGTTTTCTGTCTTGGCCTGCAAAACCTAAAATATTTACTATCTGGAACGTTATAGAAAACATTTGCCACCCCTTGTGCTATATACATATTATGATATATAATGTGTGTATATATATATACACACATATATATATATCATAGCTACTTATTTATTTGTTTCTTTATTATCTTATTCCCCAACTACATTGCAAGTACCTTGAGGGCAGGTGTCTGGTTGTTTAACACTCTTTCTTCTGCAGAGAGGACGAAAAAGTGCAAGAAGACCGTGGACTTTGGAGCCAGGCTGCCTGGAGTTGAATCTGAGTTCCTCCTTATAAACTGTTTGAACTTGGGTAATTTATCTGACCTCTCTGTGGCACATCTGTAAAATGGGATGATGATAGTACTTCCATCATGGAGTTGTTTTCATGAATTGATAAGTTAATACCTGTAAATAATTGCTTTTCATATGTTGCTATGATTATTATCCTCAAAGCAGTCTGAACTCATGTCAGCAGAGTGCTGACAGCACTAACAGCAGAGTGCAATCAACATCCCTTCAGTTGATTTTCCTAGATCTACCTTCCTTGACCTCCCCGCTCCCCCCAAATCTAATCTGTCCAAAAGGAACATTGAACTCTGTGACTCTTGCCAGGTTCAAGCTGCTGCAGCTTTCATATAACAGGATCTCCCTGACATCGCCAAGGAACAGCAACCATTGGATGCTGGGGCTCCCTGGGACACAAATGCAGGGGTCCCTCTCTGGGCACTCCTCTGGGGAGGTCCATGCAGAGTGTGTTTGTTTTCACCATTGTCTCCTGTCAATGTGCCCTCCTTCGAAATGTGACTAAGGACACATCTCTTTGAAGAAGCCTGCCCTGAAAATGCCTGCAGACTGGTGCACTTGCTCTGGGCTCCTGCTGTCACTGCACACATCCCTCCTTTCCAAGAACTCTATTAGGTTAAAATCGCATCTTACATCTGTCTGTATCCAACTTAAAGAAAATAAAGTCCTGGTGTGCTATAGGAAGAATGCTTGTGTCCCCCTCAAATTCACATGCTGAAACCCTAACCCCCAAGGTGATGGTGTGAGGAGGTGGGGCCTTTGATTAGGTCATGAGGTCTCCACACTCATGGGATTAGTGTCCTATAAAAGAGACCCCAGAGAGCACCCTCTACCCTTCCACCATGTGAGGACACAGCAAGAAGACAGCTGTCTATGAAGCAGGGAACTCCCACTAGACAATGTCACCAAGAAAAGAAGCAGAGCTAAAATAAAAATAAAGCAATGATTTGGGGTCTCAGAATTGTGATTTGACAAGCACAGATTTGAATAGCAACCCACATAGTGACCCCTTGGGGTATAAAAGCTAAGGGTTTTTAAAGACAAAAGGGAGTATGGTATATATTATTTAGAAAGAATTTGTTGGGTTTTGTTTTGTTTTGTTTTGTTTTCTTCAATTTTTTACTTAAATTCCAGTTAACATACAGTGCAATATTGGTTTCAGGAGTAGAATTCAGTGATTCATCCCTTTCATACAACACCCAGTGCTCATCATAGCAAGTACCCTCCTTAAAGATTTTATTTTTTTTTTATTTATTTGACAGAGAGAGACACAGCGAGAGGGGACACAAGCAGGGGGAGTGGGAGAGGGAGAAGCAGGCTCCCCGCGGAGCAGGAAGCCCAATGCAGGGCTCGATCCCAGGACCCCGGGATTGTGACCTGAGCTGAAGGCAGATGCTCAACCGGCTGAGCCACCCAGGCGCCCCAGTACCCTCTTCAATACCCATTACCCATTGAGCCCATCTCCCTGCCCACCTCCCCTCCAGCAACCCTCAATTTGTTCTCTACCTTTAAGAGTCTGTTATGGTTTGTTTCCTCTCTCTTTTTTCCCCTTCCCTTATGTTCATCTGTATTGTTTCTTAAATTCCACATAAGAGGGAAATCATACAGTATTTGTATTTCTCTGAATGACTTATTTTGCTTAGCATAATACACTCTAGCTCCATCCATGTCATTGCAAATTACAAGATTTCATTCTTTTTAATGGCTGAGTAGTATTTCATTGTGTGTATATATACAATTTATCTATTCATCTTTATCTATTCATCAGCCAATGGACATTTGGGCTCTTTCCATAGTTTGGCTACTGTTGATAATACTGCTATAAACATCAGGGTGCATGTGCCCCTTCAAATCTGTATTTTTGTATCCTTTGGGTAAATACCTAGTAGTGCAATTGCTGGATTGTAGGGTAATTCTACTTTTAACTTTTTGAGGAAGTGGCTGCACCAGTTTGCATTCCCACCAACAGTGCAAGAGGGTTCCCCTTGCTCCACATCCTCGCCAATACCTGTTGTTTCTTGTGTTGTTAATTTTAGCCATTCTGACAGCTGTGAGATGGTATCTCATTGTGACTTTAATTTGTATTTCCCTGATGATGAGTGATGTTGAACATTTTTTCATGTGTCTGTTAGCCATCTGTTTGTCTTCTTTGGAAAAATATCTATTCATGTCTTATGCCCATTTCTTAACTGGATTATTTGTTTTTCGGGTGTTGAGTTTATTAAGTTCTTTATAGATTTTGGATACTAACTCTTTATCTGATATGTCATTTGTAAATATCTTCTCCCATTCCATAGGCTACCTTTCACTTTTGTTGATTGTTTTCCTTCGTTGTGCAGAAGCTTTTTATCTTGATGAAGTCCCAATAAATCATTTTTGTTTTTGTTTCTCTTGCCTCTGGTGACGTGTCTAGTAAGAAGCTGCTATGGCCGAGGTTATTTACAAAGAATTTGGATTGGAGTTGGCAGCAAAAAACTAATCTTGACTGAATATAATTGGTTGCTAAGGCGGTCACTAAGCAAAGTCTCCTACTGTAGAAAGTTACAGGTATAACTTTTGGTCCGAGTCAGTGGAATATTTGCAGTTTGGCCCAGTTCAAAAGTTCATGGTTCCTCCTGGGAGGATGTACATAAGGCCCATCTCCTTCATGGCTTCCCAGCTCCATTTTAAAACCCCTTGACATAAATGTAGGGGGTTTCCATTTTATTTCATCTTACACAACACCACAACTGCCAGCATCATGATCTTGGACTTTCCAACCTCCAGAACTGTGAGAAAATAAATGTTTGCTGTTTGTAAGCTACCTAGTCTGTGGTACTTTATTATACTAGCCCAAATGGACTAAGACAGAGTGGGAGTGTAGAACGGTACAACCACTGTGGAAAACAATATGGTGGTCCCTCAAAAAATTACACATAGAATTAACATACGATCAAGGAATTCCACTTCTGGACATATACCCAAAAGACATGAAAGCGGGACCTTGAAGAGAGGTTTGTGTCCTCATCTTCATAGCAGCATTACTCATAATGGTTAAAAGGTGAAATAGCCCAAGTGTCTATCCACTGTAGGATAATGTGGTACATGCTTATAATGGAATAGTATTCCATCTTAACAAGGAAGGAAATTCTGACATATAGGATTTAATGGGTAAATACCTAGTAGTGCAATTGCTGGATTGCACTACAGAACAAGCATGAACTTTGAAGATATTATGCTCAGTGAAATAAGCCAAACACAAAAGGACAAAAACTATATGATTCCATTCATATGAGGTACCTAGAGTAGTCAAATTCATAGACACAGGAAGTAGAATAGTGGTTGCCAGGGGCTGGGGGTGGGGCGAGGAATGAAGAGTTAGTGGATACAGAGTTTCAGTTCTGCAGGATGAAAAGAGTCTGTGGTGTTGGTTGCACAACAGTGTGAATGTACTTAATACCACTGAACTGTACACTTGAAAATGGTAAATGGTAAATTTTATGTTATGTGTATTAAAGAAAAAGATTAAAGTCCAAGTTTCCTTCATCTCCCTCTCCTCCGCACCTGGCTCAGAGCCTGGTATCCTCCTTTGGAACGCTTTCCAGAGCAGAATGTAACATGTTCTTTTGAATATTCACAGTAGTTGCCAATGAAATTGATTTGAAGAAACAGCCAAATATTACTCAGGGTCAAATCAACAGAGAGTGTTTAGTTCAGAAGTCATGCGTGGCAAGGAAGTGATGCAACTGTAGAGCCCAGAAGCAGACGCTCACATGTGTGACCACCACACAGTGTTTGCAGCTTCATTCATGGAACAAGTGTCTCCTAGGCCAGGAGCCCAGGACCAGGCCCTGATGGGGGCCCAGAGGTCAAAGGGCACGGGCACTTTCCTAGAGGGCTTCCCAATCCTATATGCAGGGTTTAGTTCTCTGACTCTCAAGGTGGCATCCGACGCCTGCTGGCTTTACTCCATCTGAGCCTCTGGAGTCAGAAGTCCTGCGTCTGCAGCTTTGCAAACCTGAACAGTGGGTCATAATACCTTGTATTCATAAAAATTTGTTTCTTTCTCTTTCTAACCCAAAGTAAGTGTTAATCAAAAACAAATGAAGCCAGCATGTGGGCAAATCGCCTCTTGCGTTTCAGCTTATGCCAATGAATAAGGCCAAGGATTTTGGGGAAACCACACAGCATTTCTAATAACTAAAGAACTGTGTTTGACCTGGGCGTTTTCCCTGTGAAAGTGGGCAGTTGATCAAGTCTGCATGAAAAATGAACATTGGTGGAGGAATGAGTCACTGCTCTCTGACCACTCATCTTGGCTGTGGGACAGCTACCTCTCTATTGGTCTGTCTTTGTTGCTTTGCACAACTAGGAGGGTCTCATAGACAACCTCACTGGCACAAGGAACAGATAGAGCACAGCAAAGAAAGGGTCCCTGTGTATTCTTGCTGGGCCAAAGTGAATTGAACTTATTCCCTTTAGAAATCATTTTGCTCATTCCACAATTTTAACTATAAAATATTCTGAGTGCATGTGACCTGAGGTGCTGTGCAAATAATCCATCTAAGATTAGTTACCTCTCCCCAGAAAGATGTCATCTTTTAATGTCTCCGGAGTTTCCCCTCCTTCATTTGTGGGGCAGAGCCAAGGACAGCAGTGCAAGCCCAGTTACTCTGCCCATCTTTATTAATTGTCAGTGATATCTCACACCGTTTGTTGGTGGCCGGGGATATCGAATGAGTAAGACGAAGCCCATACCCATGGCAGCTCCAAGTATAAAAGTGGAAAGCCTGGTGGTGGGTATTGAGGAGGGCATGTTCTGCACGGAGCACTGGGTGCTATACGCAAACAATGAATCGTGGAATACTGCATCCAAAACTAATGATGTAATGTATGGCGATTAACATGACATAATAAAATAAAGTGGAAAGAAAATACTGAATGGCTAGGGTCCCCACTGCATCTCCCAACCAAAGCTCCGTTTCTACACCTCTTGGGGAAGCCAGCAGGAGGGTGGGCCAAGGAAAGTGACTGTGGGATTTTGACTTTTCTTGAGAATACCTGGCTGGGGCTGCTGAAGATTTCCTGGGTCCTGGCATTTTGAAACTTTGTTCAGCAAGCTAGAAATGCCAAGGAAGGAGAAAGGACCATGAGGGTTGATGACAGATGCAAAAACAGCACTAGGTGTACTAGGTACCTGTCCCCTGCCATACCCCTTCCTCCCTCCTTCCTCTGCCCCACCCCACCCCACAGCACACTACTTGGCAGTCTTGGCCTCTAAGAGCTGATGTCCAGGCCCAACGTTATGCTGTTCAAATGTGGCCTCGGCTTCCACATCTATGAAGAACAAACAAATTAGCATTTGATCTTTGAGGTACCTTCCAATGCAAACTTCTGCATTTTAAGGTACTCTGCCATGGCCTGCTTAGAGGTTTGCTTTTGTTTTCTGATGATTTCTTGACCCTGAAACATATAAGCTCTGCAAAACTTGCTGGTGACATCAGCTTCTGTCTTTTCCTTTGTTTTTCTTTTTTAAATTTACGTTTGGTTCTTCTAAGAATACTATCTACTAGAAGAATAGAATTCTATGACATTCTTCAGAAGGGAAAATAATTTTTCTGAGATCTGAAGCCACCAGAATTAACTACTTTTGATGTAGATTAATAATAAAAAAATTACATGCAGTAAAATTCACTCTTTCTGGTGTACAAATGTGTAGAATTGAGTAACTGCCACCAGTTAGGAGTCTGGACAGTCCCATCATTCTCCAAAACTTCCCCTCTGTTCTCACCCCAGCATCCACTGATTTCTTCTCTGTCCTGATAATTTGTTGCCTTTTCCAGAATGTCATGTAAGTGGAATCATCCAGTAGGTAGCTTTTGAGTCTTGCTTCTTTTACTTAAAAAAAATCATTTAAGGTTAATTCATGTGTATGTGAAGATAAGTTTTCTGTTTTCTTGGTTAAATGCCTAGGAGTAGGTTGTTTTGGTCATATATTAAGTGCATGTTTAACCTTATAAAAAAAAAAAAAAACAGCAAACTGTTTTCCAAAGTGGTTGTAGCATTTTTGTCTTCTTACCAACAACATATGGGGGTTTTTGTTTCTCTATATCTTTGTCAACATTATTTTTGTCAGGTTTTTTATTTCTTATTTTAGCCATTCTAATAGGTATATAGAACTCTTTGTAGTTTGAATCTGAGTTTCTCTGACGACTAATTTTATAGAACATCTTTGTATGTGCTTATTTGCCATCCATGTATCTTCTTTGGTGGAAGTTTATTTGTTAATGAAATACCTCAAACACACAGATACTAATAGAAGAGATGTCCATCTGCCTATCCACCACTAACATCTATGAGATTTAGCTACTGCCCTGAAGTTGATGTGTATAATTCCCATGAATATTTTTGTTCACTTACTACTTTTGTAGACACCCACAAATAATATAGCTGGAGGGGTAGGATGAAAATGGATTATTTCTGGAAAAATACAATGGAAGTGGAGATTGCCACCCATTTTAAAGACTTACCTCTTCAAGCCCATGTCTTCTGACAGCCTCTATGAGATTGGCAAGGCTATGTCTGTTCTGTTGTTTAGCAGCTCTGATTTTCTCCTGTAGTTTGTCTGTTTGCATGGTGGCTAGGATGTGAGTGTAACCTCTGGTGGATGTGGCCTCACCAAACTGTCTCTTCTCAGTTCTTTGCAAGGCCATGACTGTTCCTATGAGGGTGTGGTTTGAGGTAGCTACTGGATTTGACCCTGACTGCATGAATGCTAGAGGCAAGGTTCTCTGGAACTCCCCTTCTCCTACTGCACTGCAACAGGATGTAGACTTCAGGGCTCCACACTCCACTTTCACCTTTACTGTGGCTTTGAGTCCTGTGCCTCAAGCTTGAACTTCTGTAACTCATTAGGAAAGACTCATATGAAAATGGATTGTGGTGGCAATTCTCCATGGAGCTGAGGCTGGGTTAGTGGATTTGTCTGGTGAATAAAGGTAATGCCATGGCATTGAAACCAATGGGTACCAACCAGGAGTTAGCTATCTGCAAAATATATGTTTCCATGGGCATCTGGGCAGAAGGGCATGTATGAAAGAGCCCAAAGTCACCCATCACTGGGAAAACAACTTTGCTCAAGCCTTAGTACTAGTAGGTCAAGGTTTTAGCCTTTGTGGGAGTCCAGCATGTTTCAAGGCCTGTTTTAGGTGGTGGTGACACCCAGAGGAGAGAAGAATCATTTCCTGGTATAAATGTTATCCTAGGAGAGTTATAAGGCTTAACTAGGTGTCTCACATTCACATGGATTTGTGGTGCAAGTGAGACATCCTCAGTCCTCAGAGACAGGCTCAGGAACCCAGCAACAGATGCTCAACTTGCACAAAACAGTGATAACGGAATCATGGATGAGTCACAGTGGGCCAGAGCATCGAGCTGAAATCTAGTACAGATGACTATGTCATTCATCTACTTCCCCCATTTCTTTCCTGACCTCTTCCACTTGTCTCCCCAAGCTTGTACCTTCTTTATCCTCTGCCTTCCCATGGTTTTATCTTCTCCCTGTAATTGGACTTGTTTTATCATTTAGTCTAGTAACTAATTTGTATGTCTACCTCCCCAGTGGACCAATGGTAAAGCAGGGCCACTGTGCACTGTTGTGAAGGTTTTACACTACACAACTCTAAGGGCACATTCATCTCATAGTTAATGGAGCTGTATTTATAAATATACACATATATAATATTTATATATTTGTTAGTACAACTTTCTGTTTGTTGATGATAAAATACTTTAAGAAAGTGGTGCCTTTTTCTAACTTGCACAGAGGTCCAGTCAGGCTAACAGTGGTGCTGATTGTGAACGATCTTGAACGACACTGTCTTCTTTTTAATATATAGGCTTTATTTTTTAAAGGAAGTTTAGGTTTACAGAAATATTACACGGAGAGTACAGAAAGTTCCTAAATGCTGCCTTCCCCCCACTCCATCCCCTATAGCGGAACTGTGTCTTTATAAACATCAAGCTCCCTTATCTAAGCCCAAGGTTTGGAACACAGGTTTTCAATACAAATTTTTTTTAAATAATTGAATGAAGTTACTCACCACCAGTGATCTCTACCAGAGTGTGGCCTTGAATTACCTGAATGGTAGGAACTTTACCTAATGAGAACACTAGCCTTAGTGATAGTAATAGATTTAGACATGTTACTAGGGGCCAGCAAACAAGAAGGCTGCTTCCTGGACATCTTGGATTTGGTTTGATCATTTCCTCATTTTACGCTTGAGGAGACCTGAGTTCAAGAAGATTAGGAAATTGTCTAAAATTATATATGTAGTGGCAGTACCGGAATGGGAAACCAGGGCTCACAAGCCCTGAGCCAAGTCTCTGTCTATATGTTCACAGCCTAATACAATAGCCACTGGCCACATGTCACCATGGAGTACCTGAAATGTGGTTAGCCTGCATTGAGATATGCATGCATAAAAAAGAATGTAAATATGATCTCACTGATATGAGGAATTCTTAATTGCAGGATTCAAACTGAGGGTTGTTGGAGTGGGGGGTGGGGTGGGAGGGATGGGGTGATTGGGTGATAGACACTGGGGAGGGTATGTGCTCTGGTAAGCGCTGTGAATTGTGCAAGACTGTTGAATCTCAGATCTGTACCTCTGAAACAAATAATGCAATATATGTTAAGAAAAAAAAAAAGAAGAAGAAGAAGAAGGTAGCGGTAGGGGAAGAATGAAGCAGGGGAAATCGGAGGGGTAGACGAACCATGAGAGACGATGGACTCTGAAAAACAAACAGGGTTCTAGAGGGGAGGGGGTGGGAGGATGGGTTAGCCTGGTGGTGGGTATTGAGGAGGGCACATTCTGCATGGAGCACTGGGTGTTGTGCACAAGCAATGAATCATGGAACACTTCATCTAAAACTAATGATGTAATGTATGGGGATTAACATAAGAATAAAAAAGAAAAAAAAAGAATGTAAAATATCTCATTAACAATTGTTTCATATTGAGTACATTAGAAAGATAATGTTGGATAGACTGGATTTTATATAGAATATATTATTAAAACTAATTCTATCTGTTTCTTTTTATTCTTTGTTTAAATGTGGCTACTAGGAAATCTAAAATTGCATAAGTGATTCACTTTTGTGGGTTCTATTATATTTTAATGGATAGCACAATGGACCTTGCACTGTGCTTCTCCTGGACAGCCCTGATTGCTAGGAGAAGCTGAGAGAGTTCATTTTCCTTGATGGGAAGAATGGGACAGGGAGGCTGAAGACTTGGTGTAGTCCCAGCTCAGTCAGAAATCTGGTCCTAGGAAGAAGGCCCCTATCCCATTCTCTGCCTCAGTTTCCTTATTTAGAAAAGTGAAAAGATGGCCAGGATAGGTGGCAATAAATTATCTCTCAACTCTAAGTTTTATGGAAGCCAAAGGGACATTTGTGCCATGCTTCTTATCCTCCCTTGATATACATCCAATTACCCTGTGGTTTTGCGATTTAGATACATAACCATACAATAGAGAAAATCATTTTCTTAAGACGTAGAAGAAATAGTTATTAACACTGTTGCTGTTCTTTTAACCTCCCTCCCACCCCCACCAAGGGCACAAAGGCCATGTTGCTCATTCACTTGGAGGATACTTGTGGGCGAAGGAATCTTCAGATGCAAGAAAGTCAAGCCCCTTTGGTTCTTAGTGACTTTTAGGATGTTGTTCCTCTCATACGCTTGTTTCTTTCTTGTGGTTTATTTCATCAATAGAGGACCTTGATGTAATCATTTCCCTGTAATTTATAGATAACATCTCTTTCACTAAATATAGAACACTGTCTCTGTCAATATATTTTACAGGCAAGCCCTATCTTGCATGGAAATTAAACAAGAAATTGGAATTACTAATAATGACATAACAGTGGTGTGGACATGAAGTTGAATGTAAGATGTCTAAATTAAGAGAATAACATCATTGGAATAAAGGTGTAGAAAAACATTATACCCATTGCAATACTTTCCATTTGATTCCAGACACATACCTTATGAAATAGGCACTCTCCATTTACATAGTAGCTTGCATATTATTTTAGCTGCCTTCTTAGAAATATGGTATCTAGAAACAGCAAAGTGATAGTCCTTCTTTGTTCTGTGGTGCTCAGTTAACACCTGAAGAATCAGGCTTGACATTGAGTATTTTGGGAGCAGGATATGAGAGAGGGGACAGAAATTAGTTCATCCATGTAGTCTGCACAATTCACTCGAAGGTGATGATGCTTCTCTTGGGGTCAAGGACTGCCCCCACCCACATCTTTACTCCAGAATATCAATCCACTCAACTGGGGTATCTCATTTCTATGTGCCTTCTATGATATTAAAGGGATTTTTCTCAAGCCTGAGTGACATGCATAAGAAAGAGAATTAATAGATAACATACTCAAACCAGATGAAAGAGAATTAGTGGATGGTATAATGGCAATGAGCGAAGGGAAGTGGGATGGAGCCTACCATTTTGGCTACCTTTCCCTTGAATTTTTTTTTAATTCATACCCTCTTCCCTACCTTGTTAGATTTGACGAAAAGAAGGCTCATCCAGGACAGGAGAGTAGGGGCCAAGTGTTTGAAGGCTGTTGTGATGAGAAGGGCTCTGCTGGGCCCGGATGACTCACCTTTAACTAGGTGAGCAGGTAACTCAGTGCGTGGAACTTGTGAGTCCAAGTCATCATAACAAGTTTCTCCTGCGCCTGACCTCACCCAGGGCCCTGGGGCCCATCAGAGATATTCCATGGGTAGAGGTCAGCTTGCATCACCTCCTCCCAGGGGCTTCTGGCCCTGTGAGAATGTGCTCACAACGTCCATTTCTCCAAGGGGAGTATGAGGTGGAGTGTCCGGTGTCCTGTGGGCCCTTCTCTCACTGTTATCTGCTATCCTTCCTCTCAGCCCCAATACCCCCCAAAGCAACTAAAACCAAAAGGGGGGGAAGCAGAGAGTGAAAGAGCAAGCCAAACTCCACCCAGTGGTGTGCTGGTAAATGGTTTACATGGTTTACAACAGACTGGAAGGGAGCATGGAGGGGAAGCCCTAATTTGCAGTTTTTACTGATTCCTGTGGTATAAACACTTCCACCGTGGTCAGTTTCAGGCTACAACGTGATGCCACAGAAGTGGAGTTGGGAAAATGTGTTCAGTAGCACCATACAAATACAAAATATGAAATAATGCCTAAAGCAGAGATAATAGTAAATTTAGTCAAAGAATTTGGAAGTAATGAGTATTTTGAGGATTTGTTACCTTTGTGTTTAATGTAACTTATTATACATTTATACAGTTTAGTTTCCAATCATGGCTTTGTTTGATGACCACTGAAAAGTGGACACTTGGCTATCGAAAGCCAGCTTGAGCCAGCTCCAGTATATCATGGCCCCAGCCATGGGACAAGAAAAGAGGCTAAAGGTGTGTCCGTGATGCTCAACATGTCAAGGGCATCCCATTTGGCCACCTTCCTCCTTCTGTGCCCCTCACCCCCCTATATAAAGTGTAGAACTCAGGGGCTATTTCTCAGGGCAGAGAGAACACAAGAGACTCACAGGAAACCCCACTATGCAATCACCACTTTCTCCTCCCTGTAAGGAGGCAACAGTGACACTAGGGGACATGAAAACATGCACCTGAGGAAGCAGATCTGGGAGTTTTTTGGTTTCTGTTCAGCCTGAGATGTTGCGAGAGCTTCCACATGTTGGGTCCCAGACTGGCTTCCACAGGCCTTGGCTCTGAAAGTCCATCTCTGGGACACCTGGGTGAAAGCATCTGCCTTCAGCTCAGGTCATGATCCCAGGGTCTTGGAATCAAGTCCCACATCGGGCTCCCTGCTCCTCGGAGAGCCTGCTTCTCCCTATGCCTCTCTCTTTCTCTCTCTCATGAATAAATAAAAAATAAAAATCTTTTTAAAAAAAAGTCCATCTCTGCCCAGGCCTTTGCCCAGTAACCCTAGGGCAGCCCTCCCAGCAGCTGCCCAACTCCTGCCCCTCAGATCTGTGCTCCTCCTTTTCATCCCAGCTCAGCTTCCCATCCCTCTCTGTAGCTACCTTTGCCCTCTCTACAGGCCCTATATGCATCCCCTCAGGCCCACCCCATGCAGGCTGAAGCTCCCCTCTCCTCTTCTGCCCCACAGAAGCTCCCAGCCTTTCAGCTGTGGGGGTCTTCCTGCCCAGGGAGTAGATACCTTAGCCACCACCATGGGAAGCCACATGGCTTGAGAAATCCTGCAAGCTTCCACAGATCTCCAATGCCTCTCTCATTCCTAGGGAGAGAGCTACATCCAGACACCTGGAAAAGACCCAGAGCTGGAGAGTGGCAGCAGTGAGAGGAAAAATCAACAGAACCTTGAATTGGGGGACATGTTAGTCAACTGGCAAGGGCAGGAGGGGCTCCTGCCCCAGGACTCACCAGTCCCCACAACGAGGCCTACTGCAGCCTGACAAGTGGTGGCCCCAGGGATGCAGAGCTCTGTGGGAGCACATGCTGCAGGCACCAGGAGAGGTCCAAGAACTCAGTTGTCAGATGAGTAAAGGTTTGTTTTTCCCCTGACCAGAGGTTTTGCTTCTGTTGCTGGTGTTGTGCTCTAATTGCAAAGAAGTTATTCATCATTCTGGACTGGTGGGGAATTTGCTGGGCTTACCAGGAATAGGCTGGCCAGGTTTCTTGCATTTGCTCAGGCCTATAGCAAGACAGGGCCCTGGGAGAACTTTTTTTGTCCTGTACGTAGGAAAAGTAAGCAAACTGCATATAATTTCTTACAAACCGTATGCTATGCCCTTCACAAATACAATTAAACACCTCATGACTTCTCTCTGACCTTTGGTGTCCACAGATGGGCTAACATGTGGGGCAGGGCTAGTGAGGGGTGGGGGCTAACAGAGTCTTAACATCACCTGGCAGTTGCCAGATCTCTCCAACCCTGCGCCAATGGAAAATGCTGAAAGTTTCTTTTAACTCATTACGTGAAATTGACTGAAGGCCCAAGTTTGACTTTGGAGTTCCCATGCTTCTACCCCAAAGCTTACCCTTGGTGTGCTCCTCCATTCTTTTCTCCACTCTCTTTTCCACTTTGGCCATGCCCATTCTTCAAGGACAATAATCCTTCCCAATGTCTCTCAGGCAGAAACTTCTGCCTGTCCACCCAATTCTCATTCAAATTTTCTGATACCACAAATCTCTTTCCACTCTCTAAATAGCTGTGCTAAACAGCTGAGCTTTTCTTCTGCATTTCCAATGGGACTTTTTGAGGGCTGTGTGTCTTCTCGCTAAAGTGTAGGTGGCCACCTAACCTACCCGAAGTCTCTCAGAGCTGAAGAAAGAATCCGGAATTAGGAAGTAAAGAGGGCATTCCCTTGCTCCTCACACCCTGCCTACCCCCTGGGGCTCAGGCCCATGTTTGAGGAGAGTAGCCAGCATGCAGAGAGGCCTGCTCAGGCTAACCGTGAACCCACTTTCCTCAGTACATGAGTCCTTTCTCCCCATTCGAAGTTTCTCAAGCAAGAAAGAACTCTCCTAAGAAATCTTCTCCCCTTTTAACCCATTTTGGTCATTGTGGAGATGAGAGTCTCATGAATTAGAGCCATGTTCTAGCTGGAAGGATGCACAGGGCAGCTGGTCTATTATAGAAGAAACGGACAAATGACTGGAAGGGCCCATCAAGGCCTGCCACAGCTGAGGGCGAAGTTCACACAGAGAACACTCACTCTGCTTCCTCCCCACTTTTTCTTCAAAAGTAGAAGATAAAATAATACTTTTGTCTGAACCTAAACGTTTTTTTTTTTAAGTTTAATGTTGCCTATAATGACTGGGATCCTAAATGTCAGAAAACTTTGAATTTTGCCTTGCTGTTTTTTAATATGATGGAAACCAGCCCATTTAGCTCCATTACAGGAATCATTGAAGCACCGGGCAGGAGTGATGTGATAACCAAATCACACAGTGGTGAGTAAGACCCGGGGTGAGATTGCCTGAGCAACACATTGACAGGAATGACTGAAACGTTTGCACGCTTCTTAATTTAATGTCTCAGCTTTAATGTTTGCATTTCTTGGTCTTTTTGCCAGGAAAAGTCTCTAACATGTCATCATTTACAGAGAAAAGTAATGTTTTAGCAACATGAAAAAAATGTAAGTCAGTACATGAGACTAACCATGAACATTTAGTTACATTTCTTACCCAGAAGAAAGGCAGCATTCAAGAAACCCTGGGCTGAACTGCATCTGCATGCTTCTCAACAAGATTGGAATTGCACAAAGGGATCCAGCCAGGTTTCAAAGAGGGACTTGCTTATTTGCTTGAGATTTATGGTCGGTTAGAGAAAATGTTTTCTAAAGAGTAAATGCTCCCTTCTAGTCTTTATAATCTGGCCATCAGATGGTGGAAGGTGGAGGGAGTTACCAGTTACTCTAGATTCCAGTGGGCAGAGCTTGCTTGGTCATTTGGGGGCAGGGGGGATTTTCTGTAGGGCCTGCAATGCTCCAGTTTTGCAAATTTACTCCTTGAACTGCATTTAAAAAAAAAAAAAAACTTAAATGTATTGTACTATTTTCATTAATATAAGATATAATTGATTGAGGTTACAGGGTAAACGATGGAAAATCTCCCATGAAGTTAATAATCAATCAAGAAGCTAATTCTTCTTAATTAATTAAATCTGCCATTTAGGGCGTCTGGGTGGCTCAGTTGGTTGGGCGACTGCCTTCGGCTCAGGTCATGATCCTGGAGTCCCTGGATCGAGTCCCGCATCGGGCTCCCTGCTCGGCGGGGAGTCTGCTTTGCCCTCTGACCCTATCCCCTCTCATGTGTTCTCTCTCATTCTCTCTCTCTCAAAATAAATAAATAAAATTAAAAAAAAAAAACACCAAAAAAACAAACAAACAAACAAAAAAAATCTGCCATTTATTTGGTAAACACTGCCACAAAGCGTCATGTCAGGTGCTGTGGGGAGACGGGCAGACAGATGTATTTTGTGTCTCCCCAAGGAGCGGTGGTTCCACAAGTAGTGTGAGGAGTGTTTTAGATGGTGCAGTGATGGGCATTTTTATTTCAATCATATTATATTTTTTAAAGATGATTTATTTATTTATTTATTTATTTGTTATTTATTTATTTATCAGAGAAAGGAAACACAAACTGGGGGAATGGTAGGCAGAGGGAGAAGCAGGCTCCTTGCTGAGCAAGGAGCCCGAGGCAGGACTCGATCCCAGGACCCTGGGACCATGACCTGAGCCAAAGGCAGATGCTTAACCAATCAAGCCACCCAGGCGTCCCATCAGTCATTATTATTTATTTTAAATGGATACTGGAAAATGTATATACAACAAGCACACCAACTTTGTGTCTTTTGCCAATTTTTATTGCTTTCTGTGATGCTAAAGTAAACATTTAAATTTGAAAAGTGAGTCCACCTGAATATTTTAAGAAAATAACAATACTTTAAAACACATTTTGAGAAGTCACATTTTAAATAGATATTGAATGAATAAATAACATTTGTCATAAATTTTAATTAGTAACATATAAAAATCATAAAATTTTGAATGCGGTATGTGACTAAAATTTAGGAAACATTGAAATAAGCTACCTTCTCTACTCTCAAAGGAGTTTATAATAAATACTGAGTTTAAAATAATAATAATAATAATAATCATAATAATAATAATAGTTCTGTAGCACTAACTATGCCCCAGACATTATTCTTGGCACTTTATCCATTTTACAGAATAAACTGAAAGAGAGTTGTAGAGCAGGAAGGTCGAGTACCTGGCATAAGATGAGCTGGGGTTGTGTCATTTCCCTGACACCTGTTAGCCATGAAACTTTAATAAGGTACTTACCTCCTGGCCCTCAGTTTCTTCTTTGATAAGGTGATAAATACAATGTCTGTCCTCTAAGATTACTTCAAAGATCACATGAGCTGATACATGTTAAAGCACTTAGTACCCAATAAATGATAATTTAAAGAGATTTTAAATGGGAGTTAGCCAGATCCTAATGCACAATCTCAAATCCTTGGATTTTTCTCTCTTTCTGGAAGTCTTAGTGTTCTCTTTGCTTCTGGTCTCTTTCGCCATCTAAAGGGATGGGCTCCCATCTGTGCGACTCCTCTTGTTGAAAAGAGGTCAAAGGTCTTAGAAAGTCTAGGTTTGATGCTGGTGGGCAGCTCACCAGCCATGTGAACTGGGTAAACTGTCATATCTCTGACTCATTCCCTCAACTACACCTTGGCATCAGACTTGACAGGTGAGGTTTTGAAATTAGAAAGATCTGGATTAGAATCCTGGCTTTGCTTCTTAGTAGTTGTTCAACATTAGGCTAGTAACTTCAGGTTTCTGAGCCTCAGTTTCTTCACCTTAAAAATGGGGATGAAAATAACTCCTTCTCAGAGGTCATCACTGACCACTCCCACCCCTGGCTGATGAATATGCCCTGCTAACATCACCTACGTAGTGTGAGCCACCTCCTATCCCATGATACCCTCAAGGCCAGGATGTTGTCCTGTTGAAGTTTTGTATCCCTGGAAACCAGCAGAGGATCAGGGACATGGTGGATCTTCAGAAGATATTTGTTGAATTAATAAATTTTTTTTAAAATGCTCTTCAGGGGCGCCTGGGTGGCTCAGTCATTAAGCGTCTGCCTTCGGCTCAGGTCACGATCCCAGGGTCCTGGGATCGAGCCCTGCATCGGGCTTCCTGCTCCGCGGGAAGCCTGCTTCTCCCTCTCCCACTCCCCCTGCTTGTGTTCCTTCTCTCGCTGTGTCTCTCTCTGTCAAATAAATAAAATCTTTTAAAAAACTGCTCTTCAGAGAGTAACAAGAGTGTTTGAGAGGATGTGGAGAAATTGGAACCCTTTTGCATTGTTTGTGGATAGGAATGTGAAATGGTGCAGCCACTGTTGAAAGCATGTAGAGTCTTCAAAAATTTAAACATAGAGTTACCATATGATCTAGCAATTCCACATATATCCCAAAGAATTGAAAGAAGGGTCTTGAACAGATATTTGTAACCCCGTGTTCATAGCAGCATCATTCACAATAGCCAAAAGTTGGGAGCAACCCAAATGTCCACCCATAGAAGGGTGAATGATAAACAAAATATGGTATATACATACAAAGCAATATTTAGCCTTTAAAAGAAGGAAAGTCTGACACATGTTACAACATGGATGAACTTTGAGGACATTATGCTCAGTGAAATAAGCTAGTCACAAAAGGACAAATACTGTATGATTCCACTTACACGAGGTACCTAGAATAGTCAAATTTACAGAGACAGAAAGTAGAATGGGGGTTACCAGAGGCTGGGGGGAGGTGAGAAGGGAGTGAATGTTTAATGAGTGCAGAGTTTCAGTTTTATAAGATGAAAAGAGTTCTGTGGTGGTGGTTGCACAACAATGTGAATGTACTTAGTACCACTGAATTGTACACTTGAAAATGGTACATTTATTTTTTGGTGAAGTTTGCCACCATTAAAAATGTATATCAACCTCTGGCAAGAGAAACAAAAACAAAATTAAACTACTGGGACTACACCAAAATAAAAAGCTTTCATACAACAAAGGAAACCATCAACAAAACAAAAAAGCAACCTATTGAGTGAGAGATGATACTTGCAAATGATATAACTGATAAGAGGTTAATATCCAAAATATATAAAAAACTATACAACTCAACACCAAAAAAAAAAAAAAACCCAAATAATCCAATTAAAAATGGGCAGAGGACCTGAATAGACTTTTTTCCAAAGAAGACATATAGATGGCCAATAGATAATGAAAAAATGTTCAACATCACCAATCAACAGGGAAATGCAAATTAAAACTACAATGGGATATCATTTTACACCTATCAGAATGGCTAAAGTCAAAAACACAAGAAATAACAAGTGTTGATGAGGATGTGGAGAAAAAGGAATACTGGTACACTGTTGGTGGGAATGCAAACTATGCAGCCATTGTGGAAAACAGGGTGGAGTTTCTTCAAAAAATTAAAAATGGAATTACCATACAATCTAGTAATTCCACTACTGGATATCTACCCAAAGAAAACAAAAAGACTAATTTGAAAAGATATATGCATACCTATGTATATTCCAGCATCATTTACATTACATTAGCCAAGATACAGAAGCAATTCAAGTGTCCATAGATAGATAAATGGATAAAGAAGATGTGATATATATATATATATTCCAATATATATATTATTGAATATTATATGAATATTATATATTATATGAATATTATTCGGCCATAAAAAAGAATGAAATCTTGTCATTTGCAACAACATGGATGGGTCTAGAGGGTATTATGCTAAGTGAAATAAGTCAGAGAAAGACAAATACCATACAATTTCACTCATATGTGGAATTTAAGAAACAAAATCAATGACCAGGGGCGCCTGGGTGGCTCAGTCATTAAGCGTCTGCCTTTGGCTTGGGTCATGGTCCCGGGGTCCTGGGATCCAGCCACACATCGGGCTCCTTGCTCGGTGGGGAGCCTGCTTCTCCCTCTCCCGCTCCCCCAGCTTGTGTTCCCTCTCTTGCTGTCTCTCTCCCTCTGTCTGTCAAATAAATAAATAAAATCTTTAAAAAAAAAAAAATCAATGACCAAACCAAGAAAAAGCCAGATCAACAAAAAACCAGACTCAAATATAAGGAACAAACTGGTGGTTACCAGAAAGGTGGGGGGGAGTGGGTGATATAGAT
Organism: Mirounga leonina; assembly: GCF_011800145.1. Lineage (NCBI taxonomy): Eukaryota > Metazoa > Chordata > Mammalia > Carnivora > Phocidae > Mirounga > Mirounga leonina. The sequence continues at coordinate 2,307,765 of NW_023270709.1, read as the reverse complement.
AAAGATTAAAAGCACACTTATCCTGATGAGCACTGAGAAATGTATAGAATTGTTGACTCATTATAATGTGCACCTGAAATTAATGTAACACTGTACATTAACTGTACTGGAATGAATGAATGAATGAATAAACTGTTCTTTTCCTTCCTGTTCTCAAGCAACCCCAAGCCTCGACATTCATATGAAGGTAAACAGTGGAGCCAAAGGCAGAGTGTGGGGCCTAGAGGAGTAAAGAGGACGGGGGATGATAGAGGGAAGTCTCCCCAGGGAGGGTGGGGGATGGAGGTGAGAGAGGGCGACAGCCATAGCCAGGAAGTCAAGAAAGGGTTCATCTTCAATATGATAGCTGGGAGGGACAGACCATTCATCTGGGAGAGGAGATGAGTGGGAGGGAAAGGGCACCCAAGGGGAAATGGGCAAAAGAACTGAACCCCAGAGAAGGCAGGAAAGAAAGAGTTCTCTCCTTTTCTCTCCCCGCAAGCCAGGGAGGAACTTCCTGTGGCAGAGAAAGTTCACTCACATGCTGTGTCCCCTGGAAAGGCAATGAGTCTATGGGGTCCACTGGGGACCCCACACAGAAATGTAAGAAAGGAAATAGACACACAGGCAACACACACACAAGTTTAAAGAGACATACAAACTTAAAAGAATTACATTTTGTGCTTTTTTTTTCTTCTGATAACAAAATAAGTGATCATTGGAGAAATTTTGGAAAATACAAAAGAGACACAAGAAACTTTAAAATTGCCATCACTCCACCATTTTAAAAGAATCTATCACATTGTTTTGAAACTTGCTTTCTTTTCTCTTAACAAAGTAACATACATTTTCCTGTGTCATAAAACACTTGTATGCCATACAAATTTTTAAATGGTTATATAACATTTCATTCTATAGATGCCCCATCATTTAGTTAATACCTCTTTGGGCACTGTTGGGCATATTAGGCAGATCCATGTGAGTTCATGCCTCTGGTATCTACCAAGGGCCAGACGCTGCTCCAGGTACTGTGTATACAATGGCAAACCCAGCTTCTATCTTCAGGGAGTTTATGTTAGGGAAGAAAAATTAATAAACAGGCAATTACAGGTTACAGATTTGTATAGGTACAAATCTAAGTCCATAGTGAAAATTTTTAAGAAATCTCATTCATATTTTTTTAACAATGTAATTTTCATTTTAGCTCTTATTCCATTAGGATAATGAAAACTCAGTGTCAATTAATTTTGTATCTCTCCTCTTCCCTTGAGTTGGTACTAAATTTGGCATTGCTTCTTTGGCACCCAGGCAAGTGGTAGGGGGGGAGAAAGTGAGGAGGGGGTCTATTCCTCAGGGCGATCTTCACTCAAACACATCCTGGGATGCCCACCATCCAGTCTGATGGTCACTGGCCAAAACAGGTTACCATGGAGCCCTATTTCAGTCCCCCCCACCGCCCACCATTCCATAACCTGTGCTTCCCCACCCTTCCTTTCCACAGATTTTTCTCAGGTTTACTATTCTCTAAGGGCTTTCTCCAGGAGGCAGTGGATAGTTCTCCATTATCAGGGAGCTGCTGAAGTCCCTACATTCATTTCTTCTCATTCTTCTTCTTTGATGTTCTGAGCATCTTTCTCTAGTCTGGGGTGGGAGACCAGACAGGGTTGAAAAGGTTTATCTTGCGTAAATGCCCGGCTTCCTTGAGTCCTCTATTTTTTTTTTTTTTTTTTTTTTTTGTCCCCAGAAACAGTACCTGTAGAAGATGAATGCCAGGAGCAGACAGCCAGGTTATTTTCTTTCTGCTCTGCAGCAGTGATTGCCTAACTGCTTGGGAATAATCAGAGGGGAGAGTGTAAATAGTGGGGAACTCTTTTCTCAATACTCCAACAACATGATCCTTTACAGAGCCAAACAGAAGGCACAAATAAAAAAGCCTACTAACCTAGTCATAGAAGTTGGAGAAATGTTTCCAGAAAGAGAAGATGTCATGGCTAAGACTGAGTGGAGAAAAGGGTGTTAGCCAGGTGACCAGGCAGCAGCAGGAGAAGTCTTCTGGGAGAGAGAGGAGAGGTGCCTTTGGGCACTGCAATAGCTCAGCAGAACTGGAGTGTGAAATCAGAACGGGGGATGGCAAGAAATAAAGGTAGAGGCTTCAGATGCTTTTGCTGATTTTCTTCCAGAAAAAGATTGCTATGGAAACTTGACTGAGAAAGAGAAGGAAAACAAAGGTAAAGGAAGTTATATTTGCTGGAATGATTCTCTTTAAAGCCACCATCATGCTTAAGCCTATGAAAAAAATGGAAAGAACCGAGAATTGTAATTTACCTAAAGTAGAGAAACAGCAGCTTTTGAAGATAATAAAATGTTCATAATTTGAATTATACAGATTCCAAACTTTTGAACAGTCACTCAAGGACAGGGATAAAATGAACTTTACAATTGATTATGATAGACAGATGGGCTAAACAAAGATGACAGAGGAAATATCTAAAGACAGCCATCTGTCACAGCATATTGTCAAACTAGCAGGAGCAGGGGTCACGGAAGGTAACCTGGAGGTCACTAAAGGGTACCTATAACACCCTATAATTCATAACTCTTCACTAATTCTGAAGATATCTATCTGCCTGAGTTAATTTAGGTATAGACTGTCCTAGAAAAAAATGAGATATTATGACCCCTGGAGTGTCTTTCCAGAAGATGATGTAGAATTTGATGATGTTTTTCTGCCATCAATAAACACTGGAGTGCACTTTATGTAAAACTATTTATTTGTCAAAGTAATACTTGCTTTAAGGAAACTAAACCCAAGACAGTCAAACTTGCACTGTATATAAAGAAAGGCTTGAAAACATCGGTACCTGAGGGAGGTGTGAAATTACTTAAACAAGTTCAAGGGCTCAAAATCTCTTTGAAATTCTTGGGGCGCCTGGGTGGCTCAGTCCGTTAAGCGGCTGCTTTCCGCTCAGGTCATGATCCTGGGGTCTTGGGATCGAGCCCCACATCTGGCTTCCTGCTCAGCGGAGAGCCTGTTTCTCCCTCTCCATCTGCCTGTCACTTTGCCTACTTGTGCTCTCTCTGTGTCAAATAAATAAATAAAATCTTTTTTAAAAAATCTCTTTGAAATTATTTTTTAGACATAAGGAGTCGAGATACTATTTGAAAAAATTTGCTTATATATACTGACTCAAGTTCATGCACACTTGTTGAGCAGATAAAACCCCAAAAAGCAGTATGATAGTTTATATTCCCACTAGCTTTATTTGATTACCACTTTAAAAATTCAAAATTATTCTAAGCTAATATTCTGGGGCTCCTAGACACAGATTACAAACATTTCTCACAGTTCCACGAAGTCTTTGGCTGCAAGGTTTTTAACACCACAAGCTGCAGTCCTGTCCTTCTAGTGTTCCCACTAGACTTGTAAGCAGTTGATAGGCTCTTTTGCTACACAGAGTTTTATGTTATATTTCACATTCCGGATGCTGGTTAACCTACATCTCCTCCTCTTTAACAACAACGACAAAATCAAAGAAGCTATGAATATAAAAGGAAACAACAATTTCTTTGGGTCTACTAGACCTTTTAAAACACACAAGGAAGAAGAAGGAAAGGATTGTTCAGTACTCTCCTTAGATGTGTTTCCATGGGCTGGAGAAACTGCCCTATGCTGGGACAAGTTTTGCTGTTTTTTTTAAAACTAGCAGAGCACTTTGAGATCTGATTTTACGGACGCATATGACAACCAGGAAGGAAGCAGGCTGCCGAAGCAACCTCTCTGAAAGAACACAACAGAAAGAGGAAGTATTTTAAAAGCTAGCAAGATGAGTGTTTAATAACACACACAGCTCATAACAGATTAATTTTTTAAAAAGTCTTTATTTAACAACTACGTAAAACACCAGATTGTCATGAATATCAATCTTTTGAAAAGCAATTTACACCAAAATTTATGACATTATTATGTACAATCATTTTCCACGGAATGATCTGCCTAGTTCTCTAGACACCCTTGCCTGGGAGGCCTAACAGCAAGATGGAACCAGCATAGCTTTGGATTGACGTCAAGGGAGCTGCTTGGTCCTAGCCACTTAGACAGATGGAGTGCAGGGAAATGAATCCCACTACCCATTAGGTTCCTTCCATCTCAGAGGCTAAAGCAAAACATGAGTTTATACTGGAGGAGGACTGGCCTGCTGGACTTGCAGTTCTTGTCCACATCCCATCTTTCTTTTCCTTCACTTCAACTACACTTCACCTACGTGCTTTCCTAAAGGCAGTAAAAATAAATACCAGGAAAATCAACCTTCTCTGCATTCATGTCACAAGTTATTTGACACTAGTTAGCAAGAGATGGATGAGACCCACCTACATTGAGGGACTGATCAATCTCAAAGATGGAGCTATGAGAAAAGTAAGTTGCAGAACAATGCATATGGCAGGACAGCCCTAATGCAACATTTAAATAGATGCCAGTCAGCTATAAACTAGGGAGATAGATAGTAAAAATATAGACTTTAAGGAAGCTCACCACTTCCAGGAAAACATTTACCTGTGAAGAAAGGGGAGAAATGTGATCAAGGAGGAATGAAACGGAGTCTGAACTAAAAAAATATTTGCTAGAAAAAAAATTGATGTTTACTGGTACAGCCAACACAGAAGCAAGGATTCTCTGGGGATGCATGTCCACCTGTTGCTCAGCCTCTCAAGCAAAAGCCCATGCCAGATCCTGCACCAAGACCCCCAGAGTTGGAACAACTCTGGGGTTTACACACAGTGACATGCAAAGACAACCTTGTTCATACCTTAGCCCAGTGTGTGTCTTTTTCTAAATGCAAACCTGGGCATATCTGTGCTTTAGTGATAACCATATTGTCATGTTGCTTATTCCATGCAGGATTTTAAATTTTATCTCCCAATGGAACAGTGTCTTCCTAGCTCCAGGCAACAGTCTTGCTGGGTTCTCTATAGGGCGATAACTGTCCTGTTTTGCCTGGGACTGAGGGGGTTCCAAGGTTTGGGTTTTAAATGGGTTGGTCACCCTGGTTCTTTACAGTGTTCCAGAAGACATCAACAACCGCCCACTGTTTTACTAAATCCAAAGAACAAGAAACAAGCCATTAGAACATGCACCTGTGAGACTTACACATTTTTTAACCTTGCCATCTAAAGCTTTTTAGCATAATAAATGCCTAAACTCTTCTATCGTATCTTCAATTGAGAACAAACTAAATTCTACTTATCAAGTCAAGAAATGAGGCAATCATTCATTTTCAAAATCCTGAGACAGCTGTCAGGATTCTTTACCCTGATTATTTCATAATTCATTCACTAGCTCATAGTCTGGATTCCTCCAAATTAAAAAAATAATAATAAAAAGTCAAAGTATATGGGACTAAACATGAGAAAGGGGGAAGTGGCCCAAGCCAAGAGTATTTTCCAGAAAATGTAACTCCAGTGTTAAAGCAGCTTAATATTAAAAAAGAAAGACGAAAGAAAAGAGTTTGCAACAGCAATAGAAATCAGGCATCTACTTTGAGAATTCAGAAGACACAGCACCCCTGGGACTGACACCAGAGAACTTCTCTGAAGCGCTGGCATGGGGTTAAATATTCTCCAGGCAAGAGGGCCACATACACTGGGGCTTGTGTCACAGTGGTTCTAATTTTGCTTTCAAATCCCCCTTAGGATAATATACCCTAAAATACTTTGCATCTATAAGATGTATAAATTACTACAATTCACAAAATATAATCTGCTGTCCATGTGTATTCACTTTTAGCGGCTGATGAAATTCCTTAAACTGTGCTATGGACTGCATGGTGGTGGAGTTCTACAACAGCAATGCCTCTAAAAAGACTGAGGTAAATCTGTACTGTTAGGTTAAGAGAGCACTGCATGAAAGTGGCTGCAAGATGATCCTATGAGGTTTTTTGAGCTGACGTATATCTACAGAGAAGTGAAATGTATTGGAAGAATAAGTCAAACTCTTCTTGTGGATATTTCAAGGGAGCAGGATTTGGGCTGGGAAAAAGAAAGAGGATGTTGCTTCATTTTTGCCTGTCTATATTACTTACATTTTCTGTCGTTAATATGTATTACGCTATCATTAAAAACTCCTTGGGGCACCTGGGTGGCTCAGTCAGTTAAGCGTCTACCTTCTGCTCAGGTCATGATCCTGGGGTCCTGGGATCTAGTCCCACATCGGGCTCCCTGCTCAGCGGAGAGCCTGCTTCTCCCTCTCCCTCTGCCCCTCCTCCCTGCTTGTGCTCTCTCTCTCGTTTGCTCTTTCGCTCTCTCTCAAGTAAATAAAATCCTTTAAAAAAAACTCCTTTTAGAAGTTAAAAAAATAACATTCCAATGCTTCATTGCTTACTAAACTGGATAAAGACTATATATAATCTGTCTAATGCAAAGGATACAGTTTGTTGAATGAATTAAAAATATAGATTAGAATAAGAGATTATGCTAAGTGAAATAGATCAGCAGAGAAAGTCAATTATCATATGGTTTCACTTATTTGTGGAACATAAAGAATAGCATGGAGGACATTAGGAGAAGGAAGGGAAAAATGAAGGGAGGGAAATCAGAGGGAGAGATGAACCATGAGAGACTATGGACTCTGAGAAACAAACAGGGTTTTAGAGGGGAGAGGGGAGGGGGGATTGGTTAGCCCAGTGATGGGTATTAAGGAGGGCACATACTGCATGGAGCACTGGGTGTTATATGAAAACAATGGATAGTGGATCACCACATCAAAAACTAATGATATATTGTATGGTGACTAACATAATAAAATTTAAAAAAAAAAAAAAGAGTGGCATATATTTGAGAACTACTAAGCCTTTTGCCAAACCTGAAAGTAATAGCTATTTTTCTGTAGTATGATAAAAATATCAGTTGCCAGCATCAGTCTAAACATCTGTACTTTTCCAAAACAATCAACAAGGAAGTGATCAGGTTTACTTAAGCAACTGGAGATCTTAGTGATTCTATAAAAAGATGTATTTGGAAAAAGCCCAGTAATTTTAAGGCCCTGTCAAACCATATTGGCAGGAGGAAGCATATAATATACAAAATAAGCAAAAACAGCCCCCTGAATCTGCAGTTATGCAATCAGTGAAATCCTGTCATCATCTTTCCTAACAGAGTTCACCAAATTGAAAAGCATCAGCTCCTCCTCTTTAGTGTTGTCATGGATAACTAACTGATAGCCAAACAAAACAAACAGGGTAAGAGGGGAAATGTCACCAAGTTTCAAAAATATATCTTTAGTACTTGGATTGTTGATCTTTTTTTCTTTTTTAAGAAAAAAGTTTTGGCAACAATTTCTACAGAATGAGAGACAAAAAGACAAACAAAAAATATCTTAAGTAGCCATTAAAAGATTGTAGAACTTACAAAAATATGCTAATCAAGGGTAGTCCTAATGCTTCTTGGTTCCAGAAAACACCAACTGGCTTCTAGGGGCACCCAAGGAGAGAGAGCAAATGGGAGGCAGTGTGAGATAGGGCAGGGAAGTCCGTGCCGGGGTGAGACCCAGGCCAGGTGGAGTGATCAGCCACCCCAAAGCTGGAGGCACTGTGGTCCAACCTCAGTCAAAGATTCTCTTTCTAACAGCAAGCATTTTCTACAAGAGCAACATCTTCTATGTGCATTAATACATTTCTTTTGTGGGCAGAGTCACCTCAAATTTAGATATTATTTCCCTGAGAAATAGTACAACACTTATGTGCTTTTATCCCTCTAGTTAGTGGTCAATACTGAAACACAAGTTTTCTCAGTTTTCAAGCAAGAAATAATCCACATCAAATTAAAGATAGCATTTGAGTAAATGTAAACACACCCTTTGGTCAATTTTCACAGTAATCATCAAAGATGGCAGTCTACAGCAGACCCTGAAAACTGTCCTTCCTTTTGGAATAAGCTCATCTGTCAATTAGATGGAGCTGGTTTTTTTACACTCATTCCTGTTGAGATTCTCCTCAAGTGTTGAATTGAAGCCCCAATTTCCAAGTTTCTCAAAAGAAAAAGAGGGAGTTCAGTCAGCTGTTCCTGTCAAAGTCAGATATTTACAATGAAACAAAATCACTTGTCTTGACATTTTTCATTCTTGAATGGAGGAGTGGCGAATAGATCTGTGATAATCCTCTGGACTGCTAATGTGTTCAGGTAAATCATAGCTCCTCAGGAAATGTCCACTGTTTTGCTGAGCAAAATAATATAGTTGTCTGGCTAGGAGAGGTTCGACCTTTAATAAGAGATTTTAAAAAGATATTTTTGAAATATTCTTTTTAACATCCTGCAATTGGCTTATCACTAAATAACTCAATATCTGAAGATATGGTAAAGTTAAATCCAAGGTTAGGTGCTATCCAAATCAAAACATTCTGAAGACGCAATTTTTTGTTAGCCCTTATGTATACCAACCTGAAAACCGACTCTACTTAATTCTGAGTTTTTACTATAGTTAAAGTCAAAGATGGTATTTTTAAATTAATAGCTGCTTAAAATTTATGTTTAACTAAGCATAAGCAAATCAGGTAAAATGACCAAATTAAAAGGAAATTTGAGGTGATTAATGAACTTTGAGGTAACTCAGAATAATTTAGGCCAATAAATTTTTCCACAACCACAGTATGACAGGGATGAGGGTGTAAATCCTGAACAATTTACAATTCCTGGATGACCTTGATAATCTGTATATTTCTAAGATAAAGGAAAAAAGAAGGAGCAAAATCTATACAAACAACAACACTGTTATTATGGGGAAAGAGAGGTTAATTGACCTCAAGTTCATCTAGTTTGGCTATTTATGTGGATCATATTCACTAAAATAAATTCAGCTTTCAGAATTTCCTTAATTTACAGCATCTAAGAATATTGAATACTTTGTTAATCAATTCTGCTACTAAATTGAGCTTTTATGTTACTTGATATATAGAAACTTAAGCATAATTCATATAAAATACCTGAAATAAATTAAATCCATAATAAAAAGGAGTAGGGACTCTTGGGTGTACACATATCAATTTTTCTTTTCCATCCCAGACAACTCAATTCCAGGGACCCTTGCTTGAGGAACACATAGTTGCCTAACTCAGAGGAGGGCTAGTGCACCCAAAAAACCCTTAAAGTCAGACTGATGCAGGAGTTTTTCACCAACTTTCAAGATATTATTTATCAATACCAAGTTTATTTAGTCATTTAACAATCCTAGGTGTTAAGAAGATATCAATTATTATATCAATTACTGGACAGAATTCAAGAAAAAGCTCTAAAGTCTTTTGGTTGGTTGGTTTCTGATTTTACAATCAAGGAGGAGTACTGTGTGTTTAAAATTAGATAGTGTTTTATTTCAGTTATCAATAAAAAACATTATGAGAACTAAAATATGACCTGAATGTTTCTATAACCAAACCCTAACCCTGAGCTTCACCCTAGAGCTCACCCTCAGCTCGGGCCCCAGGGTAGGTCTCCACACAGCCAGTGGATTGATTCCTAACATCTCCCAGAATGGAACACTTTCTGGGGTCAGACTGATTTTTTTCGTACCTGTTACTGCTTTTGTCTAGGCCCAATAATAACTCTGAAAGGTATGTAGCAATGTAAAGTTTTCAAATTCAAAATCTTGGGTATTCAAAACTCTGTTTTCTGTGGCAAATTTATTCCAAATGTCATCTCTATAAACTTTTTATAAAAAAGATGTTTACGTGCTACAGTTGACCCTATTTTAAACTCTGCTAGAGAACACTGATCTACTTAATTTCCTTGACATAAATTCCTCCAAATAACACATGACCCTTGGTTTCCATTAGTTAAATAATTTCTACAAATCTAGAAATAAAAGAGGACTTGGGAAAAAATTGGGGGGACTGCAAAATACATAGGTCAATGGACAGCTTCCCATTTGGGAAAAGCTTCTCCATCAAGTGAAGGTCAGCTAGACAGCATTTTAAAAGCAATATTAAATATAAAAAATTTTAAAGGGCAACTTTTATCACTAGTCCTTTTAAATCCTTATAAAATGGGAATAGGACAACGTCTTGATCTATACACAAGATGGGACGAATGAAGCCCATGGTTGCAGGTTTGTGATGAGTAGACCTCTAGAGCTGGTAAAAACATGTGGGTCCCTGGGCTGTGCTTCCTGCACCATTCACTGGGCCATGCTTCCTCCTTCATGATTTTCCTGTCACTTGACATATACTTTTCATTTGAGACTTTTCTTTCTTTTTTTTTTTTAAGATTTTATTTATTTATTTGAGAGAGAGAATGAGATAGAGAGAGCACATGAGAGGGGGGAGGGTCAGAGGGAGAAGCAGACCCCCTGCTGAGCAAGGAGCCCGATATGGGACTCGATCCTGGGACTCCAGGATCATGACCTGAGCTGAAGGCAGTCGCTTAACCAACTGAGCCACCCAGGCGCCCTCATTTGAGACTTTTCTAATTGAGACCCCGCCCTTGATGAAAAACAGGGAAACTCAATCATTTGAATGTGACTAAATACTCACGTGAGCAGTGATGAGCTTCCTTTGCCTCTGAGGATCTGGAAATTCTTCTCCGAAGCACAGAGTCACCTGGAATCTTGGCAGGGGACGGCCATGGTGAGCAAAAGCTTGCAGCTCTGGAGAAGCCCCATGAGAAAAACAAAACAAAACAAAATCCTGATCAGAAACCATCATTGCACGTGCCAGGTTAAAGCAGGAAGCAAAAGCTCACTGTTGATTTGGAAAACTAAAATAGGAGTGAGTATTCTTTATTTCTCTAAGTGGGGTTCTTAACTTTTAGACCCCAGATATAGAATTACATGTACGTGTTCATAGGTGTGCTTTTCCTGAGAGGGCTCCAGGTTTCACTTGATTCTTTTTTTTTAAATTTTATTTATTTATTTGAGAGAGAGAGAGAATGAGAGAGAAAGCTTGAGCAGGGAGAGGGAGAAGCAGGCTCCCCACTGAGCAGGGAGCCCAACACAGGGCTCGATCCCAAGGTGAAGGCAGATGCTTAACCAACTGAGCCACCCAAGCGCCTCACTTGATTCTTTAAGGGAAATATGCTTTGCAGATTAAGAAACCTTGATCTGCAGCACTGGACCCATGAGAGCACAAAGGGTAGCAGAGGGGAGTGAAGGATGAAGAAAAAGGAAAAGAAATGCAGCCATGTTGAGGCAAAAAAATAATTTATACAAAGGAGAAATTTCATTTAAAAAATCAAAATTTTCTGATTACTTCAAAATGTTATCTCAAAACTGCTGAGCCCTCATTATCCAATATCCGTGCCACTCAGGACCTTTCCATGATTCAGGCATCACTGAAAATGCTTTACTGTTATCTTGGAGACTGAGCACCAGCTGTCTCCTACTTGGCACTAAGCCTAAACTGTGGGACTTTGAGCTGACTTCTTGTCCATCTTGTGGGACTGATACTGATTTGAAATGAAAAAGGTAGTGATGAAACACTAGGGGTCCCCACATTTGTGGATATGTTTATCCTGAAGGCACCACTCCTACCCTAAAGATGCAGAACAAAGACTGTTGGAAAGACACATGTATAATCCCTGACATTGATCCATGTCCCTTTGCCCATATTCAAGATGACTCTTAAGCTCTAACTGCTCCTATTCTTTCCTTTCCACTAGAGTTAAATGTCATTTCTGCAAAAGAAACACACATGGTTGCTGCTACAACTTCTGCAGAACAGTATGCACATGCATCTTGATCAGATATGCACCCTTGGGCTTTGCCTTTAGGGGCTGTCCCTAGTAGTTTGCAAATCCTGAATGGGGAGATATCAAAGATCTTCACTGTTCTCTTCAACTGAAGAAAAGTTTCTAACTAACTCACTGGACTGTTTGACTTCCTGCTTTTTTTTTTTTCTTCCAGAATTCAAATCAAACCTAACTGACTTAGTCAGAATGTGTAAAAGGCGTTCACACTACTGAGGTCTGAGACTACACCTACACAAGCTAATCAGAGTGGCGAGTTGGCACAATTCTCCGAAAAAGTCATGTCTCAAATGCTTGATAACATGAGAACATTCTGTGGGAATCCTTGATTATGCAGAAGCTGGTTTACACAGCTGCAGTTTTTAAGTTCACAGGTTCCTCCTTGAACCTCAGTGAATACTTCAAGATAAGAGGTTGCAGTGAGCAAAAAGCACAGTCCTTGGTTACAGAGGAAGAAAAAAAAACAACTCTTGCTCACAGATAAATATTAAATTCTAGGCAAGTGAATTCACAACCTGCAGATATTCATAGCTGGTACATCATGCCTTTCTGCTTCTTGCCTGTATCCAGCTCTCAGTGACTGTGACTCAAAGTGTAACTTATAGCCTACTTAGAATGGTAGGATTCAAACTCCTAAAACACACATAGTGAGAGAAACTCACAGAAGCAAGTGTCATTCCCCTGGGATACCTTAACTAAAGCCCTAGCCCTGTGGCTTCTGAATCCAAAGAGACCAAGATTCATAGTCTCTGAGGTGATCCAAACCCCCATGGACCCTTTCAGACGCTTTTGCAGACATAAGAGGTGCACACAAGATGCCCCTCAGTAGCTCCTGACTCTTCCTTGGGTGCCCACCATGATTACCACCCTGGACCCCAGAATGGACAAAACAGTCATGGCGCAGATTTGGAGGCAGTTCTGTAGCTCAGAGGGAGGGAGGGGTGTTCAGGCCCACATGCCTTTCTCACCCTGGTGCTGCCTTGGAGAACCAGAGGCTCAGTTCTCCCTCTTCCTCTTGTCACACCTCTTAGTCAAGGGTTAGTCATATAAGGACATATTTGTTTAGGGGCACCAAAAGAGAATTTGGATGAGCCTACAAGAATTTGGGCAACTTAAACCCAAAAGGCTAAGCAAATGTCAACGGTGTCAAAGCACATAGATGTTTCATATTTTTAATTTAAATAAATTGAATCAGGAAGCATATGCAGGGAAAGGAGAGGCATATGAAAATCCAAAGACATAGAGTGTTTCTGAAGGGGCACTTATAAAAGAATAGCTAAAGGACAAGGTACAGAATAAGGTACAGAAAGAGTTGGCAGCTGACAGAACAGCTTTCTCCCTCCAAAAGAGGTATCATCAATATAGATAGTCAAATGAATACTCTGGATGAAGCTTCAACAATAATGTGGCCAGTGGTTTCACAAAAGCCAGTCTGGGGCTAATTTAATTGTCATGAAATCAAAACTAGAAAAACAAAACTTATTGGTTTTAGAAAATATTATTTGAAACATGCATATCATAGAGATAATTCAAAGCCTTCTCATAATTTCCCCTTTGCAAAATCAGTTCCACATACTCTGTCCTTGGTCTCACCTGCTGGAGAGCATCTGCTTAGGGGTAACACATCTCATAACCAAGAATCTTAACAATACACTTCTAACCTTATGATTTTCTTAGGAACCCTAAAAAAGCTGAAACATCAGCAGACATGCTTGCTGAGATCATACTGCCAATAAAGTGTAAACCTTATCAGTCTGTGACTATTTGTTGAATACCAGAATTTCAAGATATCAGCCTGAACCACAATCCCCTTGAGCAATCTTCCTCCTCTTCACACCCCTTTGCTTTTGGAAAGGAGCAGGTGGTAGAGGCAGAGGTGAGAGATGAACAAACAGGAAACCTATTCTCAGATCACGCAGGCTCAGGGATTAATAGAAGGAAGACCTCTGTCTGGGATGGGAGTGACCTGTTTGGACCACTGTAGCAGATACAGTGTCACCCCCTCCATTCTGTCTCTTAGGCTCACAGGTGTGGGATGCTCCATTCTAACAGATAATTTGGTACATTACCTGCTAAAAACTGCTGTGTGTCAAAGAGCTTGCAGGTCTGGTCCCTCTCCAGTTTATTGGGCCGGTCACTGCACAGTGCCAGGGGCCCATCCCAGTAGATCCTGCTCTGGCACAGTCTTTTGGCATAAAGCCCGTCGGGGGCCATCCAGAGGACCACACCCCTTTCCAGGTGGCTCAGAAGTTTCTCGATGTTTTTCCTCTGGCCATTGTCCTCTGGGTAGGGGAAAAGGACCTGGTCCAGGTTACTGGCATCGTAGGTGTGCCCGTGGGAGATCCGACAGCCTTCTGGGCTAGACGTGGTCAGCTCTTTCACCAGGATCTCCCGGTAGTACAAGCAGATGTGGAGCCGGCAGTCTGTAAACACAGAGATTTCATGGTCAGTGCTAAGGGACCAAGGAGCACTGGATACACATCAGGATGCCAAACTATTCAATCAGAACATGTGTATTTGGTGGGACACTGGTGTCCCAGAATACTCCATAAAAAGTAGAAAGTTCCAGGGTCAAGAAAGTGTAGGAAACGCTGCATACCCTCATGTCCCTCATGGAGTCATAGACAGTAAGAGATATTAAGGAAATCCTGCAAGAAATCTATTTAATGTTGTCTAACTCAGCATTTTCCAAATTTGTGTGACCATAGATTTTTTTTTGTGGAGGGGGAATCACACTTTACACTAGTTTTCTGCACAGTATATTTGACTTGTATTAGAGAGCACCACTGGTTAAGAACATTGTGTGTCATTGTTTGGTGATGATTATAGCAATGATGACAACAATTATGTCTAAAATACTAAGTCATGTACCACTGAACAAAATTCATCTTTAAGCATGACAATCAGTTTTGATTTTGGAGGAAGTAAACCCTAAGTTTAATTTCTACTAGCAAAAAGAATATAATGGTGTTTCAAAAAATAAACAAAAATGTTTACATCGGAAACCACCCTAAAATATCAATATGATGTCACTTACATAGAAAAAAATATATATATACATACAAGTGCACATTGAAGTTTCAGCAAAGATAAACACTAAGACTTTAACAGTGGTGATCTCTGGGTGGTAGGAATGTGATGTTTTATTTTCCTTTTTTGCTTTTCTGATTGTCACATTAGTTTTTATGCTATGTGTGTATATACTACTTGTATAATAAAATTAATTCACTTGGAAAGAAAAGAATCAATGAAAAAAAATGTTCTAAGGCTAAAGTCCCACTAGGCTTTCAAAATCTGCCTTGAAAATAACTGTGCTTTCTAAAACATTTAACGAGATGAGTTCACTTATGAAATTTTTCTTCAGAATAGGACCCACAAACTGAAAGGACAAAGCTGGGTTTGCAAAGGACCCCTTAACTGAAATGCAAAAGGGCTTCATGCATAGGCAATAGCTACCCATCCATAACTGCATGGGATTTAAAAATGAATGGGAATCGCAGTTCTCCAACAAATGTGCTCAAGGTTGATAATTAATCTGTACTATGCATACCAAAAAAAGAAACCCACAAAACCCTCTTATTCCTCAGCGGCAGGTTTTGAGACTTAAACAACCCACATCACTGTCTCAATTCTCCACTTCAATTTCTGCTGCTGTAAACACACTAGCAGAGAGCAAGCTCAGACAGTGTACCTTGATGACAGTGAGTGTTGGCCATTTGAGGTGACTTGCAGGGCAAGTTTCATTTCATTTAACGTCATCAGAAATCACGAGGTCACAGTGACATAAACAGCTGTTTATTTCCTACTTTCCAGGCACCTACACAGGTCTTAGGTGCTTAAGAGAAGGGCTAGAAAGTTTCTAAAAACAAGCACAAGGCTTTCTGCTCAGAAACATCTCCCCTCCATCATTTAGGAGCATCTAAGAAGAGAGGCAGCAAGCCTCATTCAGAACTTCAGAACTGAAAAGAAATAAATGGTGAACCTGGAAGCAAGAAAGGTGACCACAACTCTTTGAAATCTTGAGAATTTACTTTATACTTTCTATCATTGATTTTTAAAAAGCCCAAGGGGCAAGGTGAGAATTCTGAGGCTTAAGCTATTCATTTTTAATGTAATTATAAGTCCCATTTTAAAACAACCCAGAATACGATCTAAAAAATAAATATATACACACTACATATGCTTAGCAAACCTTGAGGTGTCTTCCTTAAAACAGGTACGATCTTTGAGCTTGCAGGGATTCTTTTAGAAATGAAACTTTAAAAATCAGCTCTAACCCAAATTTTTTGCAAAACCTATCAAATTTTAGACGAAGACTGACCTCAAGTCTCACTACTTTTAGGCATATGAATGGAAAGGAGCCAGAACTCTTGTCCTCAGGATGACAGAGAGGAAGACCTATTTGTAGCTAAACCTGGAAGGATGATCAGCTTTTCAAAATGAGAAACCCTCGTGTATTTTTCTAAGAAATTATACTACATTGTGAAAATTTTGGCTGAAGGGGGGCCCTTGGTATATAAAGCTGAGGTGTTTGCATATTCCTGGAAATTCAGATAGATGTCAGTGGAAACCCTAAAATGACTCAATTCAAACCAGCATTTAGAATTGGCATCAGAATCAAAAGCTGGCTTCTTAGAGCCAAATATTCTAATGATGTCCTCATTCAAAGAGGTTGGGAGTCAGATGTGTCCATACCCACTCTAGTCCCCAGATGGAAGAAAGCCAGTGCCCATGGGCTGTGCTCAGGGATTCCGCACCCCCACCCAATCAAGTATACCCAAAGGTGAGGGTGGAGCCACAGCAGAAGCCAGCCTCCTGTGGGGGCCTCTAGAAGGGAACACTGCACTCACCTGAGAGCGCCAAGGCTTCAGCAGACCTTATGCTTGGCTCTATGGGGATTCCAGGGGCCTGGGACTCAGGCGGGGCACAAGCATAAAAGGTTCCTGTCACCTGGCAACCTGCATTTGTAAATAAGAATCAGATGATGTCTAAACAGAGTCTGTCCAACTGACGACACACAGGAAGGTCTCCTCTCCCTGGGACGTAGCCACTCAGCCCCTGAGGGGTGCACCAACCCTGGAAGGGAGGGGCCAAGGGCCCTCTAGAACTGACCGGTGGCATTCTCAAGGGACAAAGACAAGTTGAAGTCCAATCAGAAAAAACAAGATTGAAAGAGGAAGAAGCCTTTTCATAGCTTTGGAAGGAAACTTGAAATAATCCCTCTATAATTTTTTCTTTCTTTTTTTTTTTTAAGTTAGTTGACACCTTAATTACCTCACATAATTACCACTGTGTGTGTGTGTGCATCTGTGTGTGTGTGTATGTGTTGTATAGTGGGAATATTTAAGATGTGCTCTCTTAGCCACTTTTAATACAATAGAGTATTGCTAAATACAGTCACCATGTACTTTAGATCCCCAGAACTTATTCGTCTTATAATTGGAAGTTGGTACACTTTGAGCAACATCCCTCCATAATTACCCTGATAAACAGGATAACTTAGGCTCAGAGAGATTTATCCTTGTTCACGCAGCAAGTTGGCAGGAGAGCTGTGAGCTCAGGTTTACCTGAGTTCTGATGCCAAAGAGCCCAATTAAAAACTTACAAATTGTTTAGTCTACATTTATTTAGCTTTCTATTTCTGGCTTCAGGAAGAAAATTGAACCATGTGTTTTGGCAGCATAATAGCTGTGGGTCACATCAAACAGTAATAGAGAAAGAATATCTCAAAGAACATAATTCTGGTGGCACTTCTTTTAATGTCAACTATGCTTCAAAATACGTCCACCTATTCCATATTTTTGTGTAGTTTGAGACATTGCCTTGTTACTAAGGTTCTTAGTTCAATAGAGCCCGATGTATTAGACACAAGTCTGAATTTCAGAAACCAGTTTAATGTTAACTAACTCCTCCACTATGGAACGGAAAGTAACCTTTGTTGCAAATCACTCTTGAAAAGCTAATAAAACCAAACTCTGAGCTTTTTTGTAAACATGACACTAAAAACAATTTTAAATGATGGTATACTTCGTCAATTTCATAAAAGCCAAAAGTGACCTGAACATGATTAGAAAAAGGGGGACTGACCAAATTGTGACGAACGAAATATTCCTAGAACATACAGAAGGACCTGAGTCTTGACCCATCTCAGGATTTCTATTTAAATATCTAACTCAAAAGTCCTAGAAGCTTGTGTTTTGCTGTGTTTGATACACTGTATGAAGTTTTCTTTGCACTTAGCTAACTAGTGCTTCCACTGAGTGATCTCATTTTCACGTCTGGGAAACTCCTGTGAGAATGGGACCACATCTAATCCAGAATGAACAAAGTTCTTTGGACCCCAACACCGGCACTAGTCACCTTATGGAGACTGCTTTCTTAGTATTTATTCATTCCATTCTTACTATCATTTCTAAGCCCCAAAATAACTACACTATTGTTGTTGTTGTTTTTAAGTAAACTCTACCCCTGATGTGGGGCTCAAACTCACGACCCCAAGATCAAGAGTGGCATGCTCTACCAACTAAGCCAGCCAGGTGCCCCTTGGGCACACTTGTTTAAGAGAAATATACTAGGTCAATAATCTCCTGATGTTCCTATAGAGAGAAGGTTTGGACACAGCTATGGTATGCCCGTTTTACAGATATGTAGAAAGAAACAGACCGGTGAGATTACTGGCCCAATCAACATTAAGGGACAATCCAGGAGGGAAGACTGACAAAATCTATTACTTTTTGCCAAAGATTATTCAGGGAGGATGAAAAATATTAACCTATCAAACAGATAATTAAAAAAATATGGCCAACCAGTTTGACATCTGAGATCCTCTGTCTTAAATGAAAGAGGAGATCTGAGGTTGAACTCCAGCCCCTCACTTCCACTGGGTAACTTTGAGCATTCCTTACATTCCGTGAGTTAGCCTCAAAAAAGGGGGGGCAGTTTTTAGTTGCTTGGGATGGATCTCTGTGATGTTTATTTTGTTATTTTTATTTATTTACTTATTTTGAGATTAGTGTTCCCCTTTATTTTTTTCTGTGAAGTTTATTTTTTATTTTTTTATTCATTTACTTGAGAGAGAGAGCATGAGTGGGGGGGTGCAGAGGGAGAAGGAGAAGCAGACTCCCCACTGAGCAGGGAGCCTGATTCTCAATCCCAGACCCTGGGGAATCTCTGGGGGATCCCGGGGACCATGACCTGAGCCGAAGGCAGACACTTAACCAACTGAGGGACCCAGGCACCCCTTTCTGTGATGTTTAAATAAGATCTCATGTGACTATGGAGTCTGAGAAACAAACTGAGGGTTTTAGAGGGGACGGGGATGGGGGGATGGGTTAGCCCTGTGATGGGTATTAAGGAGGGCATGTACTGCATGGAGCACTGGGTGTTATACACAAACAATGAATCATGGAACACTACGTCAAAAACTAATGATGTAATGTATGGTGACTAATATAATAAAATTAAATTAAAAAAAAAAAAAAGATTTCACGTAAGGCAGTTCCCAGCATAGGTCCTGGCACAAGTAGGCCAGGAGTCAGTAAACCCTGGAGTCCTCCCCCTGACGACCTTCGCTCTCTCCTTCACTGCATGTGACGTCTTTCCTAGCAGCTCTGAGAAGGGGAAAGAACTGGGGTACTGCCCAGAAGGACAGATCAGGAGAGACCAGGACCCTTTGGCCAGGTTTGTTCTGCTGGGTGAGCCACAGCCATAAAAACCAGCCCCAGCATACTCCTTACCATTTTCACAAGACGGGCCTTGCCAGTGGTGGCTGCGGGATCCAAATGTTACAGGACATTGATACGGGATTTCTGGGTGGGGCTGATCAGGGACGTAGTCCCTCCAGGTTCGGTCGTGGGGTGGCATCATGTAGTTATGAACCTGCTAAAGGAATATGAAGGAGCAGCTGAGATGAAAGGCAACCAGCTTGGCAAAGATCAATTGGTTGGCATGGGGAAAGGGGTGGGGTGCAGATTCTTTTATAGTCAGACTCCTCACAGCATCTTTAATTTGGCTGACAGCCAAATCATTTTATCATCTCAAAAGACTTTGGAGTGAATAGCTCATCACACTAGGTGGAAAGTAGCCATAAAGAATCAAAAAGCACAATGAAGACAGTGTTATAAAGTAATGATTTGTGTAAAGCTTCATCATATGGTTAAACCTGGCACCAAAAGTACTGCAGGGAAATTTGCCTTCTTTTACCCACCAAAGTGAATAAAACAGAGCTGTAATTCACATCAGAAAAATCTGAAGAGATCAGCTGCCCTGTGGTTTCACATGATAAAGCACTACTTCCAAAATTTTCATCTTCCACAAAAGATCTGTTTCCCAGATTTCAGAATCAGTAGTAGAAGTCCATGCTAGCAGGCAGACACATCCACCTCTCCACTCCTTAAAACCAACACTGATAGTAACACCAGGTAGAAAGTAAGACACTCATCCAATGACTGGGGATTTGGTTTGGCTGATTGACTAATAACAAAAACAAAGCACTGCTGTTTTGTTTGTGTATTTTTCCTGCTATGTGGGACTAGCCAGCTCACGTGGCCTCACCCAGACCCAGCCTCCCCTTCTAGAAGCCCTGTACCCTCCACCATACCTGAGCTGGGAGTGAGGTATAAGGAGCCGTCATGGTGTAGGGGTGGCTCATGGTCATCTGTGGGTCCTCCAGGGTGAGCTGCTTTGCTCCTATGTGTTTGGGCAAAAGGCAAATGGTAAAGTGTGAAATAAAGGAACTGTCATAACTAAAAGTGAAATCTTAGAAAAATACCTGAGAGTTTAATTCCTAGAATGCATAACGGTGTTGACAAATAAGGCACTTTTTTAGCAATTCCCATGGGCAATTACTTGTTCAGGCCATTAAACTGATTTCTACAAGGTCTGACTTATGTAGGACAGGTAGAGAAGGAGATGAAATGCTGTGTGTGAATGCACTTTGTCACATAAAGGGCCCCACCAGCAAGATGTTCCACAAGTGAAGTCATCTGTATGGTTTGTTTTAAATGCAGATTCTTGGGCTCTACTCTGACACACTGGTCAGAAACTTGGAAAGAGAAGATCTGAATTTCAGAAAGCCTCCAAGCTGACCACAGTATACTCTAAAAGTTGACATTTTTATTACTATAAAGAGTAACAGTATATGGATATATGTATGCTTCCTTTCTACAGAATGGTTAATCATGAAACACTGATAAGTAAAGATAAATCTCTGAACAAGTTTTCCATATTTTGTTTGAAAATTTTGGCCCATATCTTACGCCAACAGAACTAACTGAAAAACATGTGCACACACATGCATGTGCATACACCCACAGGTAGAGAGTTGGAATCTGAGAAATCGTCCTACCCTAATACCACAAGAATTTCAATTTATGACCCTGAGAACTTGGGCAAAGAGCCTGTTGGGCTTGAACATGAGGCAGGAGGAAGGCAGGTTATATTCTGTGACCCCAGTCCAGGAGGTCCCACCTTTTTTTGCGCCCTCAGGAACAATCCTGTACACTTTGTAGGGGTCTGAGATGTCCAGCTGGCTCCTCTCTACCAGTTCCTCGAAGTCGTTGCTCTTGTTCAAAGCACATCGCAAACGGGTCTTCCAGGTAGGAGGGTCTGGCTTATCTATGCCTTCTCGGAACTTTCCTTTAAATAGTGCCCAAGCCTTGTGGGAAAGAAGCGGGGGGGGGGGGGGGGGGGGAAAAAAAAGGTCTTTAAAAAAAAAAAAGAAAGAAAAGAACCTGAGGATTGTAGTTCTAAAGGAAAGAATGATGCTTAGGTGCCTCAGATTTATATCGTTGCTCAAAACATGGGACAGAAAGACACTGGGTCTCCACTAGGTAAAATACTTTCCCCGTTGGACTCTATCTTTGCTGAATTGAAAACAAATGGTTTGAGCATTCTCTAGGTATTTATAAGAGGTAGGTGAGATGGGGAGGGTCCCTGGAAAGGGCCCCTAACCACCCCCTCCCCTCACAGTGTCTGAAGTGAGTTCCACTGGAACTAGGGGTGAGCTGCTACCCATAGAGTACATCTGAATGGTCAGATATTCTAAGAGCAAATTCCAGAGGAAGTCCCCTTCGCCTGTTCTGCCCGCAGGTGGTGGGGCTGGGTCCTAATGCACAGTTCATTGGGTAAACTGCTCTAGGGGAAAACAAGCATCTCACACACACACAGAGAGAGAGAGAGAGAGAGAGAGAGAGAGAGAGAGAGACCTAGAGAAAAATATCTAAAGAGAGACTTGGAAAGAGGGAATCAGACAGAAACAGAGATAGAGAGAAACACATATGGAAGGATCAAGGAGAGCTAGAAAGATAGAGAGCCCAACAGAGATTGAACTAAAGAAAATAAAAATATCCAGAGAGAAAGACCTCCAGAGAAAAACAGTGAAACAGAGGAAGACAGACAAACGTAGTGAGTGAGAGGGACAGGAAAACAGGCACAAACTCAAGCCCACCTAAGGGTGCTTAAAGAAAAGAAACAGGGAGACAAAGAGAGACACATGTTGATCAAAGACGGCACGGTGGTATCCAGAGGTACAGAATGAGGCTCCGATGGAGACAGAGGAACCCACATAAATGCAAACAGGAACACTCAAGTCAGCGCTGCTCTCCCCGCCAGATATCTATTTCCCTGCTGCTGGAGCCATCTGACTCCCCTGGTACTGCTCATGCCACACGTTCAGGATTAGTACCTGGTCCCCCGTTTCTAAAAACACTACAAAGGTTGAAACCTCTCTCCTCCCCCAGCTTCTACGAATTGCCACCTGATGCTCCCGGACCGCCCGCCCTGCGGGGCTCATCCCATCCCGTCCTTCCCTCGCGGTCCCCTTTCCTCAGAACCGCCAGGCGCGGACTGGGATGGCCACGGAGTCTGGGTTAGGGATCCACCAAGCTCTCTGGGGCCTTCCCTCCACCCCGACCTTGGCTGGGCTCCCCTCGTGCTAGTAACCTTGAAGAGGGCGGCGTCCTCCTCGCGGTTGTAGTCTTGCTTGCCCGCGTGCTTCCAGGGGATGCGGAAGATGCTCTTCTCCTCGTTCTCCCACACCAGCCCTGGGTACTTGCCGCTGTCGATCTGGTCGATCAGCCACTGGCGGAGTTTCCCGTTGCCGCAGCTCACCGAGCTCATGCCGAACTCTCCGCCTCGGCCGCTGCCCTCCAGGTTCATGCCCAGCGCGCCGACTGTCGCCCTCACGCGCCCAGGATCCGCCTCCTGCACTCGCTCTGCGCGGCAGAGAGGAGGGCCAGCCTTTAGCCACCCCAGCACAGCGCTCGGGGCACCCTTCTCAAACCCTTCTGACAATGACCACGAGGCCCTGGAGTCTCCGAGACAGCTAGGAGCGCTCTGCAAAAGTCCGTGTCGCCCAAGGCCCCTGAGAGAAAGCACCTTCTCAGCTGGCCCGGTCTCATCCCCTTGGCACGCCCGGTCCTCAGCCTCCCGAGCGTGCCTCCCGCGGAGTTCATCCTCCTACCCCACCTTCTGGACTCTCCATTCTTGTTACACACCCCACAGGCCAAACGCTGCCCAGGCAACACAACTCGTGCCTTTGTGCACACTGCGAAATCCAGCCACCACCACACTCTGGCACCGTTTGCGTGCTCACTCTTAGTTCCCGCTCTTCTTTGCCCATTCCCAAACGGTTGCCAGTACATTTCTCCCTTCATTGTCAGTTACCACTCGTGCCCACTCCTTTGGTGGGCCCCGCGCGCCAAGCATCTCGCACGTGGGAACGAACGCCTGCGGTCTGGACGTTCCAGGTGCTCAGCATCAGCAACTCCTGCTCGGGCCTTCTCCCATACCTGCACTCTCTGCCCCAAGAGAATCCCTGAGCCTTCGGCAGCTAGCAAGGATTAAGTGGGCCGTGGGAGCAACACGCGGCAGAGACCCGGCCGGAGGCGAGGAGCGCAGCCAAATAGCGGGAGATTCTGGCGCGCAGAGCATCAGCCGGACCCCGGAGGCCCGCGCGAGAGAGCGGAGGCGGGGAGGATGCCAGGAGGGTTCTCAGAGAACACGGGGTTGAGGCAGCAGAGCGCAGGGCCCCAAGTGGCCCAAATTCGGAGCTCCTCCTCCTCCACCACCAGTCGGGGAGCAATGCGCGGGAGGCGAAGGTGAGTTTGGGCCCTTAGGGGCGGCAGGATAAGGAGCCTCAGACTGAAGCCTCTAGAGTAAGAGGCTGTCCTCCCTCAGGAAAGCCCGCCGTCCTGTGTAGGTCCTTTCGATGGCCCCGCCTTGGCCACTTCTGGGGCCCTGACAGCCTCTTTATCCCATCCCGTCCAGCGCGTGGCCTCCCGGGCCTGGGCGGGGCCGAACCACAGAGTGGTGAGGGCAATGCTTGGGCATTGTCCCGGCTGGCCCACCACAGAGCCCACACAAAGGTCCCGGGGCCCAGAGCAGACGTAGTGGGAGTCGGGGCTCCTTCAAGGGGCATGCTCCCTCTCGGGTCCTAAGCTGGGGTCGCCTGCGCTGCCCTCGAGATGGACCCCTGAACCTCTAGTCTCGTGCTCCCGGTTCTCTATTGTGCCAGCCTCACATCCGTTCTCCTACCCGATCCCAAGCCTTACCTCGCCCCCAACTCGGAGCTGAGGGCAGCAGTGGGTCCCAAGTTCAACTGGTGAAACTAAGTATCGGAGGTGGGAAAGAGGAACTTATAAAGCTTAAAAGCCCGCTGGGGCGGAGCCTGGGGCGGGGCTGGGCGGGTACGAAAGCGCCTGCCCGGTTGGGGCCAGGGGGGCGCTGTGAGCGGAGACTGGGGCGCCGCGGGAGAGCCCCGGGGCCAATACTAGAAGGAGCGTGTGTTGGGGGGTCTGCTGCGGCCAGGCTGGGGGCCCTAGCACCCGCTGCGATCCACCTCGCGTTGCGCGGGGCGAGCGCACCTCGAGTCGGGCGTGCGCGGCCGCGGGGACCTTAATGTGGGCAGGTTTCCTGCAAAGGGCAAGGCGCGAAATGGGGACCTCGCCTCAGCGCCAGGTCCTGCGGGAGGCCGGTTGATAATAACTAATAACAGCGAAACAACTGCGATGTGGTTAGGACGGGAAGTGGGGGCGTGTAGGAGCGGGAATCTGGAGTGAGGGGGACTTCACTTGAAGAGCATGTAACCAAAAACGGAGGAATTGTCCACATCGTAGAATTGTGGGTGGGTGGCGGGCACCCTTGGAATCGCAGCTATTGCTGAAAGCCCTGCCTTCCTAGAGCAGAGTCCTAGACTCTTCCTAGAGCAGAGTCCTAGAGAACATCCTACTCATTAATTAGCAATAATCACGCCTCGGATACTTTGAGCTATAAACTGTGGCTCAAATAATGTCTGTCCATATGTTTGAAATGCTCACAGACTTCTGCATTTATTAAACTGGTGAATTGAGGTTACTCAGAAAGACAATGCATTGCCCCCAAAGTTTCAGTTATGGCAACATAAAAGAGTGGGGGGGAGGGGTCTCGAAGTATCCAAATGCTTAATTGCTTCTGGACTTCAGTTCACCTTAAAATGACATAGTTTTAACATCAGTCTGGTAGGAAGCAATTTTCTAGTGAGATATAAATGTCCAGAATAGAAATAATATTTTAAAAGACCTGAGATTTTACTTAATTTTCCAAGATGTCCTTAATATTAAAATTAACTCCCTGTGCATCTGCCCACTAAGCTTTCACCAGAGCATCTTGTATGCTTCCAGCATGTTTATGTACTTAGCAATTTCAGGTAAACCGTCAGATCACCGGTTTCTATATGATTTTAGACCACCACCACCCTAGGTCAACTTGCAACTTTTGAAAAGCTTTTGATTTCACTTACTTCTCAGTTTTTCTCTTTTAAACTTACATGTTAGGTCAATGTCTCCTATCCAGAGAAAAAACTAAATTTAGGCTAGAGTAAAACAGGCAGTGAGGCACAGATTAGGTATGTTTTTCCTAAAACTAACGGACTTTCTCAGAAATTAACAGGATGCCATATTTTTATTCACCCAAGCAAGTTTTCCATTATCAGAGTCTATGTAATAAATAACAGTTTTGTTCAAAGAAAATTCTAGTCACAACCTGTTTTTCTTCCTTTCTTTTCCTTTCACAGATTCATTCATTCAACAAATATTTTTTGAGCACCTGCCACATGTCAGAAACTGTTGTAAGCACTTGGGATACTTAAGTGAACACAGCAAAGATCATTGCCTTCATGTTGATTACATTTTAATCAGTGGGTTACTTTACCCCAAAATGTTCTCAACAAACAGAAAGAGATTGCTAAAAACAAAAACGGCAAATGAGCTTTTTGCCTTTCCTCCTGTGTCTTCTGCACCAGGTTTAGAAAGTTTCAACATTTTCTTCACTCATCTACTTTTAGAAGTGCAAAACAACAGTCATTGTATGAAACTTTCTGAGACTTCACATCTACCTTGCTTTAAAATGTGATTGCTAATCTTCAACGCCATCTTCTGGTTTACTCATTTGTCATATTGATCTGCTAGAAGTGATTTTTGTTTTGTTTTAATGATGAGGTGAATACAAAGAATAATATATTTCAAACACTAAAACTCTTGATGTCCTCATTACCCCTGGTGAAGGGGAGGGAGTAAATAGGTAGGAGTTGCCAGTTACTCAGCAAAGACTTACATCTTAGTCATAGTTGAAACAAAAATGACAAAAGTTTTTAAAAGTTGAGCATTCCCCCCCATACATACACTTGAGTAAACCAAAGGGCTCTTCAGTAACGGTAAAAGACTAGACATTTATCTTCAAATGTCACAACCTGTTAAAAAGTGAAAACAAATAGGAAATCAGTTAATTGAGTGTCTATCCAAAACAGGAGCTGATCATTATATTCCGTGAGGAGGTTATTTCAGTGAGTTTCCAGAAGTTGTAACTGGAGCCCAATCTGAATGGTGCATTGCAATTTTCAATTTACATGACCATAAAAAGACTGTAAGACAGGTTACATTTACTTAGATTCAATATGTTAACAAGTTAATTTTTTTAAATTCATATTCAAGAAAAATATTTTTAAAAATTTTATTTAGGGGTGCCTGGGTGGCTCAGTCATTAGGCGTCTGCCTTCGGCTCAGGCCATGATCCCAGGGTCCTGGGATCGAGCCCCACATCGGGCTCCCTGCTGAGTGGGAAGCCTGCTTCTCCCTCTCCCACTCCCCCTGCTGTGTTCCCTCTCTTGCTGTGTCTCTCTCTGTCAAATAAATAAAATATTAAAAAAAAATAAATAAATAATAAAATAAAATAAAATAAAATAAAATAAAATAAAATAAAATTTTATTTATTTGAGAGAGAGAAAGAGTGAGTGAGAGAGAGCATGAGCAGTGGGAGGGGCAGAGGGAGAGAGAGAAGCAGGCTCCTCACTGAGCAGTGAGCCCCATGCAGGGCTCAATTCCAGGACCCCAGATCATGTCCCAGAACCCCAGGGTTCATGACCTGAACCAAAGGTAGACGCTTAACCAACTGAGCCACCCAGATGCCCCAAGAAAAATATTTTTAAAAACCCATCCTAGACAAAACAATAAATTATTGGAATCTTGGGTTGTTGTTTTTTTTTAAGATTTTTTATTTATTTATTTGAGAGAGTGAGCGAGAGAGAGCACAAGCAAGGGGAGAGGCAGAGGGAGTGGAAGAAGCAGACTCCCTGCTGAGCTTGGGGCTGGATTCCAGGACCCAGGGATCATGACCTGAGCAGAAGACAGATGCTTGACCAACTGAGCCACCCAGGCACCCTTGAAATCTTGTTTTTGTTAAAGCTATTTTATCCCTAATTCATTTTTTAAAGGGGGTGGCACTACAGTTTGTTAAAAATAATGGAACTATATGCTTGAAATAGTTTAAAGGGCAATCATTTATAACTACTTATGAAAAATCAGGAAAATACTAAACATATTTTGTTGTTATGATGTAGAATCATCTAGGATAAATATCTCCTCCTTGGCAATATGTGTATGCAATGTTAAGTATTACTATTAACCATGCATCTTGTAATGCAATATTATTATACTATTATTGTATTATTATATTATTATATAATAATACTATATATTATATTTGTAATATTATATGTATTATATGTAGTACTAATGGTATTATATAATAGTATACAGATACTAGTATAGTAATATACAATATGCTATAGTAATATAGTAATATACACTATATATGTGTTATACTATTTGATATACTATAGTAATATAATATAGTATTATTGTATTACATTATATAGTATTATAGCATGATTATTGTATGGTACTATTGATAATTAAATACTCAAGTATGAGGGTCAGCTAGATTTGGTTCAAATCCATGAGGTCTTGGGTGAACTATTTAACCAAAGTCTTACTTTCATATATGCAAAGAAGGTAATGGCTTTCTTGCCTGTGATAATGTGCTATGATAATGAAATGATGCTTAGCACAATGCTTGGCATGTCCCAAGTGTTCAACAAATTGGGATTATTATTATTTATGTTGTGCTTCAACATTTAAGAAGTTTCATAGACTTTATCTCGTTTGATCTCCCAACCACATATCTGCCTAGTGGGCAGGGCAGGCAATATTCAGCCCCATTGTACAGATAAGGAAAGAGGTCCACTGAGGTCCAATGGTTTGCCTAAGGACACATTCTGACCAACAGTTCTTTCTCCTAGTCTACAGGTATTTAGCTGCTTGCACTGATATTTCAGAATCAGCCTCTGAGTGCAGGCCTGTCAGTCTGGACGTGGCATTTTCATTCCAGTTGGGCACTCACTGGTTAGGACAACTTGGGTAAGAGGCAATCTTCCTGACCTGTTCTCCTTGTCTGTGAAGTGGAGGCTGGCAGCAGGCAACCACTAAACCTTCTTCCAACCCTAAATAAATTGTTTTCTTATTTCTGCTTTAACTTAAAACCATTAATGACAGTCCAGTGGCCTTTTTGGTTATGGTAAATTCGGAGTAAGAAAAGCTGTGTTTTCCTTTTTTTTTTTTTAAGTCAGTGACCTAACCACTGGTCTTCATTCTTCTTCATGAAGCTATATTCACTTTGAGGAAACTGAAGGAAAAGGTACTGCTTCTCAGCCACTACTCTCAAGTATTTAATCCTTTGGGAAAAAAAAAAAAAAAAACTAAACTTATAAGCAACTTACATAGGAGAGGAGTTGGGATGGAATACTCTGGAAATGAAATTATATGTTAAATGCTTTCACTGAACACCCAGTTTAAAGGAATTGTACTGATCTTTCTTTGTAAAGTGATAAATTCTAATACCAATATGGTATGTAAATATGATTTTTTTTCATACAGAGTTGCATACACTTTCCTAATTTAATTTGCAAAGTGCTTTGAGTTCCTTCAAGGAAAGAACTTTGCAGAGCTCCATCATGAGCATTTCCAGAACACAGGCTGTTCAAGACTAGCTTGTGAACTCTTTTAGGCCACAGAGCTAATACATGTGGTTTTTCCCTAGGCAGAGTATAACCCACTTTCAGGCTTGTAGGAAATTGGACTGGTCATTTTAATCAATTATGTAATAAAAAGTCACAAAGTCAAAGACGCTAAGGCAATGTCGTCTCCTTTCCCTTTGTTTATAAACAACTGTTCCCTTTTTGTCTCCTCTTCTTGCCAGTATTCCAAGAAGCTTCCTTGTAACATTTCTTTTCTCACTGACTTGTTATGCTCTCTACATGAGTAATGACGTGGTTTTTAGCAAGGGACCACTTGATATTGCCAACTCCCTTCACCAAGCCAACCAAAATGCAAATGCAATAACTCTGGGTGTTTTCTGAAAATTGAAGCAATAGGTGAAAACCAAATAGGTTTATCTAATTCCACCCATTTGTACCAGTTCATCATGTTGGGCTATACTAAAGTTCATGAACTGTCTTTTCAGTTGAATACTGTGAAAAAACACACCATTATTTTTAAATGAAGTACTACTTCTGAGAGTTGGGGGATTTTGAGTGGTAGAGTATATCTTCAGGGAATGTTAGATTATGCTCTGGTAGCAAATCCCCGAAATCTCAGGGGCTTACAACCATGCAGGACTACTTCTTGTTTACATGAGTTATCCACTGGCTGGTTATCACTACTCTGAGAATCCAGCGCAACAAAGCAGCATCTATCTAGTACATTCCTGGTCACATACCATAGAGTAATGATACAGGTAAAGCCACATAACTGATTCATAAGCTTTACATCACCGTGACTTGTGTTCCCGTTATGAGGTAAGAACTACACTGAAGGAAGAATTGCCTGGGAGTAGCAGGCAATGCCTGCCCAGAAGTCCTTGAAGGACCCAGGTGAGAGACAAGGAGTTCTCAGACAGGGGCAGGTGGAGAGGTAATTAGAAGAAAGAAGAGTACATAAAAGGTTCTGTGGATGTGGTATGACAAGGTAGGAGTCAGAGATAACTAGAGTTTCCAAACTCAGAGATTGGAGGAATGATATGACCAAGAACCTAAATAAAGAAGTCTGGAGGAGGAAGAGGTTTATGGGAGAGTAGACAGGGGACATTTGAAATGACATCCCAACATCCAGGCTTAAGTGCTGTATTTCCTTTGGGGTCACTGTCTCTTTGATCCCTTAGCATTTGGAAGCACAGAATTATCTCTTGCTCATCTTTGAACCATAGCATCTAAATGTGCTGAGTGTCTTATAGCAATGAGCTCTAAAAATGAATGTGTCTTGCCTTTAAGGGGATGCTTTTGGGGACAAGAATACAATGGGATCCTCAGTTGAAGACTGAGGAGTTTCTAAATGGTGAAACAGCAGCAAACCTGAAAATGGAGGTTAGGTTGTGGGACTTATAGGAATTAGGGAGTAAATACCCACAGGCTAAATACCTATGGAGTCAGGAGAAGGAAGCAGGAGGGGCAGGAAGAGAAGCTAAGATGCAATGCCTACTAGAAAGGCCTCAGCCAATGTTTCAGAGAGGTTTAATGGAAGAAGTGATCTTAGAACAGAACTCTGATGGGAGAGCTGGGATTTCCCAGGCAGGGCAGGGTGGAAGTATATTGCAGGTAGGGGAACTGTGGACAATGACCAACAGGCTAGAGAACCCAAGACCTGGTGTAGGAACTGGAGGAAGGTTTGGCACTTGGAGCTGGTGGAGGAGGAGTGGGTGGGAGAGGAGAGTCATCCCTCTGGCTATTTGGGGAGGATTCACAGAGGGTATTTTAGAGTGAGAAACTGTTGGTTCCTCCTTTGCTCCATACTTTATATGCTAGAATGGCCTCTATCACACAGGAGTTTAAGGGCTTTACACACATTAAGTGGTTTTTAGCAAGAGTGACTAAGTTTATTTTACCTTGGATATTAGGAAACTCAAAAAATCCTCTTTTCAACACTCCTCTACCTATGTTTAGCTTAAAAAATATTTTCTTTTTAATGTTCCAAGGCATTAATAAAGGTAGCTCATTTGTCCTGTTTCAGAAGTGTGAGGGAGCTATCCTGGCTAAGTCACTTGGCAATTGGATTTGGACAGTGGTTTTGATGTGTTCTCCACCTATCCTGTAAAGCCGCCAGAAGCTCAAAATGGACACCTTTGGAAGTTTGATGTGAGATCCCTGCTTTGGATCTTGACCTAGAATAAAGGGCTGACCCTCCAAGGGCCTTCTGTGTCTGCCTGGGGGGGAGTGGGTATTCCCCTAAGGCATGGCACATGCCCACAAGGCCACACACTCATTCAAGTCTGGATATTTGTGAGGAGGACAGAGGGCAACACCAGGCCTGCCCCGTCTGGTTTGGAAGCCCATCCCACTCCCCAGACGTGTTCTGATTGCAGATTAGAACTTCTGTCCTTTCAAGTTCACTGGTGAAGCTTGGAATTTTCCCACTAGACTCTTGTCAACCAGTGTCAGCCTGCTGGCAATGCCAGGCCTCATTTCTGCTACTTCAGAGAGGCTTGTGACATATTTGAATATCGTTTCCTCAATCATTTTTCACTATAATCCAAGGGAGAAGTTAAGCAGGCATTATGACTCCACTTTAGAGAGGAACATTTGAGATCAAGGGGTTTTTAGAGGTGCTAATGTCAACAGAAGGACCTGGGCAGTGAAGACAGCCCTCGGTCATGTCTTGCTGATGTCCGCAACCCCCTGTTTTTGACTTGGCACCGACCCATTTTGCCGGTCCCTTCCCAAGATTATCACCTCTGCCACCTCCATTTGCTTCCCTTCTCTCCTCAGGGTGGTCCTGAGGAAACAAAGCCACACACACTTGTCCTTTCTTGTGTTTTGGTAGTCCTGCAGGCTTGGCTTTTGCCCCCTGCATTTTTCTTGCTAACTTACTCCTCACAGTGCGGAGTGCTACATGATTTTGCCCCACTTGCCCGTCACCTCTACCTCCTTCCCCTGCAGAGAAGACAAGGCAGGAGATGCGATTGCCCAGTCAACTTCCTTTCCACCCTGTCCTCCTGTCCCAGAGGGAGTTACTGCTTCCACTTACAACTTGTTGATACAGCCAAATGAGTGAGTAAAGGAATGACTGGAGGCGCCACCACGATGCTTGTTCTGTTTCCCTCTGAGCATCCATTGCAGTCAGGCCCAGGTGCTTGGTAAGATATATGTTTGGACTCTGCCTAGCCATTTCACCTCAAACCTTCAAAGTTTTGAAAGGGTACGTATGAGCAGGGTAGTAAGACTAGTGAAGGGACTCGCGGACCTGCAGGGATGAACATAAATCATGTTGGTGGCATTCAACTGACAGGTACAGTTGCACAAAATATTTGGGCATTCTTGAAGGGCATGTGTTGTTGTAAGTTGTTTTCCATAACACTTATCCTACAGCACCAGATAATGGCACTTTTTATGAACAGCAGAGGGCTTTTAGGAGGCTGATTCTGCTCAGGAATTCCCAAGATCTCCAGTGAGATGTGAGCCCTCCTCCCTGCTGACCTTGTGAGTGCCTCATCAGCCCTTCTCTCCTCCCATCCCTATGTGTCCTCTGTTAGCCGCCCCCCCCCACCCCGCTATTCAGGCTGTCTTTGTACTCCTGCAACACCTCCCAGGCATCCAGCTCACAGAAATAACTAACCTCTGTTAGTGAACTAACCTGTGTCCTTCATCCAGTTTAAACTGAAATTGTGGTTTTGAAACTCCCTTCAAAAATTCCCCTTTTCCTCTAAATGTTGTGGGTCTTTTCTTCAACTCTTTGCAAAATATTATTCAAAGCAAGTAG
Source organism: Mirounga leonina (assembly GCF_011800145.1). Taxonomy (NCBI): domain Eukaryota; kingdom Metazoa; phylum Chordata; class Mammalia; order Carnivora; family Phocidae; genus Mirounga; species Mirounga leonina. Next base: position 2,274,943 of record NW_023270709.1, on the reverse strand, counting down.
GCAGTACATTTTGAATAATCCCATGGACTTGTCTGTCCTTTTCTGCTCACTGAATTTGATACTCTGTTTTTATTTGGTATCATCTGTCAAGTGTAAAAAGGAACCAACTTCTATAAAAGATAAGGCATCAGAGGGGCTATGCTGTGAACATTTTAATTAAGCTTCTTTGGCAGATGTACTTTGCTTTTATCTTGAACAATCAATGTGTCACTATAGTCCCTAACTACGGAGTCACAGTTCATAAATGAATTCTTACAGGTTGTACTTGGGTGTGTTCATCCTGGGCGACCTACATAGAACTTTTGGGAGGCTTAACATGCTGTGTTTTGTGAGTCTGTGATTATATGAACTTTTTTATTTTATAAATTAATATGCTGTACCTTGTTTGGGTAAACTTTTACTGTTTATTGGCTTATTTCTGTAGCATTTGTAACAAAAGTCCCCCCAATACACTCTTTTTTGCCACCATCTTTATAAATTTGAGATCGATATTCTTTTTTTTTTTTTTCATGGAAATTTCCCAATTCCTTCAGTGTTTCTTCCTTTTGAAAATCAAGTTTAAGGTCCATCAATAAAATTAAGCTCCAGGATATGTTTGATTCCCATGCTAAAACACCCCTTAGATGAATGTATATTTTGTAGGTGCTGTTTTTGCATTAACCTATCAAATAATTTTCAGGAAAAAAAAAGTCTATTATTGAAATATTGAATTATCATGCATAGATCTCAGGAATTTTAGCACTCTCTTCACCATGGGTTTTGTAGATACATGTCTCCCTAGTATTTTGTGATGGGACTCCATGAACTCTGCTGAGGTGTATTCAGCCCACACCCCCAGCCTCATAGCTCTTTCTGACTGTCTGAGAGAGATTTCTGTTCACTTTTCCATTTGTCCAGTTGAGATATCTTAATGTGCAAAAGTATAACCACAGGAGGCACTTATTTTTCTAGGGGCTGCAAACCCCACTGTGAGACCAGGTCTCTTACAGAAATATAAGCAGCTGCCTTCATTGTGTGATTTCGGGGCACTGTAAGTCCCACTCACCCACCACACCATTCATTCCCTCTTTAATGGTGTCATGGGCTGTTCTCTCCACGTGGCAGTAAACATTCCACTGTGTTTTTCGAGTCCCTTCTCCAGAGTGGTTGTGTGAACTGTCTAGGGCACCCATCCTCTCTCAATAAGACATTCTGCTACAGGTTCCCTCCCTCTCCTGGGGAGGCAGAGCTTGCTAGAGCAGAGTCCTGAAATTGGCAGCAAGGACACAACATTTCTCTTGTACCCATTTCAAGCTGAATTACATCCTGAATCTCAACAAAGCATGATTTTCTTCTGAGACTCTGTGGTTTATTTCAGATAAGGTGCTTTTATGAGACACAGCACCAGGCACCAAGGAAGACATAAGGATAACCACTACATGGAGCCCACCACATTATGGGCCTGGACTGTGCCCACACCATTTACCCACAGGAGGAAACACAAAGCAGAATGAAATATAATTATGACAAAATGGAAAAGGAGAAGGGCAACTGAGAAAATTAGAGAGCATCATGGAGATGGCATTTGACCTGAACCTTGAAATCACAAGGTTTCAATATCATAGAAGAAGAGAAAAGGACACTCTAGGCTGAGACCAATGAGAACAAAGTCCTGAAATATGACAGAGGGGATGTTGGTAAAAGAGCATAGTCCAGGGTAGAGGTAAGGACTCAGGGTAAAAGGGACAGAAACGAGAGTTAAAGCCCATTAAGGGAGACCATGGAAGGTCTTGAGACCAACTAAGAAATTTGTATTTTTTTTTTAAGATTTTATTTATTTATTTGAGAGAGAGAATGAGACAGAGAGAGAGAATATGAGAGGGGGGAGGATCAGAGGGAGAAGCAGACTCCCTGCTGAGCAGGGAGTCCGATGCGGGACTCGATCCCGAGACTCCAGGATCATGACCTGAGCCGAAGGCAGTCGCTTAACCAACTGAGCCACCCAGGCGCCCCAAGAAATTTGTATTTTATTGGCAGAATGTTGGTTCTTTATCATCACTGTGATCCTAGAGATTCAGACTCAGTCAGCAGGCCTAGGAATCTGCATTTCCATCAGACAGTGGGAATTTTGATTCAGAGGTTCCAGGACCACACACTTTGGACAACATGGGGCAGCAGGGAGGTACATTAACAGTTTTGGAGCAGGAGGTGCCTCAACCCAACTCAAGTTTCAGGAAGACAACTTTGCAGTGGGTACAACATAGATTGGAGGTACAAGAGCATGCAGGTGGAAGGTCTAGGTGTTTCTGGGTCTGGGGCAGGCCCTGAGGACCAAGGAGGTCACAGAGAAGGAGGCACTGGAGCAGAGAGTCATGGCTCACTGAGGCATGGGCAAAAGAGGGAGACACCAGACATACTGAGAACAAGGAACAGGAAATGATGACAAAGAGTGACATATAGGATGGAGGGTGTTAACTGTGTCTTGGGAATTGGGGCTTGAGGCACTAGAAGGATGTTTGGGCAGATTGTCCTGTAAAAAGTAGTTGGAATTCAACTTTGGAAGCAGGTTAGGTAGGGGACGAGGCATATATGGCCCACTGGCAGACAGGGAGATAGCGGAGGACTCATTAACTATCTTAAACACAGTGGTTATTTCAGTTAACAGCAGGCTTCTCTATTTGCCTGCCCCAAACTTGTAAAGTTGGGGGCAGTGGGAGGTCAGGAGGAACTAGGTTTCCTCTGACCATGGATGCTGATCACTTCCCTCCAAGGAGGTTTCATTCAGTGCGGCTGTGGAGTGGCTCTGGGTGGGAACGACCCGAGGTAACTTCCTTTAAAGGCTGCTGTAGGTTCCTTTGCCCTGGAAGGTAGTGCTGCTCTATGCCATGCCCAGTCAGAGCAGACTTGTTGGGAGCTGTGAGGGAAAGAAGGAAAACAGTCAGGTGCCAAGTGTGAGCAGGCAAAGGAAGGAAGTTGGGGGAGCTTCCTGTGAATACAGTGACTTTTTGGAGGATTCTTCTCCCAAACTGTTCTTGAAACATGAAAATGTTCTACCTTGCCCAGGAATGAGAGAGGCTGGGAGCCATGCATTCAGTCAGGGACCTGTTTGCCTGGTCTAGGTGCACTGTGGGGGAGGTTAGAAGTCTCCACAAATTGCCACTTTGGATCTGTTCTGCAGCAAACTGCAAAGAAGCCAACCTAACATCTGGTCTACAGCTTACTAAGTGTGGCTTTCTTCACTGATTCTTCAATCATGTGTCACTATAACCTGGTGGAGAAGTGAAGTGGACATTATGAGCTGAGGTGCCTGATGTCAACAGAAAGAGCTGAGCAGTGAAGACAGCCCTTAGCCAAATGCCTCATTATGAAATGAGCCCAATATTATTAATATTGAAAAAAATGTTCAGCTTCACTAATAACTCTTCTGTCTGGAAAACTCTGCACTTATCTGTGCCTGCTCCCCGCCTTTCATCAGGCCTTTACTCAAAGATCACTATACAGGGTTACCCTCCGAGCCAACACTTAGACACTTGCCTAATCTTTGCACATGGTTCTTCACAATCTACTTCCGTAACTTGTTGACACTGGTTTTTTTTTTAACTTTTTTATTTTAGATTTAACAGAAGAGTTGCAAAAAATAGTACAGAGACTTCCCATACACCTAAAACAAAATGTTAACATTTTATTTTATTTTATTTACTTTATTATTTATTTATTTATTTATTTATTTATTTTTATTATGTTCAGTTAGCCACTGTATAGTACATCATTAGTTTTTGATGTAGTGTTCAATGATTCATTAGTTGCATATAACACCTAGTACTCATCACAACATGTGCCCTCCTTAATACCCATCCCCCAGCTACCCCATCCCCCAACCCCCCTCCCCTCTGAAACCCTGTTTGTTTCCCAGAGTCCAGAGTATCTCATGGTTCATCTCCCTCTCCGATTTCTCCCCCTTCAGTTTTCCGTTCCTTCCCTTATGGTCCACTGTGTTATTCCTTATGTTCCACATATGAGTGAAACTATATGATAATTGTCTTTCTCCGCTTGACTTATTTCACTGAGCATAATCCCCTCCAGTTCCATCTATGTTGATGCAAATGGTGGGTATTCATCCTTTCTGATGGCTGAGTAATATTCCATTGTATATATGGACCACATCTTCTTTATCCAGTCATCTGTTGAAAGGCATCTTGGCTCCTTCCACAGTTTGGCTATTGTGAACATTGCTATTATGAACATTGGGGTAAAGGTGCCCCTTCTTTTCACTACATCTGTATCTTTGGGGTAAATACCCAGTAGTGCAAATTTTGGGTCTTAGGGTAGCTCTATTTTTAACATCTTGAGGAACCTCCATACTGTTTTCCAGGGTGGTTACATCAGCTTGCATTCCCACCAACAGTGTAAGAGGGTTCTCCTTTCTCCACATCCTCTCCAACATTTGTTGACATTGTTGATGGCTTATCTCGGCTTACTAAAACATGAGCCCCGTGAAGGTAGGGACTTTGATGCTCTTGCCAACTGGCATAGCCAGCACATAGAACAATTTCCACTCATATTAGATACTCAATAAATGTTTTCTGAATAAATGAGTAAATGATCATTAAAAAGAGAAAATTCATGCCCATTTAAATGAGACCAGAGACAAACCATGTGATACTCTTGACTCCAGGAAACAAACTGAGGGTTGCAGAAAGGGAGGTGGGTGGGGCGATGGGGTAACTGGGTGATGAGAATTAAAGAGGGCATGTGATATGATGAGCAATGAGTGTTATATTCAACTAATAAATCATTGAACATTGTATAAAAAACTAATGATGTACTATACCTTGGCAACTTGAATTTAAATTAAATAATAAATAAATAAAAAATGATACCATATGAAACAACACCTGTATGGCTGAAATAAACACTCTTTCTAGAAAGCAACTGAACATTCTTCAAAATGTTCATCTCAGCATTTGTTACTATAAAACTTGGAATTAATTTAAATATCTAATCATTGAGGAACAATTAAATAGATGTTAGTACTTTCACACAGTTGGGAAATTTATTTATGAAAATTTTTGTTAATTTGGGGGAAATGCTTATGATATAAAGTTAAGGGAAAAGAGCAGAATGCAAAATCGTATGCGTGATACAATCTTAACTGAGAAAAACGCACAAGAGTTAGGGAAAACCCCAACATGTGTGGTGAGGTCACACATTATTTATATAAATTGTTTTTATCTCCATTTTTTTTTCTGACGTTTATACTTTTAGGGGCATAGAAAGATATTATAATCGAAACCATCAAACAGTTTCTTAAGAACAGAAAGTTAACACATATTAAGATTGACTGACCATGTTGATTTATGTCAAATGTTATGACAATATCTCTTGACCTTCACTTTTACTCAATCCCTCAATCTACACCAGCCCTCCATTTTTTTCTTTCTTACTATAAAATTCATTCCTTAAACACATCTTTGATGCAAATTACTCCTATTTTCACATATGTGTCTTTTTCTGGATTGCTTGCAATGTGGTTTGCATTGAAGCTCTTGGCAGGGAAATCTAGAACTCCTTTGTCAAAATTCGAAGATGACATTCTGGGTTAGGTATTTTGGGGAAATACAAAGATATATTAGAGCATGGTTCCTTCCCTCAGTAAATTTTCAGTTGGGTAACTCTAGTTCTCTGGTCTTTACCTTGGAGGAACTACTTTTATTAAACCACCAATGATATTCTTTGGCAAAAATCCAAAGGCCTCATCCCTTTTCTGAGCCTCTGGGCCTGTGAGCTTCTCTGCTTATACTGACCAGCCCCTTCTCTGTGACATCCCACCTAGTCTGGTCTTCAGCAGCATTCTGCACCCTTAACCATAGCTTTCATAATCCTTTGGGCTCTAACTGAACTCCTTTCCTGCTTCTCAGAATCTTTAGGCCTCACAATGTTCTTGAATCAACCCCAATTATCTGACCAAGTACTTCAAAGATGTTTATCTTCACGACACCAATTACTCTCATAACCTTGGGCCCAGTGGCCTATGCTGCCCTCTTCAACCAAAAAAATAAACCTCAAAGTTTGCCTCTAACCTCTACCATACCCTTATATCTTAAAAATTCAAGTGCTCTGTCTTCAGCAGGAAAAGGCAGGTCTCTCTGCATCTGGGAATATTCTCTTCACAGCCATAATTCAACCACTGAACCACAGCTTTCAACTTCCTCTTCCTAGACTGATCCTGCCTGTCCCACTCACCTTTAATAGGCTGTCCCTTTTCTTTGCACGAGGTTATATCTCAGAATATGTGTACTATCTGTGGGCATTTTTTTTTAAAGATTGGATTTATTTATTTGAGAGAGAGGGAAAGAGAGGCAGAGACAGAGAGAGAGAGAGAGCACAAGCAGGGTGAGGGGCCGAGGGAGAGGCAGGCTCGCTGCTGAGCAGGGAGCATGATGCAGGGCTCGATCTGGGACCTCCAGGATCATGACCTGAGCTGAAGGCAGACGTTTAGCCGACTGAGCTACCCAGGTGTATGGACATGTTTTTTTAAGTCAGTTTTTATTTATTTATTTTAAAAACCACCTTATTGAGGTATGATTGACATGTAAAAAGCTATATATATTTAATGTATATGACTTGAGTTTGGGGACAGGTTTCACACCTGTGAAATCATCATCACAATCAAGGCTATAAATACATGCATCGCCTCCCAAAGTTTCCTCCCATCCATTATTATTATTATTATCATTATTATTTTGTGGTAAGAACACTTAACATATGGGATGCCTGGGTGGCTCAGTTGGTTAAGCTTCTGTCTTAGGCTCAGGTCATGATCTTAGGGTCCTGGGATCGAGTTCCACATCGGGCTTCTTGCTCAGCGGGGATATAATCAGAGATATAATAATATCTCTCTCTGCCTGCCACTTCCTCTTCTTATGCTTTCTCTCTCTTTTACTAATAAATAAAATCTTAAAAAAAAAAAAAACACTTAACATAAGATCATTCGTCCTCTTAGCAAAGTTTAAGTATGCAGTACAGTATTATTAGCTATAGGCACTATGCTGTATAGTGGGACTCTAGAACTTACTCATCTTGAATAACTGAAACTTTGTACCCTTTGACCACCACCTCCCTCTGTCCCCCTCCTCCCAGCTCCTGGCGATTACCATTCTACTTGCTGCTTTTATCAGTTTGACTATTTTAGATTCTAATTATTATTGAGATCATACAGTATTTGTCTTTCTGCACCTGGCTTATCTCACTTAGCCTAATGTCCTCCAGACCCATCCATGCTGTCACATATGGCAGAATTTCCTTCTTTTTTAAAGGCTGAATAATATTCCATTGTATGTATATACCATATTTTCTTTATCCATTCAATATAGGCATGTTTTTAATCTTTGATTTGTGTATTTCTCTTGTAATATCCTTCTTCCCCCTAAAAGTTCTAAGAGCAAGAGTTGTGTTTTCTATGTCTTTGTTATTTTCCATAGGACTTAAAATAGCATTCTGTACAAAGTAAGCTACCTGACAGGGAAAATGAGAACTTGGGAAATTTTTCAAATAAAGATTATTTTTTCAACCTGCTATTGAGACAAATAAGATATTTGGGTTTGCACTATCTTAACTGTCCATCTACACTGGCCAAATTCAGGTGCTTTTTCTCTGATACTTCATGTTATCCCTATAGAAACCTCAGAGATACATTTTACTTGACTCTCAAGCTTTCCATATGATAACCAATTCCTGCCAGAGTTTAAGATTAAGCATCTCTTTATCCAACTCTTCCTATTTTGTTTTTCAGAGAGCAGATCACCAGAAATGTTTTTTTGATGTTTCCTCAGTCTTAACTTGCTTTTCATGGCCTTGACACTTTTGATGGTGCTAGTCAGTTTATAGAATGTCTCAAAATTTGGATTTGTCTGATGTTTTCTCATTACTGATTATATGGAGATGATGCATTTTTGGCAGGGATCCCATGGAAATGATGCTGCATCCTCCTCTGTGCATTCATATCAGGGGTATGCCAGCTGATAGATCTCCTTGGTGATGTTTCCTTAAGCACTTCGTTAAGGTGGCTTCGGAGTTTCTCCACTGCAAAGTTACTATTTTTCTCTTTCTAACTGATCAATCTCTTTGGGGAAATAAGTTGAGACTGAATACATCCTGTTTCTTCTCAGGCTTAGCCCAGTGATTTTTGTATCCATCAGAGAATCTTGCTTGCAATGATTATTACGATCATATTTGTCTATTGGTGATTTTGTATTTCCCTTATTCCTTCCATATTTATTAACTTGAATTCTTATGTAAGGAAGAGTTGCTCCTTCTCTGTCATTTACCTATATATCTACATCACTATAGACTCATGAATATTTTTTTCTGTGGATTAGAATACATTACTTGTATGTATTAGAATCCATTATTTATTTGTGGGATTATCCCTTAATCTCAAATTATTCCAATTTTGGCCAATGGGAGCTCATTCAAATTGTGTCTTGTTCCTTCCCTTTCTTTTTCAAACACTTTCCTATTTTCTGGCCCCACAAGTCTCAGGTTTATCTGGCATTTTCCCTGCTCCAAACCTGGAATCAACTACCTCTTCTTTTCTTTAAATTTAATTCCAGTATAGTTAAAATACAGTGTCATATTAGCTTCAGGAGTACAATATAGTGGTTCAACAATTCCAAACATCACCTGGTACTCATCACGACAAGGGCACTCCTTAATCCCCCACACCTACTTAACTTTCCCTCACCTCCTCCCCTCTGGTTACCATCAGTTTTTTCTCTATAGTTGAGTCTGTTTGTTGCTTTCTCTCTCTCTCTCTTTTTTCTCCTTTGTTGGTTTGTTTTGTTTCTTAAATTCCACCTATGAGTGAAATCAATTAGTATTTGTCTTTCTCTGACTTATTTCACTTAGCATTATACTCTCTGGCTCCACCCATGTCTTTGCAAATGGCAAGATTTTTCTTTTTTATGGCTGAATAATATTCCATTGTATATTGGAATCAACCACTTCTCCACAAAATCCATCTCTACATTTTTAAATCTCTGCTTCCCAATCATAGTTGCATTCCAGTCACCAACTTCTCATGGAGACTTTGGCCCCAGGAGAGTGGGGACCTTGCTTGTCTGGTCATGGCTATTTTCATACCACCCAAAGCAGCCCCTCACACAGTTTAGGAGCCCACTCCCATCTCCTTTGGGGACTTCTCTTTACCCAGTAGAGAATTCTGGTGATTGGCCATCAAAGAAATTGGTGGCTTTGGAGCAATTCCAGTTTTTGCCAGCCTGGGGAGCCTGAAACTAGGAACCAACTCTCTGTACTCATTTTTCTAAAAACAGTTTTAAATGCAACAGAATCTAGGGGAGCATAAGTCACTCTTAGACTTACGAGTCTGAGACTCATTACTTAGTCATGAGTAATTGTAATTGCTACAATTTTTATATTAATAGAGACCCACGGACATTTATTTTATTCTATGTATTAGAACCAATATTATGATTATAATTATTTTTCTTCTCTCAGCTCTTCCCACTCTTGCCATTGGGAGCTCTATCAGGTTGACTTTTATGCCCTTTTGGTATGTCCCCATTCTTTTTTGAGTGCTTCATCCTTTTCTGACTCCATAGGAGGAGATAAAGTGTTAAATGAGCAATTACAACAACACAGCACTACCATGCCTGAGGTGCTTTCATCTGATAGGATTGCCTATATGCTAAGCCTGTGGAATAAGGGATGGGCTAGGGGGCTGGAAATGGTAAGGACTGGTGCCTATTCCCATGTATCATGCACAGGGGAGTGGACAGGATGTGCAGAGGAACTGAAAGAAGGACACAGGTTGAGTGCCAGTGTAGCATGAGGCTAGAGGACAGCTACGTGGGGCTAGATGCTGGTGTGGGAAGTCCAGTTAAGGAGCTCAGACATGATTTTGAAGGCAACTGAAGCTTCTAAGCATTTTTAACATGGAGATTTTTAGGATTAAACTCGATTACATCTAGGATAGTGTTTTGCACATAGGAAGTATTCAATAAAGGGTGACTACAGCTGCCATTCTGCCACCATATCTACTGATGCTGTTGCTACCATAATTACTGTTGCTGCTGCTACTACTGTTACCGCTGCCACCACCACTGCTACTTCGACTGCTACCACTTCTAGTGCTGCTATCTCTACTCCAGCAACTACTACAACTATCCCTCTGCTACCACCACCACTGCTACTTCTACCACTGCCATCGTTGCTACTCTTATTGCTACTTCTGCTGCTGCTGCTGTGACTATTACTTTTATGCCTTTATCCCCATTTGGGAAACTATAACCGAAGTTTTTTTTTAAGATATATCTTATTTATTTGAGAGAGAGAGAGAGTGAGAACAAGCCGGGGGAGGGGCAGAGGAAGAGGGAGAGAATCCTCAAGCAGGCTCTTACTGAATGCGGAGCCTGATGCAGGGCCTGATCCCACAACCCTGAGATCATGACCTGAGCCAAAATTAAGAGTTGGATGCTTAACTGACTGAGCCACCCAGGAGCCCCCCAAACTTTTGTTTTTAGTGAATTCTTTGTGAATCTGAAGGCCTCCAAATTGGATACTAGCCACTCCATAACCCCCTCTGTTAATTTATAGGGAACTTGTTCAAACTCAATGGATGCAGTGTGTGAGAGTCTGGGGAGTTGGTCCGAGGTCCTCTCAGATTAGAAGGAGCTCCGGCCTTGAGAAGACTGGTCTAGACATGAAGTCAGGACTCCACCTGAATCTTTATTACCTGCTTCTATGTCAGTCTTTGGTTCATGAAAAGTTGATTTCAATCCAAATACCTTTGCTCCTTCAGGAAGCATGTATTGAGTATCTACCACATGCCAAGTACTATTCTAGGGGCTGGTATGCAGTAGGTATAGGGCAACTCCTGGCCCCCTTAGAGCTTACATTGTTAGTGAGCAGAGCATGAAAGGGGTCTCAAAAGAATATATTAGAATATCTGTTTCTATTTTTTTTAATGCTGAACTCATCCTTCGCTTAGTGACAATGGTCCCATTTTGGCCATCCAGGTGGCCACCATGCTCTGTGATCCACACAGCAGGGTTGTAACAGGAGGTGGGCCTTCCTGAGGCAGATGCTGGCAATGGTAACTTCCCTGGTGATCTCAGTGCACTGCAGGGACCTCCCTAAGTGGATTTGTAGGTAAAATCTTCTGGTGTTAAGTAGACAACCTCAGAAAGAATTATTTGGAAAGAAACTATGAATAAAAAACAGTAGTAAAAAAGAGCAAGCAAATAGAAAATGGCAGAGCCTGTTTTCCCCTGAGTACAAGCTCTTTGTCAGCTGCCTTTTCAGGTTAAAAACATTTGGTACTAATATGACAAGATCTGACAAGAAATCAACCCCCTACATTTAAGAGTTTCAAAATGGCTATTTAAAATATAGTTGCTATACAATTGCACTACTGGATATTTACCCCAAAGACACAGATGTAGTGAAAAGAAGGGCCACATGCACCCCAATGTTCATAGGAGCAATGTCTGCAATAGCCAAACTGTGGAAAGAGCCGAGATGCCCTTCAACAGATGAATGGATAAAAATGTGGTCCATATATACAATGGAATATTACTCAGCCATCAGAAAGGATGAATACCCAACTTTTCCATCAACATGGATGGGACTGGAGGAGATTATGCTAAGTGAAATAAGTCAAGCAGAGATAGTCAATTATCATATGGTTTCACTTATGTGTGGAACATAAGGAATAGCATGGAGGACATTAGGAGAAGGAAGGGAAGAATGAAGGGGAGGAAATCAGAGGGAGAGATGAACCATGAGAGACTATGGACTCTGAGAAAAAAACTGAGGGTTTTAGAGAGGAGGGGTTCAGTGGATGGGTTAGCCCAGTGATGGGTATTAAGGAGGGCATGTACTGCATGGAGCACTGGGTGCTATACGAAAACAATGAATCATGGATCACTACATCAAAAACTAATGATGTACTGTATGGTGATTAACATAACATAATAAAATTAAATTAAAAAATAAAAACAAACAAAATATAGTGGCTGTAGAATTAATGGCTATATCCTCACAAAATGCATATGTTGAAACCCCAATGCCCAGTGTGATGGTAATAGGAGGTGGGGCCTTTAGGAGGTGATCAGGTCATAAGGGTGGAGCCTTCATGAATGGAATTAGTATCTTATAAAATAGACTCCAGCCCCTTCTATCATGTGAAGACATAGTGAGCCAGGAAGAGGGTTCTTACCAGACATCAAATTTGCTGGTGCCTTGATCTTAGACTTCCCAAACTCCAGAAACATGAGAAATAAATGTTTATTTTTTAAGTCACCAAGTCTGTGGTAGTTGGTTACAGAAGCTCAAGTAAATGAATACAATATATTTCCACCCTCTGTCATTAACATTGAACTTCATACTAGATACATGTTTTACTCTAAGATATTAGCTAATGATTTCAACCCTATCCCAGGGGATGGGAAGGGTGAGCTTAAGTTTTTCCCCTTCGACAGAAATGCATTATGTAAAAGTTTGAAGTACACAGGTTAGAATCACCCCAATCCTACACTCATCGAATGTATGATTCATTACCCTTATGCCAGGCAACATGTTAGAAGTTGGGGGTGCTGAGATAAGACCCCAAATCAGCCTCAAGGGGCTCTCCACACATGCACACACATGCACACACACTGCATAACACAGTGTGACAAGTGAAATGACAGAAAGTTCCTGCAGGATGAAGTTCTGTGGGTGCAACAAAGGATGTAGTGGGGAAGCAGGGAGGGTTCAGGGGATGAGGAGATAAGTCCTAGAGGAGAGGGGGCTCAGTGGACCTCCCTCTGAGACAGAAGCAGGCCACACTGAGGGGTCAACTCATCAAGGAAGCTCTAGGATATACAGTATACTGCAGGGACAGCAAAATGTCCCAGGAAGGACAGCGGCAGGCTATTGAGAAGGGCACATGTTTGTGGCCACCTGACTCTGTCAAACTGTTCCACACACATCCCATTGTCCATGGCCCATGGGCCACATAGCTTCTCCCAGGGAGCTGAAGGACTGTAACAAATGCCCGATGAACCTCCCAGAAATTGCCTACAGACCTTGTGGTTTCCAAGTGAATCCCACTGTCCTGGGAAGGAGATTGCTACACATCTGTATGAACATACTGGCTTCACGGGGAGCCACCTAAATTGCAGTTTCTTTCACTCCAGTCCTACCCTCAGACCCTCCCCAAAGGCCACTACAACTGTGACTTGGGCCTCTCATTCTTTTTTTTTTTTTAAGATTTTATTTATTTATTCATAAGAGACAGAGAGAGAGAGGCAGAGGGAGAAGCAGGTTCCCCACTGAGCAGGGACCCCGATGCGGGACACGATCCCAGGATCCTGGGATCATGACCTGAGCCCAAGGCAGATGCTTAACCATCTGAGCCACCCAGGCGCCCTAGACCCCCTCATTCTCTTAACTATTTGTAGCCTTTATATGTCCATGTGTGAAGAAAAGATATTTTTGCTTGTTTTTAAAGGTTATAGAAATTATATTTGTAACATTTTGTTTTACAGAAAAAAGTAAATATGACAAAATAGTAAATTACCAATTCTTATAGGGGGAACCTAGCTAGTTGCCATATTGTACTTTGTATGTTTTACATTTTTTTAATATTTTATTTTATTTTATTTTTAGTTCTTGTAGATCATTTTATTAGATGACTTGGGATTTTCCAGTAAAGCCTGGGGATCCCAAGTGGCTGACAGCCCTGCTCCTCAGCTCCATTCCATTCAAAGTTCAGAATCCAGACTCTTTCTTATCAACTCCTTTGAGGCATTTACATGAGAGCTTACCAAGGGTGGGGTAAGCGCTCCCTCTGAAGCTGCCAGTGTGGTCCTGCCCACAGAGCCCATGTCACAGGAAGACATGCAGACCTGTACCCTCAGGACCTGCGCTCTTTGGATTCCTGTTGGCCTCATCCTGGCTCCAGGACAAGGCATGAATTCGTGGGGGCATTTTTGCCTCACCCTCCATAGTACCTTGGCTCCTATGCAGTATGTGACAGGGTCAAAAACATGCCAATGGGGCTGCCACATTCAGTTTGAGTCCTGGCTGCACAATTTCTAATTATGTGACCCTGATCAAATTTCCCAGCATATTTCCATTCCAGACTGAGAATGGAAATATCAGTGCTAACATGACCCTGAATGACATGAGGCTTATAAAACCCTTGACAAGTTGGTGGTACCATCTTCCTCTAGCCATCATCCTACTCTCTGTGATGGAGTAAAAAATGAAATAGAGCTACTTTCCCTTCAGGACCAATAAAAGTACCTTTTCTTCCTAATTATAATATTATATGGGTTAAAAAAACTCTTGTCAAAATGTTTTGTGCTTTTTCAGTGGAGGAGACAGTATATAAATACAAAAGAGCATGTTCTCTCATTTTGAGGTGCAGGAAGCCAGAGTCTGCCAAGCTTCGGATGACTTGGCAATATTTCACCATCTACAGTTGACGTCACTTTTCCCTCCTGGTTGTTCTTCAGGTCATGGTATGTCTCCAAAGTTGGGATAAACATTTCCTGAGTACCATTTTAAAAATAATAGTAATTGATGGGGTGCGTGGGTGGCTCAGTTGGCTAAGCATCTGCCTTCAATTTGGGTCATGATCCCAGGGTCCTGGGATCGAGCCCCGCATCGGGCTCCCTGCTCAGCGGGGAGCCTGCTTCTCCCTCTCCAGCTCCCCTGCTTGTGCTCCCTCTGTCTCTCTCTCTGTCAAATAAGTAGTCTTAAAATTTTTTTTTAAATAAAATTAATAGTAATTGAAATCCTCTTATTTAAAAAATAAAATATCTCCAAAGAGGACCTAAGAATGAGATCACAGAAGGCAGGCTTGAAAAGAGGAGGGAGGTACTGGGGGAAGGGGAACTGCCAAGCTTCATCCAGGGAGAAGGTTTGGGGGTAAAGTTCTAAAAGGCAACAGTTTCCTCCTCTGTTTCTGAGAGTTTCTGGCTCCCAGAGATTTTTTAGTTTCTATTGGAGGCAAACATTTCCCAGGGGCACAGAGTAGCCACCAATGGAAGAACAGACACATTTTTTTTCTTTTTTTTATTATGTTATGTTAATCACCATACATTACATCATTAGTTTTTGATGTAGTGTTCCATGATTCATTGTTTGCGTATAACACCCAGTGCTCCATGCAGAACTTGCCCTCTTTTAAACCCATCACCAGGCTAACCCATCCCCCCACCCCCTCCCCTCTAGAACCCTCAGTTTGTTTCTCAGAGTCCATAGTCTCTCATGGTTCGTCTCCCCCTCCGATTCCCCCTGCTTCATTCTTCCCCTCCTGCTTCTTCTTTTTTTTTTTTAACATATAATGTATTATTTGCTTCAGAGGTACAGATCTGTGATTCAACAGTCTTGCACAATTCATAGCGCTCACCATAGCACATACCCTCCCAATGTCTATCACCCAGCTCCCCATCCCTCCCACCCCCCAGCCACACCAGCCACCCTCAGTTTGTTTCCTGAGATTAAGAATTCCTCATATCAGTGAGGTCATATGATACATGTCTTTCTCTGATTGACTTATTTCGCTCAGCATAATACCCTCCAGTTCCATCCACGTCATTGCAAAAGGCAAGATTTCATTCCCTTTGATGGCTGCATAATATCCCATAGTATATATATACCACATCTTCTTTATCCATTCATCAGAACAGACACATTCTTAAGGGGACTAGGAAGCACAACACACAACAATTGCTCGTCTCTGAGAGTCTGAGAGCTGTGTCCACTAATCGGCTCTGGAGGGAGATGAACACAAATAATTCTGAGAACACATCCCTTCTCTCATCATTGGAAATCAAATACTTATCTCTGGAATAGTTTTTTTAAAGTCATATTGGGGGAGGAGGCCTTCACTTACATTTCCTTCTTGTAATTACCTATCCTTGAGACAGAGAGAGAGAAAGGGAGAGAGAGAGAAGGTAAATGGAAAGCCACAATCTAGTGTTCTGCTCTATTGTGTGAAGTACAATTTGATCTGGTATTTCTGAAGAGTATTTAAATATGCAGATCCATTGACCCCAGATAGCACTTCTGAAAAATAATCTTAAGGAGAAAGTCACTAGACTTGTAAAACTGTTACATGAGGGTATACAGGGGAGTGCTGTACATACCAGCCCCCTAAACTCCCTAACTTCCTTTTGTGGAAATTGACTTTCTTTTTTTTTCTTCTTCTTTTTTTAAAGATTTCTTTTATTTGAGAGAGAGAGCGAGAGCGAGCATGAGTGGGGGGAGGAGCAGAGGGAGAGAGGGAATCTCAAGCAGACTCTGCACTGAGCATGGAGCCCAACTCGGGGCTCGATCTCATGACCCTGAGATCAGACCTGAGCTGAAACCAAGAGTTGGATTCTTAACCGACTGCACTACCCAGGCACCCCGGAAATTGACTTTCTTTTACCTCTCACTAGCAATCATGTTAGTCTTGTTTGCTGAGGTATCCCTGGACCTAGAAGACTGCATGGTATATGGTAGGTGTTCAGTTAATACTTGCTGAATGAAATGAATAACACTGAAAAAATTGGCTGCAATCTCAATGTCCAAAAAAAAGAGAATCTGCTTTCCCAGCATTTAGCACAGAGCAGGAACACATTGATGTAAGCAAGAAGGTCAAGCATAAGATCTTGGAATCCTTTCTGGAATGAAGGAGAGCAGCTCAGAGAAATGACTGAGCCTCCACTTGAGGCAAGAGCCTCTCTGAGCTTCTCTGTAGAATGGAAAACATGCTCATGGGATAGCATGGACTCTTAAGGTCATAGGTCTCCACTATATTAGTTCTGGTGTCAAACTTTTGCATTAGTGCAAATCCAGTTGTTAGCGGGCTTACCTGGGCTTAAAGAGTTTAGGCTGAAGAATTTTAAGTAATAAGAAATCAAGAGGTTTTGACTTCCTAAATGTTTGTTTCATACAGATGGTGCTGGCTTGATTCCTTTCTCAAAAGCATCTTTTGCCCCATTGTTGGGCTTATGAGATCTTTTTGTCTTGTTCCAACCTCACATTAGGGCTTAAAAAAAGAGAGAATATAAATCAAGTAGGTTATAGTTATGAATCAGTGTGGTCCTTGCAATGATGATACAAAATTAGACATATTAACAAGAATTGTCAACCTATACTGTTGGGTAAAAAAGTCTGCTGCAAGATAGTATCTATACTATATTGTTTATATAAAACCCTACCATCTATTTATCTATCTATGCATGTACATATCTGTGTGCCTATCTATCTAACTACCTAGAGCAAGAGCAAGAGAAAAGTTAAAGAGATGTTAAGATTGCTTATCTTTAGGTGAAGAAATGGAGATAATTCTTTTTTTTTTAATTTTATTATGTTATGTTAGTCACCATACAATACATCATTGGTTTTTGATGTGGTGATCCACGATCTATTGTTTTCGTATAACACCCAGTGCTTCATGCAGTACATGCCCTCCTTAATACCAATCACTGGGCTAACCAATCCCCGCTCCCCCCTCCCCTCTAAAACCCTGTTTGTTTCTCAGGTCCATAGTCGCTCATGGTTCATCTCTCCCTCCAATTCCCCCCGCCATTTTTCCCTTCCTTCTCCTATTGTCCTCCATGTTATTCCTTATGTTCCACAAATAAGTGAAACCATATGATAATTGACTTTCTCTGCTTGACTTATTTCACTTAGCATAATCTCCTCCAGTCTCATCCATGTTGATGTAAAAGTTGGGTATTCATCTTTTCTGATGGCTGAGTAATTCATCTTTTCTGATGGCTGAGTAATCCATTGTATATATGGACCACATCTTCTTTATCCATTCATCTGTTGAAGGGCATCTCGGCTCTTTCCACAGTTTGGCTATTGCGGACATTGCTGCTATGAACATTGGGGTGCATATGGCCCTTCTTTTCACTACATCTGTGTCTTTGGGGTAAATACCCAGTAGTGCAATTACTGGGTCATAGGGTAGCTCTATTTTTAAATTTTTGAGGAACCGCCACACTGTTTTCCAAAGTGGCTGTACCAACTTGCATTCCCACCAAAGAGGGTTCCCCTTTCGAAATGGAGATAATTCTTACTTTTTTCTTTATATTTCATATACATATATGCTATTTCAGTAATTAGCATATGTCATTTTTATCTTTAGAAAAAAACTCCACTTGTTTCATTTTTTCCTCTCTTCCCCTATGATCCTCTGCCTTGTTTCTCAAATTCCACGTATCAGTGAGATATGATGATTGTCTCTCTCTGATTTACTTATTTCGCTTAGCAAAACTCTAGTTTTATTTTAAGAAGCACACGTTCATGTGCGCACACATCTTTTTTTTTTTTTTAACAGATTGTATTTTTTTAGGGTAATTTTAAATCCACAACAAAATTAGGAGGAAGGTACAGACATTTCCCATGTGCCTCTTCCCTACCCCACCATCAACATTCCCTACCAGATTGGTCCATATGTTACAATCAATTGACACATCATGATCACCCAGTCTATAGTTCACAGTAGAGTTCATTTTTGGTGTTGTACATTCAATGGGTTTGGACAAATGTATAATGACATGTATCCTTCACTATAATATCATAGAGTATCTTCACTGCTTCTGTGCTCTGCCTATTCATTTCCCCCCACCCCTGCAACTACTGATCTTTTTATTGTTGGAGTTACATCTTTTTAAAGTCAAAATTTTCTTTAGTATTGCTTCTCTCTTTGGAATTTGGATTTACAGAAAACTTGGTTTCAATCCTGGCTCTACTATCAGCTGTGTGGCTCTGAGCAAATTACTAAACCTCTCAGAGCGTAAGTGTCCTTTACTATAACACAGACAGCAGTGATGAATAAATGTGTACAGAGTGCTTATGGTAATTCTGAGGAATGTGTGTTATGTGTGTGTCTGTGTGCACACATATGTGTATGCATGTGTCGTATGTTTTGTATGTTAACGTATATGTGCATACATTTGTACATGTCTCTACAGGCAATTTGTGTGTGCAGCTGTGTGTATACATGTGTGTGCATGTTGTATGTATATACACGTTTGTGTATGCATGTATATTGTCCTCAGTTTACTTCCACCATGTATTTCTGATGTGATTTACTATTAGTGTAAATAGGAGGTGTTAATGAGACTCGCATGTTAAAGGACATGAAAATGTAGAAGAGATGCCAGAAGACCCCATTCTGTTTCCTCTCTCCTCTCAGCCAGCACACCTACCCTCAGTTGTCCACCTCTTCGCCCTTCTCTGTCTCTGCCTGCATCTGGCAGGGCTGAGGCAGAGCTGCTCACTGGAACAAAAGAGGGGTCAGAGTGAGGAGAAGTTGCCTAGGGCAGCTGAGATTCCGCTGTTTATTTGTCAAATTCCCAAAGGTAGTCTCTGCCAAGTATGGTTTACTGACTCACATCACATCAGTCTCCTTTTATGTTATTAAGCTACAAACAGAGTACTTTGGTCCTAATTCATCATCACACAAAACTCAAAAGATCTAAGAGATAGAATTCCACCCCTTGGCATCTCAACTACCCTAGAGAAAAAAAATGAAGCAGCCAGTGTGTCCCTGGTCTCAGATAAAACAAAATATTTTAATTCTGGCTAATTTCTTCTTATTCCCAAGAGGGGTTTTATGCACCAAACGCTGGGTGAGAAGAGCTCTTTATTTTTGTTTTTTTCAGGTCTGTTTTCTTTTAGTCTCTGCTCCTATGAGGACTTTATTCACCAATGTTAAGGATAACAGCAGATTCAAAATTCTGGAGCTGAACTGGCAAAATATAACTAGAGTGCGTAACATTGGTGGTCATGCCACAAAAATGATGGTGCAATTTGTTGTTAAGTAGACAATGTACTTTATTAAATGCCTTTATTATGAACCTTCCAACAGTTCCTGCAGCTTCCTAGGAATTTATGCTGTATAAGTTACCACCATTTGCTTCTTTTCTGTTGCTAAAATTTCACAACCAGATTGAATTGAGATCTCAACCAGGAAACAAGAATTCTGTACTCTTCTTTTCTTGTTCAGTGCAACCTACTGAATAATATTTTAGGAGATTCTAGAGTTTTCCCAAATGGTAAAAAAAAGATGTTTCACAAATGAGTTCATATTTTAAACATACATAAAATTTAGACAAACAGAACTCTAATACAAAGACATGTAGTACAAATCAAAGGGAGGGTTTCCATCATGCAACATTTGGTTTTAAACATGTACCCTGATGTGAAGTTTAACCCCAGGATTCTCAACCTCAGCACCACTGACATTGTAGTAATTCTGTGTCATGGGGGCTGTCCTGTGAATTGCAGGTTGTTTAGCAGCATCACTGACCTCTTTCTATCAGATGCCAGTATCAGCCCCCATCTCAGCCATGACCATCAAAAATGCCTCCAGAGTTGTGTAGAACCACTGGTCCAATCCACCAGTGATCAGCCCTTAACTCCAATAAAAAGCAAACCCAGGCTATTCAATGAAAATGAAAGAACCACCAATACATGCTATACCATGGAGGAATCTCAGAAACTATATGCTAGGTGAAGGAAGCCAGACACAAAAGACTGCACACTCTATGATCCCATTAATGTGAATTATCTTGCAAAGGCAAATCTACAGAGACAGAATGTAGTTTAGTAGCTGTCAGTGTTGTGGATGAGAATGAGTTAACTGCAAATGGTCATGAGGGATCTTACTGGGATAACAAAAGTGTTCTGAATCTGGATTATGGTGATGGCTGCACAACTTGGTAGGTGTACTAAAAATCATTGCATTGCTTCTCTGAGAAACAAAATGAGGGTTCCAGAGGGGAGGGGGGTGGGAGGATGGGTTAGCCTTGGTGATGGGTATTAAAGAGGGCACGTTCTGCATGGAGCACTGGGTGTTATACACAAATAATGAATCATGGAACACTACATCAAAACTAATGATATAATGTATGGTGATTAACATAACATAATAAAAAAAATTTAAAAAAAAGAAGTCAGTAAAAAAAAACTAATGATGTAATGTATGGTGATTAAAATAATAAATAAATAAATAAATAAATAAAATCATTGAATTGCATACTTTAGATGGGTGAATTTATGGTATGTAAACTTGACCTCAATAAAGCTGATTTAAAAAAAAAAACATGAAAAAATAGGAGGATAAAATGTATTGCAGAAGAAGAGAAAACATGAGGAAAACCCAATTCCATAGATTTCCTTTAACTATGGGAAATAGTCTCCTAAAAACAGAGAGATCAGATTCCCCACATTCTATCAACCCAAACGACCGTTAAAGCAAGCCACAATATTTTTGCCGGCCAGACAGCTGCAACGTCTGTTAGCACCTGATGCAACTCAACGGGCTGTTTAATTAGTTCTGGTGTGTATCTTTCTATGGAAAATAATGTGTATGCATGGTCACCCATGTTCAACATGGCAAGGAAGAAGACAGGGTGATTATTAGGGTTTTGTCTTATAAGACATTCTATGTTTTCTGTTAGCATATAAAATAATTCACATTCATGATGAAACATGCCTAGTGTGACATGATATGTGAAGTGGAAAAAGGTCTGAAACCACCCAGAATCTCCCTGTTGCCCACTCAAACCTCTGCCGCAGTAAAAAAAAAAAAAAAAAAAAAAAAAAAATCTCTTCTTTGGTGTGCATTAAATGACAGCTGTTGTTGCTATTCAAAGAAATTCTGGGGACTCTCTTATTGTAAAAGGGACAGCACATGTCTTCTTGGAGAAGGTCCAGCTGCTGTTTAAATTATCTACTGTACAAAATATGCACTCTTTGCTTAGAGGCCTAGTCATTTTCAGGGGGTTCATGACCTGTCTGGGGTTGTTAGCAAAGGGGGTGGGGGAGCCTTCCCTGTCAAAAATATTAACTTGGCCAAATATACAACCCTAAGTGAGGCAGCACTTGAAATTTCTAGAATCTTCAGCTCTGATGGAGCTAAGAAAAGAGAGAAATGGGTTAGAAATTGGGCCTTTTGGGTAAGTTATCCCAAGACTTAAATCCGGCAAAGTTTTTGCGTAAAGGAATGTACTGGTAATAAATTCATCCTCCCACCCATTTCCCTCATTCAGCTGGAAACTGTGGGATCATGAAAGGGAAGAGATAATTTCAATAATTTAAATTTCCCCCAAAGGCCACACACACAAAAGATACTTTTTTCTTTTAACAACTCTGCATGTGCTATGTTACAGAACATTACAATTCTGAGAAATTCTGCCCCTATATTCAGGGCTAGTAAATTAAGGACCAGAGAAATCATACTCAACCTGAGCAAGAAGGCAGCCAGGAAGGCCATACCTCCAACCATGATGCCTGCCAACATTTCAAGAAAAGTATTTGAAACAATAAATAATTCTGATTAGGCCCAATTTGCAAACTGGAGGCTGAGAGCAGGAAGGATGCTGATCTACCTGATTAAATCCCACCAATTTCCTAGAAAATGTCATGTAGAACATTCTCTTTGATTTTTGCTGATCAACTATGACAACCCTCACTGAAAGATTATCAAGACAAGAGTATTTGTCCCATGCAGTCTGTGAAATGTACACACCATTTTGCTGAGCAGGGTTCAGGTAACAAACACATTTTAAAAATAAGCATCTCCTAAAATATGGAACTAAGGAAAAGGTGACATTGCTAAAGAAGATCCAAAGATTTATTTTTCACCTTAAATGTTACCTTTTTTCTTTGTTAATAAATAAATATAAGCATCAGAAGTAATTTTGAAAAGTTTTCTTTCCATGCATTGACAGTTGTCATGCTCCATAATCAGATCAAAAAACATATTGTTTGGACAAAATAAAATCCTTCTTACCTAAGTGGTGTAAGTTAGGCTATTTTCTGAAATACTGAGTTGTCTTACTTCCAAAGAAAATAATAGTATTCTGTTTTTTAACCTTAGAGTTTTAAACTTATAAAAACCAAAGTGTGGGGGTATTATTTCAACATCCTGACTATGTTTACTCTAGCTAAGAAAGTCAGAGATATATTCACCATTGTACTTAATCGTTGTTTTAAATATTTACTCATTGTCTCTCAAAATGGTTGTCATAACTACGTTTCAGTTACCCCATTGCTTCTTTTCCTACTCAAACTTTTCTTTGGAAAAAGTTGATTCTTTTCTTTTAAAGATTTTATTTATTTGCGAGAGAGAGAATGAGAGACAGAGAGCATGAGAGGGAGGAGGGAGAGCATCAGAGGGAGAAGCAGACTCCCTGCTGAGCAGGGAGCCTGATGTGGGACTCGATCCCGGGACTCCAGGATCATGACCTGAGCCGAAGGCAGTTGCTTAACCAACTGAGCCACCCAGGCACCCAAAGTTGATTCTTTTCTATGGACATCAGAGGGTTTTGGGGGGTTTTTTTGTTTTGTTTTTTGGGTTTGTTTTTGTTTTTGTTTTGAAAAGCTTTAGGGCAAAACAATTTTTACCTCTGGGCAAGAAGATATTGAGTCTATGGTCTTTTTATCTTTTAAGATTTATTTTAATTTGAGAGAGAGAGAGAGAATGCATGAGTTTGGGGAGGGGCAGAGGGAGGAGAGAATCCTCAAGCAGACTCCCTGCTGAGCATGGATCTCAGTGTGGGGCTGGATCCCTGGACCCAGAGATCATGACCTGAGCTGAAACCAAGAGTCAGATGCTTAACCGACTGAGCCACCCAGGTGCCCCAACTCTATGGTCTTAATGGTATATTAACTTACAGTTGATGATTTGGTATTAAACTGAATAGCTGTCAGTGGTCCAGAATTGTATTTCTTGAAAAGTGTAACTACACATTTGACCTAACTATAGATGGTGAGCATCCCTTCACTCCCCCTCATAGTCCTAGGAGCACATGGGTATGGGTACTCCTTCTGTGTGAGCACCTGCTCCTGAACAACCCTTCCTGACCTAGATCAAATTCCGTTTGTTCAGTTTGTGGGCCACCTCCCCTCACTCCCTCTCCCGTACAGCTTCTGCCTTGTTCCTTGCTTCTTTCCTGCACTTTTGTCTTTCTTAGTTCTTCTAGCTTGGTTTTTCTTTACTTTTCCAACTGTGTTCCCAGATAGACCCCATCTCTATCTGCTGCCCCTCCTAATCTAGATGCCACCCACTGGCTTCTCCAGGCTTCTTCAGTGGATCCCACAAAACCAATTCAGATCTATAAGCCTCAAGGACAAGATCAGATTAAAGTCCTTGAGGAAAGGAATTTTCCTGCGTAAATGTATCATGTAGAGACAACATTCCCTCATAGTCTAGTTAACTGTGGCCTCTTTTACTATTCATTTCTGCTTCATTAATTCATAAATCAATCCATTGAGAACCAACTATGTCATATGATAAAGTTGCCTCAATCTTTGTTTCTAAATTATTTTGGCAGGTTATCTTTGTGTTTTGCTCAGATGAAGAGCTCGTTGTCCATTGGTTCCAACGTGGTGTAGTGCAAAGAGCACTGGACTAAGAGTCAGAACTGAGTTCCATCTAGATCTGGATCTGCTAGTTAGCCCCTAAATATGGATGCTAGTAATCCCATAGGTTTGTTGGGAAAATGAATTAATATATGCAAAAGTGCTTTATAGATGGAAAACATAAAGCATCATAAAATTGACCAAATAAAAGTAATTTTCAGAATTTTAGACTTCTTTTATTTGGGTAGGGGGCAAATTT
Source organism: Mirounga leonina (assembly GCF_011800145.1). NCBI lineage: Eukaryota > Metazoa > Chordata > Mammalia > Carnivora > Phocidae > Mirounga > Mirounga leonina. The sequence goes on along the minus strand of NW_023270709.1, from coordinate 2,250,324 downwards.
TCATAATCTCAGAAAGAAGCTGTTGGACAGAAAATCGAGAGTCTAAACTTTTCCTCAAGAAACCTGAAGAAAAGACGTTGTAAACTAAAACAGATATATATACCTGGATACTGTTTGTGTACAGCAGTGTACCAACGGCACTTCAGATCTGAATCAGGAGTCTTCCTGGGGACCCTGGCCATCAGTGTGTTGGCTTAGGGCTCATCACTCACGTTATTCGATGTTAGCTCACATCTTTTCTAGAGAGGTGGGATTCCAGTAACAGATGCTGTGTATCTCTAGAAGTTGCTTTAAATAGCCGTTTTAACTGGTACCATGAACTTTGTTCAGAGCTAGTTTCACAGCAAACAATCAGCATCAAACTCTTCTGAGAAATGAGTGTAAATTGTGAGAAAGGCAGTGAATGAAGAAATCCAGGAAACAGAACAAGGCTATCAGATAGTAACTGCATGGATTTGAGTGAAAGGTGACAAGGTCAATGATATTCTAAGAAATATATAATAATTTAAAAATCAAAGCCACAAGAAGATATGTGAAGCCAGCAAAGTATGGATGGGCTCCAGTTGGGGCTGCAGAAGCAATTCACAGAAGGAGACCCTGGACAGGCCTTTCCTCTGCACCCAAAGGCAGTCTTCAACCCTCTTGAGTGGATATGTGGGCTCAGCTGGGCAGGGGTCTAACCCACTGCTGCATGCATGGTGGGGCTGCCAAGAATTTGGATTGTTTGACTTAAAATACAGAAAAAGGAAATGAATATGTTAGCCTCTTATTTGCTTAAAAAGCAAAATAAAACAAGATTAGGATGCTAGTTGAAGGCCTTCATAATAAGAAATTTTAAGAGGCTAAGATTGAGTTCGCAAACATTTGATTTTATTATTATTTCTTTAAAGAAAGGCTCAGAAACAAATGATGTCAGCATGTAGGGAAGATCATGAAGCTCCAGGTGCTAAACCAGGTCCTGTCCATTCCACAGAGCGCTCATTATTTCCTGCAATTCCCGAAGTGCTAACTGTATGGAGACAAAGAAGGTCCCAAGTATATTTCTAAAAATTGGGTTGGTGGGCAGGAAGGACTCAGTGAACAGAGGGGCTTTTTATTCACTGGTTGATTGCTTGGCCAGCACATAAGAGATGGCAAACATGTGGTTCCAAGGAGGCACACTGGTAAGGAAACAGGAGAAAAGCTGCAGAAGTAATAGCACAGATTTTGATGTCCTGGAGTTCTGGGGCTGGAGGGCAGAGAGGGGAGCCAGGGGACTCTTGGGAGGGTCCTGTAGCCATGCTTGCTGGCCCACAGGGTGCAGCAACCACCTAAATAGAGCAAGGCCAGAAGAGGTCCTGACAACAGGCAAGGCTGGGAGGAGCAGAGAAAACCACAGGACCGGTGATTTGACAAGAGTTCATGGCAGAACAGAACGTGAGCACCTACTGTGCACCTGCCCTCAAGAAGCTGAAGGTCCATTGTCAGGGGCTTATACTTCTACATTAGAGAAATGGACTTAGTGATTTTCAGCACCAAGGAAGGACATGTTTTATGACTGGAAGTCATCAAAACTTCACAAATACATTTAAATATTTAATTAGTTGCCATCATCAAACAGAGGTGTACTGTGGGGGCGCCTGGGTGGCTCCGTCAGCTGCCTTCAGCTCAGGTCATGATCTCAGGGTCCTAAGATCGAGCCGTGTCAAGTTCCCTGCTTGGCAAGGAGTCTCCTCCTCTCTCTGCCTCTGTCCCTCCCCCCGGCTTGTGCTCTCTCTCTCTTTCAAATAAATAAAATCTTAAAAAAAAAAAAAAAAAAGAGGTGTACTGTGATTTTGCAATAGAAGTAGTCTTTTTTTTTTTTAAAGATTTTATTTATTTATTTGAGAGAGAGAGAGAATGAGAGACAGAGAGCATGAGAGGGAGGAGGGTCAGAGGGAGAAGCAGACTCGCTGCTGAGCAGGGAGCCCGATGCGGGACTCGATCCCGGGACTCCAGGATCATGACCTGAGCCGAAGGCAGTCGCTTAACCAACTGAGCCACCCAGGCGCCCAGCAAGAGAAGTAGTCTTAAAAAATTATATGTACATGGAATTATTTTATATCTGACTCTGAAATGTATTAGGGGAGATGGTAATTTAAAGACACACTAATGGGAATTCTTTGACAAAGAGAAAAGGGGAAACTTCAGCTTCCATTGACCTCTTGTGAAATGTAGAATTTCTTACAATGAGCCTCTTAATGGAAGGAATACCCATAGGAGAACATAACACAGGGAAAATAAAGCAGCTTTCTTACCGAGCATTCTCAAAAATAACCAAAGTAATCTTTAATTATCTTTGAAGAAAGAACCAGAAAAAATGAAAGAAACGTGAAAAGTTGGAGAATTTTCATTATCTTTTCTCTGCTGTCTCTACAGAGAAAATAAAATGGAAACAGTTAGCCAAATCCTAGGTGTTAGGAAATGTGATAAAACCAAATTAGAATAGGGGGACAGGACACCCACCGACATAGGCTATAGTGAAATCACACAGGTTTTCCAGGCCTCCAATATTGCTTAAGGAGAGAGGACTGATACAGAATGAAGAAAGTGAAGCACATAAAAATGTGTTTTGTTTTTCATGAAGGACCTTGTGAACATAGAAGCATACTTATGCATTTAATACCTGATCCTCTCTGTTACAATCAGTAATGACATGGAATGAAAAAAGAATAATAAGGGACATTTTACACATGCTGTAAAAATGTTCTTTTATTGAATTTTATATTGGTTATCATGGCAATAAATAAAAACAAAAATATCACAGTAAAAAGGAAAAAGCCATGTATGAATACTTTTTAATTACAATAATGTGTATGTTGAAAAATGGGGGAAATATATACCTAGATGTTGGTCTGTCACATTAATGAATAATTACAATTTGTTTTTGAGCCTTCTGCAAATTTGTCAATGATTTTGTCAAAACAGAACTTTTTATGTCAGATTTGTCAATTGACCTTCACTCTTCATTGATCACAGAACACTTGCTTTATTTTAATTTTGAAAAATTTCTTTCATGTGGAGCAACAGATATACAAGTATTTAGGAAAGGTGTTAAACAAAAGGATAAGATTGGAAGAGATGCAAAAAAAAAAATCCCATTTCACATCAAATTCCATAAATAGCATTGTGTTTCTTTGGAACCAATTCTGGTGGTTTTCTAATATGTCTGCAATCAAAAAACTGTAAAGCCAAGTAAACATTCAAGTGGTCACTCAGAATGCCAGACTGAAGGGACTGCATATAAGATCCTCGGGTATTTCAAATCTACTCTGCAAGTGTAGAAATGTAATTATCACAGAGTTTGGATTCTAGATCATTCTGAATTTACTGGAAAAGAAAAAAACAAACAAAAAACCCCCAAACAATAGACCAGCTGATTCCCTATGCCCCAGTCCTGCCCATAAACTAGGAGTTCTCCACATTCACTTCCATATAGAACATATTGTTAATAAAGGATATAATAAAAATATGGACATTTTAAGCTTATGCATACATTATTAAAACTCTACAGCAGACACAGCCATTGTTTAGACTTAGAACTTAGATCAACAGGGGTCCTGAGTGGCTCATTCCAGTTAAGCCTCAGACTCTCGGTTTCAGCTCAGGTCATGATCTCGGGGTCATGGGATTGAGCCCCGAGTCAGGCTCTGTACTCAGTGGGGTGTCTGCTTGTCCCTTTCCCTCTACCCCTTCACCTGTTCTCTCTCTCTCAAATAAATGAATAAGATCTTAAAAAAAAAGAACTTAGACCAACAAAATAATTTTTTGGGGGGGAGATATATTTTATCACTGGAATAGTTTAAAACTGCTGGCTCTGGCTGGTAATAAAATACAGATTATCTTTTAGTTACTTATTAAAATTTGTTTTTATTTTTATTTATTTTTATTTATTTTATTTTATTATGTTATGTCACTATACAATACATCATTAGTTTTTGATGTAGTGATCCACGATTCATTGTTCTCGTATAACACCCAGTGCTCCATGCAGTATGTGCTCTCCTTAATACCCATCACCAGGCTAACCCATCCCCCCACTCCCCTCCCCTCTAGAACCCTCAGTTTGTTTCTCAGAGTCCATATTCTCTCATGGTTCATCTCTCCCTCTGATTCTCCCTCTTCATTTTCCCTTCCTTCTCCTGATGAATACACAACATTTGCATCAACATGGATGGGACTGGAGGAGAATATGCTAAGTGAAGTAAGTCAAGCAGAGAAAGTCAATTATCATATGGTTTCACTTATTTGTGGAACATAAGGAATAGCATGGAGGACATCAAAATTTGTTTTTAATAAATGCTCTATAGTCAATGTGTCTCTACATCTCCTGTACCAGGAATGGAAAGGTCCTGCTGCATCTCTGGTGGCTGCTGAGGCTGCAATCATTGTGAGGAGGGACAGTTGGAATCCCCTAACTCCTGGTGTTGCTTTCATGCTTCCTCGACACCCAGCTCTAATCTGAGAACTGGGAGAGAGGAGTGAGAAGGGGACAGGAGGACAGAGAGGAGGACAAGGGGAGGAGAGAGGAGGGGAGGGGAGAAAAGGAGGGGAGAGGGCTTCTAGTTGCCAGAGACACCCAAATGACCAAGCCACATTGGAGGCTCCAACACTGGAGTTTGGGTGAAGTACTCTGGACAGCCCTGCTGTGTGAGACACTGGGAAGAAGTATCTCTGCAAGGTTGCACTTTAGCACCAGGTGTCCCTGGAGAGTGTCAGGCTGTCCTTCCCTGCAAGCATGGTAAGTGTCCCTGAGCTCTGGCCTCGGAGGGCTGCCTTGCCTGGCAGCTCAGGCCATTCTTCTGGGGCAACCAGTCATGCCTGCCCCCAGGCTCCTCTGGTGGAGAGGAGGTGGGACTGTCTTGCAGCCTGATAGCCCCACTGCCCCATCAGCTTCCTGCCCTCCTGTCACCAATAATCTTTTGTACCCCTAACTCTGTTTCTGCTTCTGGAGAAAGCAAACCAGCACTGCTTGTCACTACTTCAAGATGGTCATTATCTATGTTGCCTCACTTGGTAGATTCATCTTTGGAGAGGTCCCATGGGGCATCCGGTCCAGGCTATGATCCTGTTCCCCTCCTAATTGCTCTACCTTCCTGCCTCCAGCCCATCCTGAGGGACCCAAATCAATCCAAGGCCTTCCCATGGCTTCCCACAGTTTACAGGGCAGGATAAGATTAGCCATTCAACTTTCCAACCCTCGCCTCCCTCATAGTCACCTTCTCCAAGACAGGTCCTGGACTTCCCAGTACACCATGTTCACTCATGTCTGTGCCTTTACTTGCACGTCACCCTCTTCCCAGGATGCCCTTGACTCTTCTTCCAAGTTTTCCATCCCCAGCAGGACACTCTCCATGAGGTATCTGTGGTCCTCTTGGCCTGCATTCATGCTTCTGTGCCCAGCATTTGTCCACAGAATATTTGGGAGTGACTATCTTCTCTCTCCAACTCAAAATCTGAAGACAGGGCTGCCCTGCCTAATTTCTCCTTTCCCTCATGGCAGTCTGCACAGTGCTAGCTCTATAAGCATCTCATGACATAGCTTTCCCAGTGGGCCGCAGGCACTGCAGCATGATTGAGGCACTGCAAACTATCCTCCCCCACTCTTCATGGGCTTTGGTACAGGGGGTGGGGGCCTCTCACATGGGCACAGTCTGTAGCAGAGGCTCAGATGCCACGGCTGATGGCCTTCATGTCAGAGGGTGTCATTTCTCCAGAGAGGCCAGAGGGAAACACAGATCCGTGGGGGCACGTTGGCAGGCATGGATGCTTCTAAATGCTTTCTAAAGATAAAAGCAGTGAGTCACAGGCCAAGCTCCAGATAGCACACTTCAGGACGAAGTGTGTAGGAGAACCCATGCTCCCCACTCAGACCAACTTTTAGTATCAGCTTGTTGACACTCAGATACTTCTTGGAAGCTTGTGGCACTTCCTTCATCCTATCACTGTATCTCCGCCCTAACCAAGGCTGAGCTCCAGGGCTGCCTGTTGTATGGCAAATCACCCTGTTCTGTCCCCCATGGCCATGGCATGCAGAATCCTCTGTTGGCCAGCTTCCCATCAGGTTCAGGGAGATAAGACAGGAGGACACCAGATGGGAAACTTCTACTCTGCTTCCTCCTAGCCTCCCATACTTCTTAAAGACCTGCCCTGCTCAGGTCCTAACCGGGCACCCCTGCATGGCTCACTTCTTACTTGGCTCTATTAACTCCATCTCCCAGCCCTGGCCCTCAGACCCAGGGGTTGAAAGGAGGTCCTGTCAGTCTCTGGTTGCTTTGACATCCACTGTTGCTGACATCCACTGTTGATGAGTGTCTCCATTTGAGTTATTTGACTTGAATGACAGCAAATCCCTGAACTTCTTGCAAAAACCTCACTGAGGTTCCTCTATTTGCATAATGATGGCACATCAGAGACAGAATACCATCTGCTTAAAGTACCAGGCACTAGCCCTCTTCCCCCCTTCCTGTACACACATGGGCCATTCCGTATTCTTGCAAAGGGCCTCCTGGGGCCTCAGGACATCTCAGCACTCTGCCTGCTACTCTAGGCTAAATCAGAAATGCCTAGTCAGAGGTAAGTGTGGCAGCCATGGTGTACACACAATGGGTAGATTTTGACGGAAAGAAAAAAGAAATGCCTTTCTCGTGTGCCTATTTAACTATACTTACCTATCTCCCACCTAAATCTCCCCACTAGGCCTCTTATCTAACATAAACCCACCTTCAGAAAAAATCTTGAACAGAAATGCACAGGACTGTAAGCATTTTTATTAGCTTAGCCTCGCAGGGGTAGTGCATTTCGAAAGGAGTGGTGACATTTAGGCCCACCTGAGTCAGATTGCTTGGATTCCAATCCTCACTTGGCCACTTTCTGGCCCTGAGACTGGGCAATGCTCCAGTTCTCTAGAACCTGGATTCTCCCATAGTGAAATCTATCCCATGAGATTGTTGTCAGAAGAGATTTCAAGAAAAAGTCTCAATGCCAGCTTCTCTCCCACATTAAGTGCTGAATAACTGTTGACCATCACGAGGCTGATTATCTTGTTATCTAGATGGGAGGTCTTCATGATTAGAAAGGCCTTTCTAGACACATAAAATGCTACCCAGGAAGGCTGTGAGGCTGTCTCTGCCCATATCACTGTGCCACGACACAGGGTGCCCTCTAGCACTGCTCATCCCTTCTAGGGAGCTTCTTTACTCCAGTCTTAGAAGAAGTTCCCCACATGAGTGGGTTGCCTCCTCTGGGACTTCCCCAAGGTATTCCAGAGAACCAGGATGAAAATGGACCTCAGTCAGGCCTGTCTGGCATGTGACTATCTTGGCTGCCTGGTCACCAGTCCAGGACCTTGGCCTCTCATCTCCCCCAACCTGCTCTATCAGGACCTGTGCCTTCCTGTTTGTGGAAGGTGGAAGATGACAGGTAGGGGCTCTGGCAAAGCAGAGAATAGGCCTCTCTGCTGTGGGACAGTGAATATCAAGGCATGAAATGGGTTTTAGCTCACATCTGCAGTACACCTCTGGGATGAACCTGATTTGGGGAGATTCATGAAGGCTTCTGCAAACAGTCTAGAAATGGTCCTCTGCTTTCACACCTTCTTGCCTTTCTCTCTGTCACCACCTCGGTGAGAGAATCCAAAGGAGAATCCAAACATCTAACCCCTGGCACATGACGAGCTTCTCTAGGGATTCCCATTCTGAGGAAGCTCAGCGCCACTCGGGTCTCTTGACTTGAAGGGCACACCCTTTGCAAAGCAGAAGGTGACATTTCTTTAGTGCACATGTAGAGGGCTTTTGATTTGTATTTTCCAAAAAGGCTCCATATCAGTGCCTTGGGGAAACCCACAGCCAACCAACAAAAGGCAAACCTGCTCACCAGAAAGTATGGTTCCTGTTTGTGCTGGTTTGGCCACTTCTGGTGAAGGGCACAAGAGGCTGAGGGCAAAGCACTTGATGATGAACAGACTTGATGGGGAGAGAGGGACCAACACCATGTCAATGGCAATGTTCCATTCATATATTTGCTTGTCACTGATGTGTGTCCTAGAGGACTGGGAAGCTAAGTAGAAAGGCCACTGTAATTCGGCCTTCTTGGGTCAAGTTGGACAAATAGGCAAATGGTGTGATCAGCACTATTTCCAAAAACTACATTATTCCTAGAAGGGGTTGTTAAACCCACAAAAATCAGTTTTATTTTTTTACCCCTGGCTCCCATCTAGTTTTCTTTTCTTTTTTCTTTCTTTTTCTTTCTTTCAAGATTTTATTTATTTATTTGACAGAGAGAGAGAGAGAGACAGCGAGAGAGGTAACACAAGCAGGGGGAGTGGGAGAGGGGGAAGCAGGCTTCCCGCTGAGAAGGGAGCCCGATGCGGGGCTCTATCCCAGGACCCTGGGACCATGACCTGAGCAGAAGGCAGACACTTAACCATCTGAGCCACCCAGGCACCCCATATCTAGTTTTCTTAAGTAGGCCTTTGAATAAAGGATGTGCTCAGGTACAATCTCATCCAATACATCTCCTAACCCCACCTCTAAATAGTCAACATCACACTCAGAATGTTGAACTGCCTAGTAATTTCAGTCACCTGCTAAAATAGCTCTTTTGACACCAGACTCTAATAACTGAACTAGAAACTTCAGGAAAATTAACTGCAAATTACTAACTCTTGATCAACAGTTTGCATAGATATCCAGAGCCAAAATAAACCTAAACTTGCAGATGTTCAAATACATACTGGCAATTCTTTCCCCCGATGGAAAGAGACACAGGCACAGCACTTGCAACCTTTAGTCAGATGTTTATTAGGTGGTTAAGCCTCAGCTACAAAATAGATACTAATTTTGATTACTAATTTTGGTACTGGCTGAACTAATTATGTCCTGTTACTGCAGTGACAGGTCTCAAGATCTATAGTGGGGATAGGAAAACAAGAGCAAAGTGTCAAGATCTCTCTGCATGATGAAATGTGGCCAGTGCATTACATGCATCCAAGTCCATGAGCCTAAGGCCTAAGGGAGACCCTACTAAATCCTAAGAAGGGAACAACTGACATGCTCAAGCCTCCGGTGACAAGTCAAAGGCAGCTTTTTTTTTTTTTTTCTTCTCCTTCTTCTCAGTTTCTCCCCTTCTCTGGGCAATAAAAAGGAAAGGGAAGAAGAACTTCCCTCTGAAGTCTTGGTGATTTCTGGTTAAGTACATATATAAATATAAGCATGTTGAAAGCACATTCTTAATAAAATTATTAATAACTTAGGGTCAGGATGGGAGGAGTCATCTAGTGTGGGATCACAGGGTTTTGATTTTTAGTGTGTTCCCTATTTTTATGACTAGATACTGGTGTGCAGAGCAGCCCTTTGTGACTGGCTCTGGTTGTGTAATATGGGCTCTGACATTTCCCTGGTTGCCCCAGGTAGCTGCCACCTAAGGTACTCAAGTTTGAGGTGCCCTTGATGTTGTACACATGACTCCCCTGAAAGCTAAGAATTTCTCTAAAACAAAACTAAAAAACATAAGACCCAGATGTATGTGCGCACACACACACACACACGCACACAAATCACTAGATTTTCTAAGTTGTCTCTATGCATGAGTAACACGAAACAGCACCAGAAGTTGGAAGTGGGGTTCCCTACTGTGACAGAAACTAGAAAGAACAAGCACCCAATAAATGAGAAAAAAAGCCACTAGTGGGAACCCATCCTTACAGAAAAGCATAAATGCTATTGAAGACACATGAGGATACCCAAGGTTAATGAAGGTGCTCTAAACAAGGTCACTTAAGTCAAAGATCACCTTTGTACATAAACAGGATGGTCTGCTAGACCCTGGAAAGGTGACTTCAGCGAGCAAAGCAGGAGCCTGGTAGAAATACCACTTACATATGCTATGGGAATAGCAATCTGATTATGGGGCATATCAGATCAGGATTATCCCCTGCCCCCTGCAAAGGCTCTTAGCTCCATGTCCATCTCACAGGACAATGCCTAATGACTAATTTGGCTTCCTCCAAAATCCTGATAATGAAAGAGAACTAGCCTAGGGAATAAAACTGGTTTTCATAAAGATACTTTTTTATCTTTCACAATAAATTATAAAATTGGACATCTGAATTCCACATTGTCATGAGTCTAGTTCCTGGGAGTCTGTCCTGGGTGCACAGATAAACTTGAGGACCTAACCTGCAAAGCTGGGATGATTGCCCTTGGAGGCCCTAGGTCTGGCAGTCCCCTTAAATCTAACTTTGACATTTCAGAGCCCATACACCACCATCAAAGGAAAGGAGGATGTTGATACAAAGAACCATTGTGTTGGAAGCAAGATTCCAGAGTGTCAAGGCCACAAAATCCATAGTCCCTCACATTCAGTGCAGTACCAAGAGCATTTGCTTCTCCCTTCCCAACCTCCCTCAAGCCCAAATCTATTTGCTTCCTTGGCCCCTCTTCTTCTCCACCACCATGACCCTGTTCAGGGCATCATCTTCAATCACCTGGATGATTGTAACAGCTGCCCCCGACTGGCCTCCAATGTGGACCCTCCATTATCCACCTACACACCAACCAACCATGGTACCTGCTTGCCCTAGCAAGTTCAGCGAGCCCCCACCCCTACTCATTACATCCGCATAATGGCATGCATGCTTCTTATGAGGCTCTAAGCTCAGGAATCAGCCCTGTGGGAAGCTGGCACGGCACGACCTCTGAGCTTGATTAGCTCCAAGGGCTAGTATAAGAAGTAAACCAGCTACTGTATACTAAGGTATGGTACTATACACATACTAAGCAATGGCATCAACCTGGCTGACTGGGCCCTTGCTTGGGTGCGCAGCTTTGTCTGTATCACTTACCATCACTGCCCACCCCTTGGCTCTTGCCCTAGTCACACAGAGTGACTTGGGGTCACCCCAGCGCACTGTGCTCCCTCATGCCACCAAGTTAACACACATGCTGGGCCTCTGCCTGGACTCCCCTTCCTCCCGCTATGCCCAACTAATTCCAGCACTTAAGCTTGAAGTCTCAAATTAGGTATCACTTTTTCCAAGATGCCTTCCCTGAACACTGCCTTCCTCACCCCAAAACTGGAATGGTGTTTCTCTTCCCCTCCCCCACACATAGCACCAGGACCACCTATACTGGTCCTTATGACCCACTCTGCAATTGCCAATTTTCCTAACTGCCAACTCCACTGATGGGGCCCCAAACCCCCCAGGGAGAAAGGGGTGTGGTGGGGGAAGCAACCAAATAGAGGTTCTGGCTTCTGCAGCCATACAGCTTTGCTGCAGGGGTGCCGGTTCCCCCTTGGCCCACTAGAGCCTTACAAACTTCTAAGTTCAAAGCGCAGGGGCAGCTCAGCTCCTCCCTCTCTTAACCCACTGATTCGGGTTCAAAAGTTCAAAATTCAGGCAAATCAGAGCTAACATTTTCCGTTTTTGGTGTATTTTTTGGCCTCTTTGAGCCTCAAATGAATAATATAATACCCTCTGTGGGTTTATAAAGCTTTGCAGTGATAGTTTGTAACCCACAGAACACCAGACAATTATTAGAGGATTATTGTTGGTGCCAGATCTGGTCCTATAGCAAGAGGAGGGGGACAGGAAAGGATGTCAGCCTGTGAGGGATGAGTGCCTCTACTGGATTGGGGCCATCACCAGAAAACCTTTTTTCCTAATTCTGCTGCCTCGTTGTCCTACCCACAGCACGGAGGTCTTCCTGAGGCTCTGTACTACGTCTTGGCCACTGTTCCCGAGTTTTCCACAGAGACAAGGCTCTGGCACACACTCACAAGTGGGAAGTGGAGACATCTCAGGGCTTTCAGGGCTGGCACATGAGAGCACTCAGAGGCTCCTACAACTGGATTACCTGTGCTACATCCAGGCAGGCTTGCTGAGTCAGAATAAGCATTTTAATGACTGAAACTGATCAGTGCATATCATCCCACACCTGGCAGGGGCTGCCGCCCGTGCAAAGGGTCCTCCTCTTCATTCCAGCCCCTTCCCTGAGCCCTTGTCAGGAGATTCCAGGCATTAGAAGCAGAAACTCAGAACATAGGTGAAGCCTGCCACCTACAGTTAAAGGGTCCATGTATATTAGCTCCTCTATCCACCTGCCCTTAGTTCAGGCCCAAATTATCCTTGGAGGGAAACGTTAAATCTCCTTCTTCCTCCACTAGATTTAGACAAGGAAAATTTAGGAAACTGACTTAAATTGCTCTTCAAGCCAGTCTGTGTTTCTTCAAATTAAAAGCTGAATATGGAATCAGAGTAAACTGCATTCAACAATGTGCAGCAAATGTTCATGGAGCACCTGGGCTGCACACCCCTCACCCTTGTGATAAATGCAGTAATTCCAGAGGTGCCATGTGCCAGAGAACTATGAGTCCACTTTCTGGGTTTCTTTCTGTTCACGCTGAGGATCAATTTTTCTCTCATGGTGAAATTAATTCACTTCTCCTAAGTGCCCCCTGTACTACCTTCTGGAGGAAAGAGTGGTCTCTGCAATTACACCAGCAATTACTGCTATAGGAGCAGGCTCCAATCCTGCTTCACAACCCTCAGCGGCAGGAACATGTATGACATCCACACCTCAGCTAAGGAAGAGTGCATTGCACATGGACTTCAATGCTCGGTGGCCCTTTGTTAACAAAAATGTGTAGCTTTTGGTAAAGTCCACCATGGGGAACACAAACCATGGGCAGAGCACACAGCAAGAGGTATTTCCCAAGCTGGGGAATTTAAGAACACACAAGCAGAGTTTACCCAGCACAATTCTCATGAGAAGCAATCACGATTACTAAACAGTTACCAAAACAGTGCAGTAGGGCTCTTGAGATTGCTTTATAAACCCAAAGTTAAGGTTAAAGATATTGCTGTAGTAGTGGTATTAAGGTAAAAATATTTTCTCTTGGGGAAGAGTATCTTTAGTTCTCAACATAGAACATCATTACACATGTATTCAGTTTAAAATGAAAACCAAATTTACAAATCGCTTCTGGATACTTAAAAATAAACTCTAGGTTGCTTTTCTTTTTGGCAGCACCAGCCTAAACTCTGTGGCTTTGCGATATTTCAGAAACTTCAGGTACCTTACAGTCTTCTGAGAAAGGCCCAGTGCTTCAGAATTCCTGCAGTGGCTGTGGAGAAAGAACATTACTGGCAACAAAAATTAAAACAACATTTCAAGACCTCCAGGAATTGTTCATAAATGTTCATAAATGTTCATAAATGTACACACATATTTCAGCATTTCAGCTGATAATCCTACATACTTTTTCTGTGAGTATATTCACATTTCTTTTTGGTTCAAGGAAAAAAATGGACTTTATAGACAAATTGTATCAGCTGTAGGTAGAAAATTCCATGGCCATGCTTCCCTTTTCTGGTGTATATCTAGGGCCTGTGTGGGTGTATAGAGTTTTCCCTGGTCCCCAAAGCGGCTCACCTGTGACATTACCCTTTATATGCTTTCCTGTGCATATATAAGAGCATTTCCTGCTCTTCTTAGTCAGAGGCTCTGTTGGCGGTGGAATTTGGAGAAACTGGGCTGCAACATCTTTTTAGGGAGAAGCCAAGTATACTTTTTCCTTCTTGTGGCTTTGTGTGCTTAAACAATTTGAGCTGGTGTAAAAGACTGGACCACGAAATTGCTCACAGAATTCCAGGATCCTGCTGCCCCACACTGCAAACTGCAGATGCTCTCCAGGCCTGCTGGGCTTGGCCTGAATGTGGAATTTTACCCACCAAAAAGCACTACTGGAGCTCAAGTCAGAAATTTTAAATAGCTCAATGATACTGATGCTTTTGCCCTTTGGCTTCAAAAGCAATCACGACCAAACATTTTCAACTATGAGCTGATTACAATAACAAAAATACCTTTTCAAAAAACATTTAATGAGGTAGCTGAGATCACATATCAAATCCACAGCATACATGAAGGTGCTTAATTAGTGTGCAGGCATTTTAAAATGTATTTTTAAATGCAAACTTGCTACAGTGCCTAATAAATGCTCATTCTTCCCAGTTCCTGAAGATGCATGCAGATGTTGCAAAGAGGCCCTTGCAGAGTTATAACAGCAAGAGAACAAGAGGTTGAGAGTAAGTGAAGCTGGACAGGAGGAGAAAGGAAGGGAGCCCTGGGCATATAGCTTGGGCTGAGGTGGTTGTGCCCCCCATGGAACTGAAATATAGTCAGGGCCACTGAGAACACACACCAAGAACTCAGGGACATGATAGGCTGAGAAGAGGGTCTTGACTTGAGGTGGCAGGAACCACACAGCCTGGGGCACTTTCATTAAGATCGAGGCAATGCTCAGAGCACACCCCACACACCTTTGAGGGCCCCAGGGAACCACCCTCAGAAGGGAGTCCAGCCTCCTGCTGCCCTCACCATGACCACTCTGGGTTCCGTCTGCTCCCAGCCAAAGGCTGCTTTATGCTGAGCAGCTTTTAAGATGTTAACTTCAAATGATTTCCATGTGGAGTCATGGACAAAAGGAAAGGTGGTGATACCAAGCATGGAAGCATGGACTTTGTGACTGTTCCAGCAATACGAACATTTAGAGTTCACACATCCACACACATGGGCACACACACACACACTCGCCTGCACTCAGGCGCACGCACGAGTCGGTGTGGGGCAGCCAAGCAGACTCCCCAAGCTCAGGCAGGGCAGGAGTGGGCAGGATGAAGGGGCCTGGGGCAGGGTTCGTGGATTCATGGAGGAGGAGCCTGTATCCACCTTTGCCACCCTCCCCTTCCTGTCCTCCACGGGGGCAGCCAGCACACCAGGGCACCCGGCAGAAATGCACTGAAGACAAGGGATGGACAGGCAGGCATCAGATCACTCAGTTATTAGGTCTCCGTCGTATAGTTGCTGTAGGCCAAAGGAGGCAGGGTCTGAAAGTTGCTCCACCGCCTTGTACCAGGCTGGGACTCCACACGCCCTTGTTCTTTATATTTACCCAGAATGTTTTTGGCTTCTTCCACATCCCGCAAAGGGCTCTCTCCATATTCTTCCTTCAGCCACTGCCGGTACTGGAGAAGTTGAAAACAAAACCAAAATGTCACACACACACCTGCATCTACATAGATTTCACCTATTACTTAATGTTACAGATTTTGCCACATATAACCAAGGAATAAATGGGCATTGGGCAATTAGAGATCTGTGGTTGGCCGGCCAGTGTCAAGCAAGAGAAATAACTGCTTCTTCCAGGTTTTAGCCTGAGGACATGAAAGCAAGCCAAACCAAGAAAATGGCACTTGGCCCAAAGGGCAATAAACAGACGTTAATATGGGGTCTGAAGATGTTAAAAGATAATGTCCTACAGCTGCAGCTGGTGAACAAGGGACCAGTGATGACTTTGATTGGGATGCAAGTGGGGCATTCTTGTCCTCTGTGGGCCTTTCAAACTCCAACCTCCCTGATTCTAGGTGTGCACAGAAAGACTGAGTCATCTTCCCAGAGGCTGCTGCTCACATCACCAAAGTCCCCTGAGCATGGTTACCTGGTGGACTTCATGCTTCTCAAACTCCTGGAGCTGTCTCTGGAAGCCCAGGTTGGGGTTGGCACAGGACCTCCCTGCACGCACAGTGTGCAGGGCATCCTCCCAGCCAAAGTCGGTGATGGTCATGATGTATGCGATCACCAGAGTCACACTCCTGGAGACACCGGCCAGGCTGCAAGGGCCAAAAGAACCCACAGGGGCAAGGGGTTTCAGTCCATGAGTCTATCTCCTCATTCATCGAGAGCAGGGGATTCTGTGGATCTCATTTTAGAAAGTCTCCTCCTTGGATTATGAGTGGACAGCAAGCCAGTATGAAATTACTCAGAAACATAGGAGCTTCTCTCTACTTTATTACACTAGAATCTCAGGCATCAGTATATGTGTGAGCCTCATTTTTTTTTTTTTTTTTTTACAGATCTTCTACTGGCTATGGCTTTGGACACCAGTTTTATGATTCTCTATGCTCCTGAGCCCTTCTTCAGATAGTCCCCATTTCCTCAGACAGAAAAAATAACTAACTAAAGCACATCAAGGGAACTTGAAGGGTCTGGGATCCATGCAATAAATCTATTTACAACCTGCAGCAGTTTAGAAGGCTTCATGGTTTTTTGTTTTGTTTAAGTCTGGTTTTCTTAGATAAATGAAGGCTAGATCTATAACTGAAAGCCCATTAAATACAGAAGCTCTTATGAAACAGTTTGTGTTCTTTTTGAAATAACTGAGCAGAGCACAAGAGAGGGCACATTCCACGTGCTCTGGGATGTGGGGGTCAATAACGGTTAATTATATCTAGCAGACTGAGTAAGGGGACCAATTTTAAATGCATATGCAAATTAAGGTGGTCACAGAAGGCTGTGCTGCGTCAGATTTAGAGTGTTCTAGCAACGGTTTAAGATGGGGAAGTTTAGCAAATTTCTCATTTTTAGAAAGGCCTATCTTCAGATTTATATAACCATATGAAATACAAATTCCTAGAGTATCAGGGCTACACATATTCAAATGATGATGATGATGATGATGATAATAATAATAATAATAAAAGACAACCATTCTCAAGTAGTGGCTCTTTCTTAGGCTTTTATATCAGAAATACCAAGAGAGCTTTTAAAAAATACATCCTCTTTGGCTGCAAACCTGGAGAGTCTAATATTCACCAGAAGCCATAGAAGCCCAGGCACAGGATTACAGAACTCCCCCTTTATGGCTCCAACTGCACCCCCAAAATTCTTTAAAGCAAATGTAGATGAACATTATAAAACCTACAATTTGGTACATGTCCTACTCTTTTTAAAAGTAAAAAAAAACATAAATCACATAGTATCAAGAACTGCATAAAACTACCAAACATCATTTTTTTCTAAAGCAATCAAACTACTGTCCCTGCTCTCCTGATATGGGTTACAGGCCTTTAGAACAGATTAGTTTTTATGAAGGGCTCTTCTGGGTATCCTGCACTGGATCTCCTCTGTCACCAACATCAGCAGCAACACAGCCCAGGAGGTATCACTTTACATTTCCAAAGAGCCTTCACTGAAATAGCAACTTCTTTGGGGAAACTCAAAAGACTGTTAAGCTTTTTTTTTTTTTTTTTAATATATTTCACAACATAATATTGTCTTTTTAAAAAAAATCTGAGTATAGTTTACATATAATGTTACATTAATTTCAGGTGTACAACATAGTGATTCTACAAGTTTTACATTAGGTTGTGCTCACCGTGTAGCTGCCCTCTGTCACCGTACAACACAATTATACCATTGTCTGTATTCCCTGAGCTGTGTCTTTTATTCCCATGACTTTTTCATTCCATAACTGGAAGCCTACATCTCCCACTACCTTTCACCCATTCTGCCCATCCTCTCACTCCCTCCCCTCTGGCATCCATCAGTTTGTCCTCTGTACTTATAGGTCTGGTTCTGCCTTTTGGTTTTTTGTTTTTTTCATGTGTTTTGTTTTTCAGGTTCCATATATAAGTGAAATCATACGGTATTTGCTTTCTCTGATGTATTTCACTTAGCATAATACCTTTTAATCTCTCCATGTTGCTGTAAATGGCAAGATCTTATCTTTTTTTTTTTTTTTTGTGGCTGAGTAATACTCAATATGGAGTCTTATACAATATAAAGAGGGAACATGCTCAGCTTGCACTTTAATGAACAGCAGAGTTCTGGCTCCAGACTGTTGGCTGCTGGTTCCTTTAACATATTAGTTACGTGATAAATATGAGTACTAGTGCTAATGATATTTCATAATGTATATAATTGTCAAATCACCATATTGTACACCTGAAACTAATGCCAACTATATTTCACTTAAAAATAAAACAAATAAAAATTTAAAAAAATAAAAAAATAAAATATGAGAGCTAACATTCCCTGAGAGCTTACCATGTGCCAGGTATAGTGCTAAGAACTTTATGTGCATTATCCTTGGGTTATGTGTATTATAACAGCTTTTTTTTTGCAGTGTGTATGTACTTATGTATATGTATTCAGATCCATATGAAGTGTAGCTGAATGCAGGTGGAGAGCTGTATATAAACTGTTTAATTCTAAGATCCTATTCAGATCTTTTCAAAGCAAAGTACTAAGCTAAACACACATAAAAGCCCCCATCTGTAAATGGAGAAGAAATGGTCATTCTGGTGTTACACTAATGCAATGTTAAACACCACATATGTGATCAAAACTCTCCAGAAAGAAACAGTGTTTTGAAAGGGCGCTGAGGTTTCAGGGATGAGCCCACAAAACCTGTACCCTCCACAGGAGGCTATTCCAAGGGAATAATAGACATGGGCTAGAAAAGAGGCTCCTGTGGTTCCATAGCCTTGACAGTCCCTACAGAAATCCTAACTGTGAAAATGAAAATCCTAAGTGAAAATGAAAAAAAAAAAAAAATCATAGGGTTCTCTTTCATCAAAAACAAACGATGACTAACAAATGGCAGGGGTCAGATGGGGTGTGTATTCAAGATTCAGAGGGCAGACAGAACCATTAGGAGTTGAAATAATTAATCACACACAGAAAAACCCTTGAGAGAAATCAGGCTCAGTAGAAACACTAAGCTATGATTTGGCAGAGGCATACATACCAATGTACAAGACAGCCCTCACCCCTGAGTCGGCACTCGTGAATGAATTTAATACTTTCTTTGAAATGTCTTGTCCTGTCGGGGGAGAAAAAAGAGAGAAGTGACATCTCTCTACTTTACTCAACACATGATGAAAAGAAAAATCCGCCTGAGGTTTCTTGAAAAGGTCTCAGAGTCCCACAGCTTCAAGACCGTGGTCACACTGTCTGGGGCTGGAGCTGGCTCAGCGTTAGAATCTGTCACACACAATGCTGAGGCCTGGGGAGGGCTGCCCATCTTCTGGGATTTTCAGAATTTCTCTGCAAGGAATCCCTGAAACACAGCGTTGCCACTGACTGGTATGTGTGTGGGCGTTGGTTTCTGCCTAGCCCAGGGGTCGGTTGGGGCCCCTGAATGTTCAGGAGCATACTACTGACCCCACACTGATGATCCACACACCATCTACGCACATTCAGAGCCATTCAGGTGAAGAAGGTGCCCATATCATGAAGGCTCCCTAGTGCTAAGAGGGAGTTTACTTTTGATGATCTGAAAAACCTAGTAATACTCTCCCATATTGGTTTCCCTTGACTTTGGTACATCCTGTCGGCATGTCATCAGAGGGCTGTGGGGAAAGGGAAAATACAGCTTCAATCCCTGCTCAGCCACTTACTGGCCGTGTGACTTTGGGAGAGTCACTTAGTTTCTCTTAACTTCATTTATAAAGTGGAAATAATGTCTTACAGGGTGGAATGAGGTGATATATGCCAATATGCTTTGCAAACTCTAAAGTCCTTTATGACAATGAAACCATGATCCTTACTTCTTCTGACCCTTAGCCTTTTTAACACCCTTTCTCCTGCACGTATGTACCAGCATCATTTAGAGCATGTTCTGGACTGGCTGGTGGGTTAACTATAAATACTCCAAGACGACCTACAGAGTACATGCTTTTTGAGGTCTTTTACCTTTGATTGAGTTACAGAGCAGCAAAACACCTAAAGTTGCCCATGGAATAAATTCATCCTCCTTTAAACACCAACTGAGTACTATTTACCGGAACTCTGCAAAGCTGCAGGAGATTCAGGGAAGAATGAGATGTAGTTTCCAACCACACAAGCTAGGTCTATCATTTCATGAAGGATGACAGGATAAATGAATGTAACAATGAGAAATTCAGGTATGGCATAACAAACTCAGCCAGGTATTAAATACAGAAGAAACTTAGCAACCTAAGTGTAGGTGCCCAGCTAGATTAAGATGGAGAGATAATACAGGAAACTATACATGTGCATGCATACATGTACATATTCCACGACCAACCATAAAGCATGATGAAAAGTCCTAGGGATCGAACCCAAGGACTCCAGACTCTTACTAAAATCTTTAAGTACCAGAACATTGCAAGACATGCTTTTGCTAACTTTCCCAGGCACAAATGCTCCCAGACATAAACTTATAAAATTACTCTGGGCATTGCAACTATACTCACAAACACTGGCTTGGTATATAAAGCAGGCAAGATAAGATTCCTGCTGTAATTCCTGAAATCTGAAGTGTCAGTACTGAAAAGAGATCTCAGAAAGGATTGTAAGGCAGAAGCCTGTGGAAGCCAGGCAGTGAAGCCGAGTGCTCAGAGGGGTGAAGGGATGGGGGGCACTGTGATGTGACTGGCAGAAGCCTGGCCCACCGGAGGCGGGAGAGAAGGCTCGGTGCTGTTGGAGCTTCCTGTCTCTCAAGCAAAAACAGTCTGCAGCGAAGTCTTCTGATTTTGAAGTATTGAAACTGTGGCCAGACATCTTGAGTTGCGCTGATTTAGTTTGGGGCAGCAAAGTTTGTCAGAACAGTCCCCCTTCCCTCTGATTCCAGCCATGGAGAAGTAAAGAAAAGGTTGTGGGGTGGGGACTTCTGGAAAAGTTTTCCCTTCCTAATGAAAGGAAAGTCATCTATCTCTGCGCCAGGTTTCCTGCTAGCATCATGCTTACAGCTGCATCAGCTGCCCTGTAACCACAGGTGATAAAGCCCCTCGCGTGGAGAGGCAGCAGGATGCAAAGGGAGACCTCAGGGGACTGATGCCCAGGCCTGGGAGCACCCACCACCAGGTTTCTTAGTCAAGGCTTTAAGTAAATTTCTCTGTAACTTAAAACATTATCAATCAGATACTCTGCTACTTTAGTCAAATATAATCCACCTGATAACAGCAACCAATTCAACAGTTTTAAAAACACTGAGCTAAGTGGCACCTGAGTGGCCCAGTTGGTTAAGCCTCTGACTCTTGATCTCAGCTCAGGTCTTGATCTCAGGGTCGTGAGTTTAATCCCCACATTGGGCTCTATACCCCAGTGTGGAGCCTACTAAAAAAAATAATAATAATAAAATAAAAAACAAAAGAAAGCAAAAACATTGGGCCAACTCATCTGGCCTAGGAGTGGTTACAGGCTGCCTGTCTGCCATCTGCTTCGTGGGCCAGCCTATCCTCCTGTGTTGGCCGCTGCACATGGCAGACATGCCAGAGGGTAGGGTGGGTCTGACTGCAGATCCCAGGACCAGGACAGGCAGCCCGGAACTCAGAGCTCATCCCTGACTGCAGTCTAGCAGTGGCTAGAGGGTACACATGTTTGTCCACGAGGTCAGCCACACCGGGGCATCCAAAGGTTCGGAGAGTCCTCTCCATGCCTGCAGCCCATGCTCACGCCTGTCCTTTATGGGTCTCTTTCTAGTCGAGCAGAGCTTCATCTGTGACAAGACGGGCAGGGAAAAGCACAGCAACCAGAAAAGGAAAAACAAATCTAAAAATGAGTGACAATTGCCTGAGTAGTGAACAAACCACAGACTGCCCCAGAACACATTGCAAAGGCCCGAGTGACATGAGAGTTAACAGTGCCCCTCTGAGTGGGCAGGACTTAATGTTTTAGGGGAACACGGTCAGTGCTGTGGAGCTCACCAGGATTTTGCAAAATGACAACAAATGAATGCCTTTGCTGAAACCTGCGAGTGGGAACAACTCCTTCCATCTGGCTTTCATACCTGCATGCACCAAACCACATGCACAATGAAACCTGGGGCTCAAATACTGTCCGGTGTATCTGGGTTCAAAAGTCAGTCCCTCCTCTCCTCAGAATAAGAGAGTGGGGTGGGAGTGGGGTCGGCAGGGCAACATGCAGACCTGCCAGAGCCCCGAGAGAGTGTGTGAAAGAGCTGAGGGGCCAAGGAAGCCATGAGGAGGTGCCCCCACTTTGCTCCCGGCCAGCCCTTTCCTCTTTCAGCTCTAACTGTGCCAACCTTAAGTCTAGGACAAACCCACAGATGGCTCCTGTCCACCACCGTGTTGGGGCAAGGGCTGTGGAACCCCAGGGCAGGCATCTGTGTGGGGACAGCTCACAGCCCAGCCCAGGAGTGTAAATGATGCCACTGAAGGGATGGCTCAAAGCCCCACCACAAAACCTGACTCATAAGCACAGATGGGCACAAGGCCACACCAAGCAGACGTTCCTAGAAATGCTTTTTCCACGTAAAGCCAGGAGGCAGGCGCATTTACCGCTGCTTTGGTGTGCTGCAGGGAGCGGGGGTTATTTCCAGGGAAGCTGATGACATAAACTCTAGCGCTGGTCATTAAACTCCCTCCTCCACAGCAGGAAATACCCGAGACTCTGGCTCCTGTTGCCCAATTCTCTGATGTGAAGCAGAAGCGCGCATCTTAAGCACCATCCCACCACAGGCTGTTTCAATGGACACAGGTTCCCTATTCTTGCTCTTCGTTTTGTACCCTCGCTTCCATACAAAGACATGTGAGTAAGTTCTGTTGGAGGAAAGCCAGAGGGGCTCATCCACCTACGTGTGTCACAAACTTACCTCATAGTGCTTGCTGCTGCCAGCAATCTGAAGAGAACATCTTGGGGAGGGCAGAGGGGCACTTCAGAGGAGACCCATCAAACAGCCCTGCAGCTGCCACTGTCCCCCTTCCTCAGTCTGAGCTGGCTGTCCTCCTTGAAGAGCCTCCTCCCCTCTCTGGCCGGAAGCCAAGAGACAGGACCAGCAAAGTTTCCCTGACCTTCGGAGAGTGCACAGAAAGGATGGTGGATGGGATCTAGCAAAACTACACCACATGATGCTCATTTTTTGAGGCCGAACAACTAGTTCTTATTCCAAGACTGCAAGATTTGGAGGCTGTGATCCCCACTGCGGGATCAGAGGCAGCCCTCTCCTGCTGAGGACTCTGCTTATCTGAGCAGTAGCCCAAGGGATCTGGCCACGTACCTTGAGTGGTAGCTGGGCTTACTCCAAAGTCAGCAGTATCAGACCAGGTTGTACTGACAGGAGACCCAGGACGCTTCTCCTTCCCACATACATACATGTGTGTACATATGTGTATATGTGTGCACATGTGTGCATGCATGTTGTATATGAAAGCAAAGGAGGAAAAAAAACAGGAAAGGCAAGCACTCTTAGAGTTTTCCTCCTAAAAAAGGAATGCTTAAAGAAAAAAAGCAAAAAGGCAAAAAGCAAGTGGGTGGAATGTTTTATCTGGGCTCAGATCAGAAAGCTGTTTCTCCTGGGGCAGAATCGGCAGAGGCTCCCAAGCTGTGTGTGGGCCCCCTCGGCTGGAACACTGTGAAGCTCGCTCTTGCCTCACCCAGAAGCAAGCAGGAAGGAACATTCTCCAGCAGGACAGACACTGGCTGAGCTGCTCTTTCAGCACCAGGCATTGAACACATACAACTACTCATACTTATATCAAGGATTTCCCACATTTTGTATTTCCTGCACTTAAACTTTTTTTTTAATGGGGGGGGAATTAAAACACACATGTGGTGTGTATCGTGCTTTTCATTTTGCCACATAAGGTCATTTTAAAAACAAAACCAAACCCTTTTTACCACCTACTATAACATCATTTCACAAAGAATAGTTGAGAGGAGGACACAGTTTAAGACTAAAAAATAGTTAAGTTCAATAAGTGAAGTCTTATGAAAAACTCAATATACCTTTTCTGAGTATTTCTCATTTCCATGGCCTGCAAAGTCCTCAGGAGTCATGTGTGAGCATGTGTGTGTGTGCACATGAATGCTCAAGTAAGTATGCATCTGTCTGGAAATAGGACCACAGCACTCCAAGGCCCACATCATTTTGGTCTTGCAAAACTGCTTTTTAATAATTAAAGAAAATTGTAAGCGAGAGAAAGAGAGAGCTGGATGTACAGAAGACATCAGCTAAACTAAAGAAAACATACACAAAAAGATAAGGAGGTAGAATAAGGCAAGGAAATTTTACTGATATTTTAAATATAAGCTCACTGTATTGCTAATACCTCTTCTCCCCACAAAAACCTCAAGAAATTCAGAGACCTGCTCGATACTCAAACCACTGAATGTCACAAAGGCTCTCTTGTAATGATGCAATGCTACCAACTCTACAGCACAGATCAAACTCTCCTGGACTTGACAGAAGATAAAAAAAAAAAAAGTAATTATTCCCTTAACAATGTCTAAATACAAAATACCAATTTAATAAATATTAAAATAAGAATGAATAAATGAGCTACTATACATCCAGTAATTCACTCTCAAAATACATTAATACTCCTTACTTGGATAGACAGCAAATATAATCTTATTTTTTGGAAATGCTTAGAGTTCATAAAAAACACTTTCACTTATCTAACCCAATACTACAAAAATTGTGTGAGATAGGTATTTTACAGATGAGAGAAATAAGGTTAAAATGACTTGCATACGAAAGTACAGAGAGAAAGCAAAAGCAAGTATTTCCAAAAGCCTGAATTCACTAGCCCGCTCCACTTCGGCCAGAGAACATGTAGCATGTGCATTTGATATAAACTCTAGGATGCCTCTAATTGTGACAATTCATGCAAAACACACCAGCCGGGGTCTGTGGGCTTATTATGACCATGAGAACTTGAACTTTCACATTTCCTGACTTTGAAAGGCAAGGTAGTTGGGGGAACTGAGCTAAGATTTTAATGTGCTAATGTTATCTCAACCAGGTTTCTGCATTTTAAGTTCCTGGAAGATCAGAGGGGGAGTTTGTGAGGATTAAAGCCAAGACAGAAAATTGACCTTTCTGGGCAGTTTACAGCCACTGAATACCAAGTGAAAGCAGTTAGTTTCAAAAGGTCACAAACCTCTTACTAAGCAAAACTGGAAAGAAGAATTCCTGTTGGTATAAGGATTTGTGGGGAGAGATTTAGGATATAAAACTTAAACTATATCCAAAGTTGGAAATAATTTTAAAAGTCTGTAAGTTTACAACAGGGATATAGTTTTCTAGAATTTATTTTGTCATTAAATATAAGATTTCTCAGGCATCAGTAATTAAAAGTGGCTAGACTAAAGAACTACTAGTTCTACTTGTCTGAGTTACCCAGGGCATATTTTCCAGTGACAGACATGATTTCTCTTGCTTTTGTTAACCAGAGCATTAAGAGTATTTGTCTCCTGACCATCTACATTGGTTGATGGTACAGAAGGTGAAGGTTCACTGTCAACCTATATGTTCCTAATATTTGCTGAGTAATAACCACAGGCTACCTGAAGTGAGATGGATCATATAAACAGAATCAAGTGTTCCACTTGCCAATGGTTAATAGTCTATATCATGAAAGCATGCTCACTGTTAAAAGGCATGTTATGCTTCCAATAAAACATTCGTAAAAGGTAAAGAGAAACTCAAGCTATTTCATAGGCTGTCTCTTAACATACAAAGTATACTCATATTCCAAACTTAACTCCACAATTTCCATATAACTTCAGTAGAGCAAGAAATATTTACAAAATCATGGACATTGATGTGCCCAAATCCTTACTTATGCGTAAGACTTGCTATTACTAATGGATGAAAACTAAAAGTTTCCCCGAAGAATCACATGAGTGCCTGTGAACTTAACTCCCAACGGGAGAGTGACAGCTTTTCTGCCTTTCGATGAGTTATGGTCTTGACTTTATTTTCCAACTGAAACAGAGGTTGTACTGCTGTAGGACTTCACTCAAAATAGTAACAGTGGTGCATTCTCCTCAGGTTCTCTCTGTCATTAGCCTCACACTTGGGTGCTGTAATAACCACCTATTGGAATCCTACCCTACACTTTTACCAAGATGTGAGGAAAGGGCTAAAAAGGCAAATCACACATCTTAACAAGACCTCTGCACATATTTGAGATGGGAGAGAACAAATTCAAATCTTACGGGCTAGTCCTCTGGACCCAAGGTGCCTATGTTTGGGCTGGTTTTGCCAGAAGATCTGAACTGACCCATGAGACACTGCAACTCAGAGAAACATTTTCTGTCACTCTGGCCTTTCCATGTAAGGAAATCTTCCAAATCTTCCACTGAAGTGGCCTCCTGAGCACCGAAACTTGTTATTTCAACTATCTTCTTTTGTAACTCTCAAGATAAATTAACACACCTTGAAGAGGGTAAAAGTATACTCTTATTTTCAAAACTGCTTAGAGTTCATAGAGAACACTTTCATATATGTGATCTTATCTTCAAAAATCCTGAAGGCAGGCATTTTTCAAATGAGGGAACTGAAGCTCAGATGGGTTTAAATGACTTGCCCAAGGTAGATGTAACTAGTTTTAAAGTTAAGATATCTAACATCAAGGTCTACTGCTTATTTGTTTACGTAGTGCAGGGCTGCTCAATGCTCAATCTTCATTTGGTAAGCCAGTCATTGTCCTGGACATCAAACACAGTGCTTGGCTCCTAGCAAAGCTGAAAAGTCCTGGGGGCAATCAAGTGCCTTCTCTGACAACAAATGCCCAGAATGTGTGACAATCTGATTCCTCCGAAGAGTCATTGCCAATCAGGTATTGACAAGTTCAAAAGTATGTTAGAATCTCAGTTTGAGATAAGAGCAAAGCAACCATTCTAAAAATAGCCACCAAAACATGGGCAGAAGATTGCTGTGGTCTCCAGAGAAAGGCAGTGGCTCACTTCCTTCCGTATACACCATGCCCTTCCAACCACTTCTGTTTCTTGACACGACTAGTAACCAAGGAAGTTCTCTGCTGCTTCTTCTCCTCCTAGACCCACGCTACTACTGTTTTCCTAGTGATCCTAGTAAAATCTTTCCTCCACCATCTTCAATCTTAAAGATTGACTTTTTCTGTGAAATACAGAGAGTTAGTGTGAAAACAGGCCTTGCATAGAACGTATCTGTCCCTGCTTCCAATCTACCCTTCCTGGTCTAACTCTATACCACCTTTCCCCTGTCCTACACGCCCCCCCACAATCTTCCCCACATCAACCAGATTTTGTAGTATGAAAAAAAAAGATGTAAAAAAAAAAATCTCAATTTTGTTTTATATTGGGCAAGTTTCATTATATTTATATGTTGAAATGACAGTATTTTGCATATACTGGGTTAAATAAAGCATTATTAAAACTATTATCACCTGTTCCTTTTTTTACTCTTTTTAATTTGGCTCCTAGAAAATTTAAAATTATCCTCATGGCTTACATTTGTGGTTCATATTCTATTTCTACTGGACAGTCCTATCTTAGACAAAACCCATTAGCTTCTTTAAATCTTTGCTTCCAGAGAGAGGATAAACATGCTGAAAGTTTGGTTTGAGGCATCCTTTTTAAAAATGAGGCTCTTCTTGTAGACGTCCCATCAGTCAGTGTTGTATAGTTGAAGGACTGGCAAACAAACAGCATGCCTCCAGCTACAGTTCTGCCTAACTTGGCCGCACAGACCTCTGTGCTTGGCATCCCATGGCTCTGATGACTTCACGGCCCTTTAGTTATTTGACTTTACTGTCCTTTGCAATTTTTAATATCTCCAAAAAATATAGGAAAAAAACAACTTACAGGTTCTGAGATGGTGAATCCGCTGCTGGAATGCACAGGTATTTAACCCCCTGTAGAATAATAAAAATAAAATAAAATAAAATAAAATAAAAAAATAAAAAGATGATACTTAGTGAAGAAAACTACTTAAAGGAACTATTTACTCAGGTCAAAAAATAAAAAGTAAAAAGGAGAAGTTTTTCACTCATCTTTTGTTGCCAAGGAACCAGGGAAAAACTCTTTAATTAAGGTTCCTAGTTATTTCCGTGACCACACATACAAATATTCATGCTCTGGCTTGCAAACAGCTTGTAGGTTTAGATAGGTTTATCAAAAAAGTGAAATAACTGAGTGCTTCCCAGGAAGTGTCAACAAGTTTCCAAAACTATCATTTCCGATGCTTGTTTACACATTCAACATTTTTAAAAATCTATTTCACTTAAGATCCTGAGTGGCCAAAAAGGAAGCACTGTTAGTAAAAACCTTAACATGATGACTAAAAATTACAACATTATATTACAGAGTTTTCTATATCAAATTTTAGTAATTGAAAAATTACAATTTCCCCGATGCATTAATAGGAACTTTACACATTCAAAATATTTTGATTTATTTTGCTTGCTTTTCAAAAGAGTAAAAGTTTGTGGACCAAACTGTTACATTTTTTAAAAAGAATGCCCAATTTGAAAAAAAAAAAAAGTTCATATAGGTCTCCATGAGAATCTATAAAAAAAAGTCTGTGTAAATTCATGCTATAAAAACTCAGGCTAAATTTAAATTTTATTAAAAATCTGGTTGTTTTGGGACACCTGGGTGGCTCAGTCAGTTAAGTGTCTGACTTCTCAGGTCATGGTCTCAGGGTCCTCAGATTGAGCCCTGCCTTGGGCTCCCTGCTCAGCAGGGAGTCTACTTGTCCCTCTGCCCCTCCCCCTGCTTGTGCTCTATCTCTCGCAAATAAATACATTAATTAGTTAATTAATTAAATCTTTAAAAAAAACTGGTTGTTTCTTCTTCAGAGGGATTTAAAGTATAGTTCCAAAGGTCTTCAGTGTCATGTAAAAATAGAAAATCTAGAAATCTCAGCAACCTTTGCAAAAGAATATGGTTCTGTGAGGACTTAGATGAACCATTTTTAAACCCTTCCTCCTTTGATAGCCTAATCTCATAGGATCTTGCCACCGTGTCATGGATAATAAAGTAGGGGAAGAAACACATCAAACACTGAAAAAATAACCACCTAAGAGGGTAAATGAAGGAGAAATATATAGAAATATATAGACTACCACAAGTCCCTCAGCAAATAGTCATAAAATGTCTGCTAGAATTATTTGAATTTTTTGCAGTTGATCATTAAAATTTTATTGTTAATTCATATCATGAGGCTTTTCTATATCGTATTTACGAATGTACTCTTGTAAGTAACATCTAAATTTGTGGCTGCCCCAAACCCTTCTAGACCTCCACATTTGGATACTTCCCAACATTGTGAATCCTACTTTTCCAATACAGAATCCATGTAACCTATATTTTTTTTTCTTTTTTTTTTTTAAGATTTTATTTATTTAACAGTGAGAGATACAGTGAGAGAGGGAACACAAGCAGGGGGAGGGGGAGAGGGAGAAGCAGGCTTCCTGTGGAGCAGGGAGCCCGATGTGGGGCTCGATCCCAGGACCCTGGGATCATGACCTGAGCCGAAGGCAGGCACTTAACGACTGAGCCACCCAGGCACCCCTAACCTATATTTTTCAACCTCCTTTGCTATTAGGGTGTAGACTCAGGACTGGGTTTCATCATGTGACACACCTACTTGAGGTGGATTTGGAAACAGGACACGGGACGAGTCAGATGGGTAAAGAGCACCTGCTTGGCAGGTGCAAGTGGCAGTAGAAGCAGGTGGTTCTGGGGGCAGACGTGGCAGCAGATCTCACCAGTTGTGTGATGTGGTCTAAGTATTGTTCCTTTAACTTCAGCTGAAAGCCTGTTTCTCCAGCTCTTCTGAGGAGACCATAGGCTCTCCGCTATCTCTTAACAAGCACCTTCCTGCTTAAACCAGTTTAGAGTGCAATCAGCTGTCTGTCACTAAGACCCAAGAGATAAAATCCCCCTCCCTGCCTCCTAGTATTATGAGAGGTCAGAAAAAAAAAAAAATCTTGCTTAATTCATATCCACATACATTTTTTTTTTCCAGCTCTCAGTCAATCATTACATCTTCCAACAAATGCTCTTGAAGAAGATGAGCTTTACCACTGCTTCTCCATGTGAGAATACTTCACATGAGACCAAACAGGCTTGAACATGTTGAGGGTAAAGTTTAGGGATGGGCCAGAGGATGTTTCTCCCTCATTTAACCTTCACTTTGTCATCCCTAATTGCCTCCTGTCTCTGTCCTCATTTCTTCCTGGACAGTGGGCACTGTGCTCTGCTGGAAATATCAAGGCAGTTGTCTGAAATTCTAAAGCACCTCCAAACCCAGAGAGGTATTAAAGCAGTGATTTAAAAGGAAGGAAAATGGAAAAGGAAATGATACTGTAAACATAAGTAATTTCACTACTTCCCTCCATCAAGGCCAAGCAGGCTTATGGGCATATTTACACATACTGATCATTTCATAAATCCATCATTGGAATGATTCATTTACTTTTTTCTTTTACTCTTAAGTGAGAGTTTGCCATGGATCAGGCTCAGAAGCTTATGAAATTCTTTCCTCCCACACACTTCCTCCAACCTCTTTCAGACCAATCCTTCCAGAAGGATGGGGAGGATTCTAAGGTTTCCACCTTCCCTTCCACTGTGACTGGCAGCCTGGACAACTTCAGTCAATCAAGGATGCTGAGGTGGATCCCCTCTAACATAGGATAAAAATGCTTGCCAGTCACACATGCTGACTGACAGCCATTTAATCCTCACAGGATCTAAAATCAGCCTAGCCCATATGATGGGAGGAAAGAAAAAAAAAAAAAAATGAAGGAAAGGAAAAAAATGAACAGAAGGGGAGGCTAAATACCTCCTAGCTTATTAAGAGCATTCACCATAAATGCCAATGGCAGTGTGACTGGAAAGCACTTCACTTCCTTCAGGTGTTCCCTGAGTGGAGTCCCATTCCCCCTTTTGGTGCCTGATGAGAAAAAGAAAAGGCTGCTGGCCCCATAAGGCAGGAGCAAGATGCAGGAAGATGGCAAAGGGTATCTCTCCCTCCATGCCCACAGATGATGAGGAGGCCACTTTCAGCCATGCTGGGCCCCTCACCCTCACTAGCTGGGATGGGCATGTGGCAGCTACAGCTTCCCATCTGTGAAGCTTCTAAGGAGGAACAAAGTAGCTCTCAGCTACAAGTTTGGGGATCCCCTACTGTTAAGGAAGGACAGAGAAAATATAAAACATAAGATCATGTTCTCGGGCACCTGGGTGGCTCAGTTGGTTAAGCGACTGCCTTCGGCTCAGGTCATGATCCTGGAGTCCCGGGATCGAGTCCCGCATCGGGCTCCCTGTATGGCAGGGAGTCTGCTTCTCCCTCTGACCCTCCTCCCTCTCATGCTCTCTGTCTCTCATTCTCTCTCTCTCAAATAAATAAATAAAATCTTTAAAAAAAAAAAAGATCATGTTCTCTCAAAAGTAGAACAACAACAATAACCTTCCTTGGCACATAGTAAACACTAAATATCGGTTGAACAAGGTGAAAACCAAATAACATGAAGATCATGACGATCACACTACAGGAATAGTACAAGGGAAGAAAAATATCATAAAGTGCCCATGCCTGGGGACCATAAAAATAAGAGAGCTGAACTTTTAGCCATGACATAGGAAGGGCACACTGCATGCACATGCTCCAGACACAGTCTCCTGACTGTCCACACTAGGTTAAGAATCAGCTCACTGTGATCTACAATAAGAAGGGAACAAACTATGCAAATACAGTAAAGAAAGGAGTCAAAACTGTCAAAAAGGTTCAGCTGCTCACCGCCCAAGAATATCTATTTATCTTAGCTTAGTCATTAACAAAGCACGAAAAGTATCTCTCTTGGAGGCCACAGACTGCAGAACATAAAGTACCTGAAAAAAGTCTTCAGATGCCTGCACATATGTACAATTCATGGCAGTTAATTACTAATTCAGAAAGCAGCAAGAGCGCAGACAGTATTAAGGACCTCAGTGCTACAAGCTGGAGAGACTTAAAATTATCCTAGTATTAATGGATTCCCCCCCAAAAAAAACCATTCTTTAATACTGAGGTTTGTAGAGACAGAAGTACGGGGCAGGACAGATGTGTTAAGCTAAATTATGGAAAGCATGGCAAACGAAGTAAAAAAGTAACAAATATCTTATTCTAGAACAAAATTCTAGAACAATCTGAAAAATTCATAAGTAATAAGAAATAACAGAGGGGAGGTGGGTGTGGGGGTGGGTGAAATAGGTGAAGGGGATCAAAAGTACATTTATCATGATGAGCACTGAGTAATGTACAGAATCCCTGAATCACTATATTGTACACCAAAACTAATATAACACTATATGTTAACTATATTGGAATTAAAAAAAAATAACAGCAATGTTTCTATTCCTATAGCATTTGCTATATGATATTTACTCCTACATACTACCTCTAAAACTAAAAAAAAAAAACCATAAAACTAAAATTATCTTTGAAATAAAATTATTAAATAGATAAAAATTTAATACTTTCCATGATGTTCCAAAACAGTGATTGGTGGAAAGCCAATTAATATTAAACTTCTGTGGGGCTAGTAAGTGTCAAGTTGCAGATTATCAATTTAGGCAGCTGGCCCAGAATACAAAAACCAGTTTAGTTAAGGGAAAGGGGCTCAGTCTATGCTTTAAGACTATCTTGATTTCTAGGAGGGACAAAGAAAGAGCAGGAAATTTCTTTTGACTACATGGCATTTTGAATGGCCTAATACATCCTGAGAATGCTATTAATACTGATAAGGTGGGGACCAGACAGAGGAAAAAGGCAAAGAATTAAGAAAAAGCCTCATATTTACACTGACTACATATACACTGAATATTCATAATAACAAGCAACACATCAATTAGTATTACATAGTGTGGAAAAACATTGGGAAAATACAGGAAAGAAGTCAGACTTCAATAGGATCATCCCAAGAAAGTTTTTGGGGTGAAGTTTTTGTGTTAGGTTTTGAAAGAGACAACAGACATCAATTGAGAAGAAAGTTTAGAAAGTATTCCAGAGATTCTTCTTGAACAAAGTTTAAGGCTTTCTAAGTCCATATTCTCAAAAGTTCTAATATTTTCCTGTTTTCTGTTTCAACAAGCACAGTAACCACCAAAAGTAAGGTTTTTGCCTTTCTTTGGGGCTGAAACTAAAGATTACACTTAAAACGATACATAGGCAAGTACTTGAAAAGCAGGGGCAAGATTCTGATTTCAGGACTAGTAAAGAGATCAAACTCTCGCTTGTTTCAAGTACAATTTCTAAAATTCACTGTTCTTTTCTTTCTGAAACATAAGTAAGAGGCTTCTGAAGAACCTAGGTGACATCCTACTTTTCTAAAGAAAAGAAAGATCAAGCCCTTCAGATCTGTTTTCTCTCTCTCAGGAAAGCTAATAAAACCAGTTATAGAATGTAACTATTTTCTACAAGGACTTATTCACAACCTAAGAGGAGACATTAAGTAGGAGATGGAGTTCACTAAGAGGCCAGAATCAGGAAATCTATGCAATGGAAAAATCATTTTAGCTGCTAATAAAAACGACCTGATCTTGGATCTTGGTTTCTCATCTTATCCCATCCAAATACCAATAGCAACATGGGTGTACAAAGGAGGAACCCTCTGAAAGAGATGACATTTTTTCTTTGACAATCACATTTATGAGGTATCAGGGTGGTACACTGAATTGGACTCTGCAATTCCTACACATGGAACTCTATTAACACTGATCATCTAATGCCCATTAATGAATTGAGCAAAGTAAGTTGGGGACCTCATTTAGACCTAATTCACCAAATTATCAAAAAATCTGACTCCAAAAAAGGAACGAAATTTAAAAAGAATTAGGTTTAGACTGTCCCACACTTGATCAGAAGCAAGACCACAGTTTATATACCACTACAAAAAACAAAAGTCTCTCCCACTTGAGACAATCACTTTGTACTTTATGATTGTAGTAAAATATACATAACATAAAATTTGCCACTTTAACCATTTTTAAGTATGCAGTTCAGTGGCATCATGTATATTGACATTCTCATCACCACCATTCATCTCTAGAACTTTTTCTAGTTTCCAAATGTAAACTCTGTACCCATTAAACACTAACTCCCATTAACCCTGGTAACCCCCAATTCTACTTTCTGTCTCTATGAATTTGACTACTTCTGCACTTTCATATAAACCTAAAGGCAGGTAACCTGAAAAAATTAGTCTCACCACACTCCTGAAGGTCATACACCCAAGAGATGGCAATTGCTGACTTGAAAATGCTTTCAGATGTACATGCAAGGTTTGACAGCTTTACTCTGCTTTTAAAGTCACCTCTTCATAGTGTCTTACTCCAGAGAAAGCATAGGAAGATCTCCACCTAGGCTGTATACATGGATGCCAAACCTAGGACCTGGCCCATGGATTTTGATCATTATTTCTCCTCAATTTAAGAATTTTCACATAGCCAATAACACTTTTTAAAAGGAAAAAGTAGAATATGAAATTATATCTGCAGAAAGATTACATCTGGAAAAACTTATGTATGTCTGTGGACTAAGAACTAGAAGTAGGCATAAAAAAACAAAAACAGGGCACCTGGGTGGCTCAGTCGGTTAAGCGTCTGCCTTCAGCTCAGGTCATGATCCTGGGGTCCTGGGGTTGAGTCCTGCATCAGGCTCCCTCTCCGAGGGGAGTCTGCTTTTCCTTCTGCCCCTCCTCCCACCCGTTCTCTTAATCACTCTCTCTCTCTCTCAAATAAATAAATAAAATCTAAAAAACAAAAACAAAAAAACAGGTAAGGTCTAGGGGGTGAGATTCTTGACCATCTCCCTTTTTGTTTGTACCATAACAGAAATCTCATAGGAATACTGTAGAAAATCACCACAGAAGATAAATACAGTCCTTTAGTTGTGCTACATAATATATGTTTTGAGTCTAGGCTATAAACTGAAGATGCATTTTCTTCAGGCACCCATTTGCCACTGATTCTTCCTGCACCAGCTAAATTTAGGAAACACTACTACAAATAACAACTTCCAAGAACTCTGTGGTACTTGATGGGGTGGGGAGGGGTGGGAAGGTCGGAGTGGAGAGACAAGATTTAGCCTTTGGTTTGATTTTGCGAGAGAAAATGCAAATGAGAAACCTCCAACACCTGTTGGCTTCTTTCAGGTTAGTCAAAAAACGACATACATTTGACTTGTCAGATCAACAGATGAGGACCCAAATGCTTATTTTTGCTCAAGCTATTTCAATGAAAGGCTAAAGTGGGCATAGTCAGCACACTGAATTTCCTTGAGCCAACACGGGCGGGTTATGGGAAGGTGGTGAGGGAGATTCACGCCAGCTCCAACTCACCACTGAAAGCCTCTTCTGTGATTTCAGTTGTGTCTGAGGACCGCTGATACATTCAGTGTGACTCATGAAAACAGGGCCAGTTTCAGCAATCTCTCCAAACCAAGTAATTCTACAATATTACTTAATGAATGCTAATGATAAATGACCATACCAAAAAATTACCATGGTTGAAAACTGATGCTTGGAAATCAGGAGAAATCAGCAATAGATACTTCAGGAGCATTCTACAGCTACCATACATAAAAGATACAAAGGTAAATTTGCCTCAGCTGCTAAAACATATTCAGTGGATCCAACCTGTCTGCAAAGTAAAAATCTTCTTCAAAATCCTTCAGTACTGCCTACAACTTACCTCCTAAGCTCACCTCCCCCAGGTCACCATACTCCAGGTACCTAGGCTGCCTGAGAATCTCTCCAAATGTTCTGTACTTTCCTGCCCACTCCTCCCCAGAGTTCCTTCTTCTCCCCAGTGTTTGTTTGTTTCCCCTCTGGAATACCCTTCTCTTTCAGGACTCCTCCCAGGGGCACTTCCTTAGTGGAACCGCCCCGGATATAACCCACCAGCCCTATGCACACAGCCTTCCCTGACATCATCTCCTTCTGCCTCAGGCTGGCTCCGGCTCCGTTCTAAATGCCCTGACACCACACCACATGGCTGGCACGCAGACTCCTGGAAGATGCCAGCAGAGTTGGCAAAAAGGCCCCTGTTTATTGGGACACAGTCACACCTGTTCATCTATGTATTGTCTACAGCACCTTTCATGCTACAGGAGAGAAGTAGTGTATGTTACAGGAAACTTAGGGCCCACAAAGCTCAAAATATTTACTATCTGTCCCTTGATAAAAAAGAAAAAGAAAAAAGTGTGCTGAGCCCAGTCTAGACAGTGACATTTCAGAGTCATTTTGATGGCTTCAGGTCTGTTTTGCATATCACACGTTTCTTCTACATTTAAATGATATCTGATAGAGCACACCACCTTCTTAGAATTGCAGTATTCTAAATCATAGGTTGTGCTCAGTTCTCTTCCTTACTCTGCAAAAGAAAGGGACAGAGGAATTTTCCTCGAATTTTTGACATTTTTGACAAAGAAATTAGATGGAATATGTGAAACACACTAAGTGCAGCTGGAAGGTGCTCAATAAATGGAAAAGGCAAGTTTGTTGTCAGTCATCTCTCCCTTGATGGCATCCTTGGGTTAGGAGCAATACGGCATCGCACAGACCAGGCGGCAGAACGCGGACAGCAGACGGCTCACAAGAACCAGTGGAGACAGCCACACTCACACTTCAGTTTGTCTTCCAGACCTGGATGAGCACATCTGCCTGAGTCATCCTCACCTTTTCAGCAAGAAGGTGACTATTTCCCTTCTTAAATGCATCTCCCTACTCAGGCAGGAACACAGTATTGTTTCGAACGTCATTTGTCTCCTCTTTTGCAGATTATTAAGCAAATGAGTTCTCAGACTCTCTCACTTATGACAGAATGATAAATTCACTGAAAGGTGAGTTATCAACTTTGAAGATTGCCCCCTGTCTTCAGTCTTGGATGTAATGTGCAGCTTTGAAAAAGCTAAGAAGCTTTTTCTAAAGAGCATTCATAATCCCTCAGGCCTAATATCACCTCCTCTATGTGGGATCAGACCTAGAAATGGTTTGAAGAATGAAACAAACACTGACCCAGAGCAGGGTCCTGCCCTGGAGAACTGGCCAGTTGTACATGAGTAGGGCTAATGCTTATGACATGCAAAGGCTACACATGGTAAGGTCAGCACGTGAGCCACAGAAGGGCCATGTTGCTCAGAGCAGTGAGAATGAGCCATGGGCTGGGATGGTAGAGAAGAGTGGAGCAGAGAACAGTAACTCTCCCATTTCTCCTGAACATAAGCACCTATAATGCAGGTAAACGTGGATTATTAGAGATGGCATTAAATTTCTATGTTTCATGGTACATTCATGTACAGAAGGGGTGTCCTACTTCCCAAACATAATGGGGGGGTACATTTCCTTGCATATTAAGGATTGGCTGGTCAACATTCCATGGCCTGCCTTTGAAAGGGCAGCACGTCACCAAATCTTCCCTCCCCCACTGCTGCCATTGAAAGCAATTTGATGGTCTATTTTTATTTTGACAGCTGCATCCTCTTGCACTGGGCATAGAAGGAAGTCCCAGGCCACCTTTGTTAGAGCCCGTGTAGGACTCACAAGGAGTGAGTGAGCACTGGCTACCAAGGAGGCCAGAGGTCCCTCCCTCACTGGGGTCAGCAGGACCTCAAGATGACTGGTTGAGACTATTCAACCACATTGCCACCACGCATGCAGGAGCAACGGCAAGAGAGGTTTCCATGAGAAAAGGTGGCTAGCCTCAGTTTAAAGGAACATTAAAAAAAAAAAAATACTTGGAAATGTTATTCTGACTTTGTTAGCTACAAGATCATTTTTGTTCTTTAGGGCATAGTATTAGAGCATTCTATAATGCAGTTTAAATTAATCATTTACAGTAGATTTGGAATTGCCTTCTGCTTGGGTGCTATGGGGCTGGTCTCCTTAACAAGGTATTTCATTAAATAGGGAAAGTCATTTTGGACCAGTTCCACCATTGCTAAGCCCCAACCGGCTTTAAAAACCAGTACACTCTGAAATGATCTCTATACTACTGTGCCTAGGAATAGTTTCCATGACCAGAAGGCCCAATTCAAGATCTGGGCTCAGCTCTGTTTGCCTGAGATACCTTCTCCATGGTCACAGAATATCAGAAAAACTCTCTCTTTGCAACCATTTAAAGGATAAAAGGACAACCCAAAGGCAGCTTTCCCACATGTTCTTTCCCTTCTTTGGCAGCTGGCTGTGCTTCTCACCAAGGGAATCTTACGGATTGTCTCCCTTTCCTTGGGGAAAAATCTGAGAGGCAAACAAGCATGTCTGTTTGGCCCTCCAGAGAAGGAAGCTCTAATTCAGATTTTAGGTGCATCTACTTCTTTTCCCTCACCAGTGCCGTACACAGGTATGGATTGACTAGCTCAAACTTTCACCATGTATTTCATTTGTCTTCCCATTAGAAAAGAGGGTAAGAGCTAGTTGAAGATGCCGCTGCTCAGTACTGAATGTTGAAACTCAACATCTGTACTAACTGTGGTGATAACTGAAAGGAGAAATAATTTCTCAATTCAAACCCAGGGTCTGACAGCATCCTCTGCCCCAGCACACACACAGAGGTCTGCAAAACATCTCAGGAGTCAGACCACAGAGAGGGGGCCCTTCAAAGAGCAGGATGGGCCTGACCTGAGCACTGAGCCAGCACTGAAATGATGACACTAGCGAGGTGCCGCTGCTTTACTCTCGGCCTTTTAAAGTCAGTTTGGATCACTTCCCTTGCAGCTGCAGCGGGCACAAGGTCCACCTGCAGTGCCTACCAGCGATGAATTATTAGGGGCACCTGAAAATGGCAAATTTGCTTAGACCAGTCTTCAGTAAACCAAGCTACATTTAAATCATTCTTTTTCTTATGGCTAAAAACAACAGCACCTATAGAACCATTATACCCTGCTTTGGGTCTTAACCAACCAACCAACCAACCACTTTTAACTTCTCATTCCAACTCTGACTGCAGACCCAAAGGCCCTTCAGCTTTGGGTCTTAACCAACCAACCAACAACCAACCAACCAACCACTTTTAACTTCTCATTCCAACTCTGACTGCAGACCCAAAGGCCCTTCAGCTTTGGGTCTTAACCAACCAACCAACCAACCAACCAACCAACCACTTTTAATTTCTCATTCCAACTCTGACTGCAGACCCAAAGGCCCTTCACCCAAGGAGTCTGAAACCTGTTCAGTCTCCTTGGGCTAGATGTCCTCTGCCACGACCACCATGATGCCTGAGCATCATCATCACCATCTCGATGGTCTGCCAGCCACACGCTGTGCTGTCCTAACCTGGAACCAGAAACATATTTCCCCCAGGATGCTCACTTTGATTGTTTCTTCCAAACTAAGCTGCTCTTCCCTTTTAAACTCCTTAGCAAAACTGGGTCCCTATTAAAGCTTTCCAGATTTTGCTCCTATGTCACTTACTCTCCCCCTTCTAGTGCTCATAGCACCCAGCACAGTCATGACTAAGAGCTTTTTGTTAAGGGCCGATGGCCAAAGAACTGCAGAAGTGCATTATATCTGCACCAGAGCTTCTTCTCTCCAACCGCTCTGTGCCCTGGGGTGCCCCTAAAGGTATTTCTGTGCCTGTCTCTTCTAAATACCGGGGCCATCTTACTTCTCTTTGTATTTTATCCCCAATCCTTGCTACAAGGTCAGTAAACATCTGCTGAATCTGAAGGAATAACTCCTAATTTAGCCAAAAGGAGAACTGAATATGGCCCCACCCTTACCCCCACCATGCTGACCACCTTCTCCACTCTATAATCAGCCGACTTCCACACATCTTCTATGGCTCCAGGGCTTATTTCCCCCTTCCTGACCAGCCCGGAAGGGCTGCTCCTAGTCAAGACATATCTCCCCACTGAACCAAACCATACTAGTCCTGCAAGGCTGCCTAAACACCCCTCTTTACAAATTCTTCCCCAAATTTCCCAGTCCATGAGGGTGAAAATCTTGTATAGACAAGAGCTTCTACCCTGTGCTTCAGCATTTATGGGCAATTTACGTAGTTGTATCAATGCATACTATCACTCCAGCTGAAGCACAGATGGGAGACCATGTGCTACATGCTTTTCCTGAGATACTGGTTTGGAGATACCGGGAGATCTTGCCACTGGTATATTTCCCATTGAGGAAAAGGAGGGATGCAAACAAGGCAAGCCCACTTCAGAAACACAGCACTCAGCACACAATGTGCTCAGTACTTGATCACACAGGGGAGTCAGGGCAAGATGGACAAGACAGGGCACTCAGCAGGAAATGTTAAAAAAAAAAAAAAAAAAAAAAAAAAACCCTGGGACTTGACTTAGAGAAAAGTTTAGCAGGAGTGTTTTGTAAAAGTCTTCAGTTACGTGGCGAGGCTGGTCAGTCAGCTTGAGTACTAAAGAGAAGGTCCACACCTGAAAAGCAGGGTGTTCTAGAAAGCCAGAGAAAAGAAAGGTTAACATAGGTCTCTTTCATTTAGAAACAAAAAGCACTGTTTCCTCCCTAGAACCAATGAAGTACTAGAATATTTCAAGTCCCTTTTAGTCCATTCATGCTGGAATTCTGGTTTTAGAACTCCATTTGCAAATGAGCTTGTCACAGAAGGGTCAGCAGCCAGATGGAGCTGTCTAATGCACTTGACTGCCCACACACACGGAACTCAGATACAGCTTGATTCAAGAAAGAACAATTACTAGACAGTTTTCGATACCTACCATGATCATTTCTATTTGAGTCATTTCTATTTAAGTCTGGGGTTGGCTTCAAACAAATTTACCTCAACACATGAAAGCTGCTGTAAGTCTTTGGTATGGTAGGTACCATCGACATTTGGATGGCATCAAAGAGACTTTCTTAGAGAGGTGAAACAACTGGGGTTCACTGGAAACAACTGTCAATCTGAAAACAGTGGTCAAACAATGATTTGTTTTCAAAGGCCCTGGACCTCAAGAGTGTGATGTTTTTTACAATGTCAATATAATAACTAAAATCATCCACAATGGATACAATGGCCAATCCAAGTAAGAAACCTTGCCCAATGCTTCAAGCTGCAGCACTAGGGAATCTGTGAATCTTAAGAAAGGACATAAACTCATTTAAGTGAAACAATCAAGTAGAGGATAACTGATACTGAAAATAAAATCTGTACAGTTGAAAGGTTTGTCTTGGGCTATCTTCTCCCTTTTAAGATTAAGATGATTGAAATGAATGGTTTATACCCCTGATCATGGACGACAAGGATGCAGCATGTGTAATGTCAAACATGCACATATGAATACACAGGGAACACTGCTACCACAGAACCCATTCTGGCCAAACCTGAACATCCAAATGGAATCTACTAGTCACTACTACAGACACCAAGAGTATGGTCACCCACCTGCCTACCCTCCTTCCCTACCCCTCTTCATTCAAAGAGAAATTACGAAGATACTCCCATTGTGAAAAATAAATAAAAATAAAGACAAAAGTGAAACTCATCCTCCTACCCTCTTCTCCCATCCTATTCCACTTCACCATTCTGAGGAATCTAGTATGGTCCTTCTAGACCCTTACCTGTGCACTTACAAGCATATATATCTACCCACAGAAATATATAACTAATATTTAGTTTTACATAAATGGGATCATATTGTGGATGTTATTCTACAACTTGCTTCTTTTGCTTAAGAATTAACGTTTCCCCATGCATACATATAAACCTGCCCCTTCTTTTTGAATTGCTGCAGAGTATTTCTTAATATGGATGTATCCTAATTGAGCACTACCCTTCTGCTGAATGTGTGGGCTGGCTCCAATTTTTTGCCATTACAAACAGAGTTGTAGTGAACATCGTTGCCCATACCTCTGTGGGTACAAGATGAATGTGTGACTTTCATCAATTATCTATCCTCCTAGGGGAAATATGTTATGGGAAATGTGGCCTATAGCTCCTGTGACTTGAAGGTCATGAGCAGGGTGGGCCCTTGGGTCCCGAGAGCTGAGGACTGACACGGGTACCAGAGCTAGGGGGTGACACCATGCAAGTCTGCCTGTGTGGCTGCCAAAGGAGGACCACAGGCAATAAGGATCTTCCTCCTGAGCCAGAACACAAGCCCCTGTACCTTGAATGTTCACGATCTGGCTATAAGCTCCTTGAAATCTGAAACAATGCCTCAACCATTTCTGCCTGCACTTCAAGCAGGCTGCCTTGGCTGTAGCAAACCTTTCAACTGATCATTCACTGCATTTTGGATGTACTTTCCTCCTTGTAGGACCAAGCTTCTAATGCAAACCAAAGGTAGCTGAA
Source organism: Mirounga leonina (assembly GCF_011800145.1). NCBI lineage: Eukaryota > Metazoa > Chordata > Mammalia > Carnivora > Phocidae > Mirounga > Mirounga leonina. The sequence continues at coordinate 2,208,466 of NW_023270709.1, read as the reverse complement.
GGATCCTTAAGAAATCAATCAGAAAGTCACAGAAGTGTCACAGGAGATTCTGGGTTATAAATCAGCAAGAGGTAATTCTGAACTAGAGTCCACAAGAGCTCCATAAGACAGTCCATCTATATTTGCTAACACTTACTGACAAGTGAGGAACAGAACAAACAACCCACATAAATGAGGCTGCATTGCATTAACCAGATCCTCTGGCTTCACTTATTACTCATGGCTAAATCATTCTTGGTGCAGCTCTTCTTTCACACCCCTCAATGAGCCACAAATGACCAAAGACATGATTTCTCACTCTGGAATGGAGCTGAAAATGCATGTGGCTCTCAGTTCATCAGTAAGCATCTGCAGGGGGGCCCCTGTGTGCAGACCCAGGCTGAGTGCTGGGGAAGACCAAAGAAATCCCAAAGTGGCACCTGCCTGAAGTGGGCCTGAGGCCAGCTGAGGAGCTTGGACACAGGCAGTGAACAGCTAGTTCATCAAACAGTGGTTAAATAGCCATTCAGTAGACTATAGAAGCTGTCGGAGTGCATACAATTCACAACCCAGTTAAGAGTACAAACTACAAATATTATAGAGAAAAGGGAAGAAGTCCTGAGGTTGGAGGGCACTGGGAGTGTCCTTCTCAGAAGGAGAGCGAGGGCCAAGCTGTGAGGAAGGGTAGGGCTTGGGCAGGCAAGAGGGTGGAAGAGAAAAGAACACATAGAAGCATAGTTTGTTAAACTTTAAATGCCATTTAACACCTTGGTTCTAGTTTGCTTTACACTTGGGAAACCAGCTAAACTTTTGAGGTAGTGAAATGGGGTGGGTCACCAGACAAACATAATAGCAGATGATCAAGGTCTGCCAAGGAGCCTCTCAATCTCCCAGCACCGCTGCCCAAGTAGACTGAACATCCCACCTTGGTGAGAGTTTTCTAATAAGTGGGTAATGAAGACAGCAGTACAGATATGTAGATAACAGTAAGTATTACAACCAGAAGACATGCCCAACTATAAACAAAACTAACAAAATTGAATTGGGAGCCTGGGCACCTCAAAAAAATGTCTTTAGTGTTAAAGGAAATATAAAACAGAACTACGAGGAATAAGTGCCTTCTACGACTTTTCTTTGAAAAAAAAAAACAAAAAAAACTTCAGTGGTTCAAAGTATAAAAGTCACAACTTAAAATGGAAAGAATACATATCCAAGCTGAACTCAAGCTCAAAAACCTACCTGATATACATACAATATCCTGGTTTGAATATATGCATATAAACTACTGTTCTTCTATTTAATCCTAAAATACACATCATTTAAAAATTAAAACTATTTGGAGAATTAGTCCAGTGAAGGAATAAGAATACTTTTTAAAGCATTTTTGTTGATAGCAAAAAATAGTTTTGTTTCCTGCAGGTGCTCTGGTTAAATACACAGAATGAAAAATGAAACAAACTCTGAAAATTTTACATTAGAAAGATAGAGTTCTGTTTCTTTTTTCAGGGGAAGGGAGAAATCTTTCATTGCTCAACATTACTTCCTCAGCACCTATAAACAATATGGGGTTCCTGATATGAAAAGGCCTGTCTTTGTGACACGAGTTTTCACCATCCTACATATCTGGAGCCATCAGCAGGCACTGAAAACACAAGTCACAAATAAGGAAACACCCCAGCAAAAGCAAGCAACCCCCCGACCAAGTCCTAAACATAGAAACAGACAAGGCTTTTTTCTCCTTAAATATTTTAATTATGGGTCTGGACTTAATTCCTATTTGAAATTAATAAATGTGGCAATTAATTTTTTTCCCCTGGCCCTGCCACTTGTCGGAGGTGATGTGAACACGTCACCAGGTCTGATTCTGCTATGAAGGAACCAGGACAATGCCATCTGCCTTGATGGGCTCTGGGTTTTTGGAGGATTGAAGGTGATTGGTGTGTCTGTCACGGGGTCAGAGCTCTACCAGAAGTCAGGTCGTGGCACTACCAGCTTCCTCCTGGCTGGACTGCCACTGACCAGATTTTTCAAATTCCCTTCCAGAAACTTCACTTCCAAAAGTCCCAACAAAGTCACTTCCAAAAACCCCATCAAATGCCTCCAGATTCATGTGGCAGAGGGACCTTGTTCTCTGAGCTTCCACAGCCTCTGTTCCTACTTGTCTCCTAGCACTGGGGGCCTATCCTGGAGCCAGAACTCTTCCTTCACTGGACTTAATTATTAGTAGTATTTATTAAATATCCATAATGTATATCTTGTTTATACTCTAAGGCCTTCATCAGGGCAAATACTGGCATTGCTTCACTTCTGTTATCTCTACCATCTGTCCCAGGGCCTGGCACATAGCAGGAGCTCAACCAATCAATCAATCAATCACTCCCTGTTTTCAAAGGGATAAACTGTCTGGACAAGAGTCTCAACAGTGTGAGGATGGCATTCACAGCAAATAAAACAAAACAAAAATTTTGCTAATTAATAGTGATGAAGAATAAAATTCTGTGCAGGAGATACTACGGGAAAACAGGAACTTTCATACATTGCCAATAAGGACACAAATAGTATAACCCTTTCCAAAGCCGATATTGCAGTACCTACTGGCAGACTCACAAGCATCAGTCATGTAAGGAGAGGATCAAGACAGTAAGGCACTCTGGGGAAATCTCTGCCCTGGGAAAGAAGACCCAGGTTCCTCCCAAGCTACCCGGACCAACTATGGAATTGTGGGCAAGTCCCTTTATGTCTCGGAACTTCAGCTTCTTTGTCTACACAGTGATAGAATCAAGGTAAGTGATCCCTGGGACTCTGTTCGGCTGGGATGTCTATATCAAACACAGAGCAGTAGGAAAGGCCATCAGAGCTCTTCAGAATCTTAGATATTAGTTTAGGGCTCACTCAAGTGAATATAAAGGCCCCCAAGTTTCTACTGTTTCTAAGAATCTTCACTTTGGAAGATCTACTCCTCAGATACTCTTCTGGAGAAACAGGAATTGGGGCTTTGGACCTCCTTCTCTTGGCTTACCACCTTGCCCCATGGTTCAAAGGATAAACAAATCTTGACTCATCCACCAAGGAAGCACCAAATATCACCTGGCTTCACTAAATGACCAGAGGCAAGGTGAGTCCCCACCACTGCAAAGGCCTGAGAACAGTACCTTTAATTCTTGCATTTCTTTCTGCCTATAGGGTTGCTAGAAAGGGTACAAAACCCTGCTAACACTATGTTGGGAGACCTGTCTAAAAAGTACCCAAATAGTGGAGAATCACATCTAATCTAACTGAAGTCAACCAAGTCACGAGTTCCTTAAAAGTCCCTCCCAAAGTAAAATCAATAAATGCATAATAACTAAAGATGTATATAGCATATCCTGAGGCTTTTCATGGCAAGTGCACTTTATAGTATTGTCATTGGTCAGGTGTTACAACAGGTTACAAGTCATTATGACCACAGAGGATGCAACAGGTACAAAAACTGTGCAATCTTCCATTCTATAAATACTAGGTTCTCACAATAATCTATACTAAGGCAGCCTCATTTGCAAATAAGATCAGGTTTGGCACCCTTTCCTTGACCACAGTTGCCTTAGCTTACCAGTTATGTAAGCATCGCTCTGAACAAGTGCTCACCCCGGAGGCTCACCCTGGACTTTGAGGGATAGCAGACCCCTTTCCTGAGTCCTTCTTAATCTGAATGTCCATGACTGTATTCAGCAGAATATAGTCCCATGGGATGTTAATAGGTAGTGTGTTATGTAAGCAGGCACACACACAAACTGGTTCCCTATTTAGAAAGATTGATAAATGTATGTCTTCAATGCAGAACTTGAAAGCTTTTATTCTGTCAATAAATCTGTGAATCTTCTGGAGGAGCCTATGGTGTGCTAAATTCTCTGACCTTCTTTATTTTTTTGAAAAGCATCATATCCCAGGCATACTGTTCAACAGTCTATCCTTTTAGAATCTTCACGAAGCCCTTGACCTATGACCTCTGTTCTAGAAACCACATTGCACAATATGACCCCTCTCTCATTTAGCCTCCATCACAATAAGAGCATACCTAATGATTATAAAAGTGTTGGATACTTGATGTTAAGCACCCAGTGCTTTTAAACCCATTCAGATATTTGTTGGAAATGAACCAAAGAAGTACCTACAGTGTAGTGACCAATATATAGCTACATGGCAGCAGGGCTTGGAGAACTCCTGCATAGAATCAGTAGCACTGAAACTCTTCAATTTTAAACAATAACAACCTTGCCGCTCCCAGCCCAGCCCCAGACTAGTGCTGCCCAGAGTAAGTTAGGGCCCATTCAATAAACATGCGTGGAGCTTTGAAGATCTCAGAACATGAAGGAGGTCCCAGCATCCCTTATCCTTCCACCTTTTATTAGGGCCCCTTATCAGGTTGGGGTTCAGCTAATGCAGTTGCTTGGCTCTGCACACAGTCTGCCCTCTCACCTTCATCCCTGCTCTACTTCCCCCTAATGATCAAGGCCAGCATAACACAGAGCTGCTGAAGAATAAAATCCATCCTTCAATTCCCTCCAACTCCAAACATTTTCCCTGACTCATCTCAGGCTGTGTGAGATCGTGACTTCTGGAATTGAATTTAAAATTTAAGACAGAGGGCGCCTGGGTGGCTCAGTCCATTAAGCATCCGCCGTCAACTCGGGTCATGGTCCCAGAGTCCTGGGATCAAGCCCCACAAAGTCCTGGGATTGAGCCCCAAGTCAGGCTCCTTGCTCAGCGGGGAGCCTGCTTCTCCCTCTCCCTTCACTGCTCCCCCTGCTGTGCTCTCTCTCTCTATCTCAAGTAAATAGATAAAGTCCTAAAAAAAGAATTTAAGACAGAAGAGTGCCTTTATGCATAGGCAGAGGGCTAAACAAAGTTCTGAAACTTCTGGGACCCTGGCAAACCTCTTCTATCCCAGTAACTTAATGTGAGCATATGAGTTCAAATAACTTTTGGTGCCTGAGTTTTCCCCACTTGTGCAATCAGAGAGGTACTGTTTTAATTTTTTTATAAGAATGTATCCATGAATTATTTGTGAACTCAAAAATGAACAAAATAAGAGGGGCAACATTAACCTAAATTATGCTATAAAATGATGGTCTAACTCTTAATGAATATGAAATCAAAGAAAAGTACTTATTATCAAGCTGAGGTAATAATAGCATTCAAAGACTACAACAGGATGCCGCTAAGTAAAAGCTGTCTCTGAAGAAAAGGCACAGAATTTCTCCTTTTTTTTTTCAAGGCAGCATTTGTCCTTATAGACTGAAATATGAGGGGATAAAAAGGAATACTGATGAGGGAAACGCAGTTTTCCTACAGCTCTAAGGTTTTTACACAAACAGTGTCTCTTTTTACAGGGTTACAGTCCCACCTACTTTACCTTCTAGCCCTTTGTTTCCCACATGTAACCTGGAGGAGGCTGGACAAATAAAGACTAGAGCTCTTTTAATTTCTAACACATGAAGGTCTTGCAGCTAAACAGAAGTTACAATGTGAACAGATTTAAGGGCCATGTTCATACATGGCAATGTGTTCCATTAAATGAAACATAAAGTAGTAAGGCAGGCCTGGAGGGTGAGGGTGGGAAGGACATCTATGTAATTTATTAAAATAAAGGAAGCCTCAAGCCTCATCTTGTGATTTAAAGAGGAAGTCAATCACGACCAGTTTGCATTTAACTTATTATCTTGGCCATAGCTTGGCTATATTTTAAATATAAACTATTGTTGATGGATGAAGAAACGGAGTAGCCATTTTCAAAGGAACTGTTAATCTCCAAAAAAATGATGTGCTGTTGTTATTGTTTCCAACAAAATCATGTTGTAACACAAATTATAACACCTTAAAAAAAAAAAAAAAAAAAGCCGAAACAACAGAAGGAAGTATGAGTTCACCAATCTGGAGAAGTGAACTGAGGTTTCTTCACCACCCATGGTTCTCTGGTACTATAACATTTAATGGAATCACTTATTATTCCATGTCCTCATTTCTTTTACACTATCTGAAAGCCGGCAGCTCTAATGGCTAAGGAAAATAGATAAATTTAAAATAAAAAGTATACTACCTGCTCTTGCATAATATGAATTTAAATGAAAACAGCTTGAACTAGGATTATTTCTTCCAGAACGAGTCACCCCTCCCCTTCCAATACCCCACCCTAAAACAGAAGAACACATAGGCATCACAACCACACATGTATTTTTTTTTCTTAAAAAAGGTCACTTGGGCTCTGTCGAGGCTAATAAACAGAAATAGATTTTACTCCTGGCCAACAGCTCAAACCATCCATTAGCATAAAATTTAAGATGCGAAGATGTTTTTGGAATTAGTGTACAGGCAGACACACCCTGTTTACTCGAAAACCTAAACCTTAACAATAGCTTCTACACAGATAAGTCTCTGTATCAGAAGCCCTGGAAATCTCCAGTGACAATTTATCTTCCATGGTCTTTTGTCTTTAAATGTAAATGGTAGATAACTGAGCTTAAATGGAAAAAAAAAAAATTAAGAAATGAGCATCCTGAATTCTTTTGGATTCTAAAACCAGGGATAATATTGAAGGGAATGCAAATGAGTTTTAAATGTCCTTAAAATCTAGAAGTAAATGTAGCAACAGCTAATTCTTTGGCATTGAGTCAAGAAAGCCAAGGAAGCTGAGCTAGCAATGTAGCAGGGAAAATAATCAGAGAAAGAATACACTCTTCCGCCATGCCACAGACTGGGCATAACACACAAATATGGCCTCGAAACAAAATTAATATGGCTACAGGTGCACAACATTAATAGGGGCACACTGGGGTCAGAGAGAATGTGGCTGCCTTCATTAATGTCCTATGCACTCATACATACAAATATATACATATGTACATATATACAAATAAAGACCCATGCACGTAGCTTTCCCTTACCTCCAACAGAGGCCTGGCACTATCGTGGACAGACAGAATGTGTGTCACCTTGTTCTTGCTCAATTGCTCTGCATCTCTGGCATCTGTCATAGAAGAAAGAAGATGACGATTTTATTCTTCTCTGCAAGTGAATTATTTGTAAAGTTTAGCCAGGAAAAAATACAAAATGCCTTGCATATTTCTTTCTTGAAACTTCCATAATTCACCATACCCAGAATAAATCTAGACCTAGGGAATTTAGGACTATTGCTTTAATGTATTTTGTAGATGACTAAATTTATTTCTGATTGTCAGATTTTTTTGATACAAAGTGGTCACCTAAAATTTGAAATGTATTTATATTAATAAACATTGTAATCACGATTGTTGCTGTTTAAAGAACGTGAACCTATAGGGTCATTTTGTAGTTGCTGTTTGTTATTAATGATTAATAATCTAAGTTAAAATCACATACAAAAGACCCACTTACTATGTACCCTGATGTCAAAGGCAGGGATGGTTTAAACGCAGATTAGACTGTGGTTTATAACATCTACAATTCACTTCAGGGCAAAAGTAAAAATGGAACATTTTCTGGAAATCCCAAACAGAGTAAGTTATCAGTTAGCTAATTATCTGCATATGAAACTAAGGAGACACCAAAATTTACATTCCCTTCTAATGCTCCTACCTAATGCTGCATAAGAAAGACTGAATAAATATCCTCAAGTTGAAACCCTTCTGCTAATCTACAAAACAGGGGTCCAGCAAGAAAAGGCTCCCCACATGACCATGTCCTGAGCTGGGACAAGCTTTTTAAATGATACAGGGTAAAATGGACTGACTCAAATATTTACTTATCATGTTTCTAGAGAATATTAATGACATGGGAAAATGCTTAGGATATAATGTTAAGCAGGGTGTAAAAGCAGTTATCAAACTATAAATACAATGTGAACTCAATTTATAAAAACATAATAAAGACAAACACACATACAGAGGGAAAACTACTATAGGGAATTAGCTCTAACAGTGACAATCTTGAAAAGATGGAATTACAAGTGTTTCAAAACTTTTTAAACAGTTTTTTTGGTATAGTCAACACAAGAGGCTCTGAAAGTTTAACATGCCTATGAACTAAGTTGGGGCTTCAACTTAGTTCAAGGTCTATGACAAGGCTGAGGAATCTGCAGGTTCTTTTTTTCTTAAGATTTGTTTGTTTGTCTGTTTGTTTATTGGGGGGGTGCAGAGAAAGAGAAGCAGACTCTCTGCTTAGCACAGAGCCTAATGATGCTGGGCTAGATCTCATGACCCTAAGAGGAATCGGCAATTTTAAGAAGCCCTGATGATCATGCAGAGACTGAAAAATTTTCCTAAACGGTCTGCAATAAACATGTACCACTTTAAAGTCAAAAAAAAAAAAAGTCTTTAAAAGTAATATTAAAATGTTGGTTTTAAGACCTTCTTCGTTGCTCCAACCATCTCAAGCTTCAAATTCAGATGTGCATAACAGCCATCTACGTCACACATATAGGACTCAATTCCAAACACACCCATCTGCCCCACAACTATCACAAGTTTTGGCATCACTAAGTTTGAATTGAACAGGAACTGGAATCATTTAGGATCCCACTGGCAGCCAGCTTCCACATTCTCACCAAAAGGCAATTTTCCCAATCGCCACCAGCATGTATATTTTAGCCCCAGTGGAGAAGCAACATCAAGCTGGGCGCACAGAAGAGCACGGACGAGGCGGGGCAGCAAACGGTGGAAGGAGGAGGAGCAGCTGGTGGAGTGCTCCAAAGCAGCCTCCTGACACTCTAGGGCAGAATCTTCTGAATTCTGGTCCTGCCCAAGATTTGAATTTTAAAGATTTGTTTAAATAGGGATGCCTTGGTGGCTCACTCGGTTAAGCATCTGCCTTCGGCTCAGGTATTGATCCCAGAGTCCTGGGATCGAGCCCCAGGTCAGGCTCCCTGCTGCACGGGGAGCCTGCTTCTCCCTCTGTCTGCCCCTCCCCTTGCTTGAGTGAACTCTCTCTCTCTGACAAATAAATAAATAAAATCTTTTAAAAAAAAAGAGGTTTGTTTAAATATACTTTTTCTTCTGTCATTGAAAATAGAAGGAAAGATAAAAAGCTTCCAGGACAAACAAAAACTAAAGGAATTTGCAAACACAAAACCAGCCCTACAAGAAATATTGAAAGGGGTCCTCTAAGCAAAGAAAGACCCTAAAAGCAACATAGACCAGAAAGGAACACAGACAATATACAGTAACAGCCACCTTACAAGCAATACAATGGCACTAAATTCCTAACTTTCAATAGTTGCCCTGAATGTAAATGGGCTAAATGCCCCAATCAAAAGACACAGGCTATCAGATTGGATTAAAAAACAAGACCCATCAAAATGCTGTCTGCAAGAGACTCATTTTAGACCCAAAGACACCCCTAGATTGAAAGTGAGGGGGTGGAAAACCATTTACCATGCTAATGGACACCAAAAGAAAGCTGGGGTGGCAATCCTTATATCAGACAAATTAGATTTTAAACCAAAGACTGTAATAAGAGATGAGGAAGGACACTATATCCTACTTAAAGGGTCTATCCAACAAGAAGATCTAACAATTATAAATATCTATGCCCCTAACATGGGAGCAGCCAATTATATAAGCCAATTAATAACAAAAGCAAAGAAACACATCAACAACAATACAATAATACTGGGGGACTTTAACATCCCCCTCACTGAAATGGACAGATCGTCTAAGCAAAAGATCAACAAGGAAATAAAGACTTTAAATGACACACTGGACCAAATGGACTTGACAGTTATATTCAGAACATTCCATCCCAAAGCAACGGAATACAAATTCTTCTCTAGTACCCATGGAACATTCTCCAGAATCGATCACATCCTAGGTCATAAATCAGGTCTCAACCAGTACCAAAAGATTGGGATCATTCCCTGCCTATTTTCAGACCACAATGCTTTGAAAATAGACCTCAATCACAAGAGGAAAGTCGAAAAGAACTCAAATACTTGGAGGCTAAAGAGCATCCTACTAAAGAATGAATGGGTCAACCAGGAAATTAAAGAAGAATTTAAAAAATTCATGGAAACAAATCAAAATGAAAACACAACTGTTCAAAATCTTTGGGATGCAACAAAGGCAGTCCTAAGAGGAAAGTATTTAGCAATACAGCCTTTTTCAAGAAACAAGAAAGGTCTCAAGTACACAACCTAACCCTACACCTAAAGGAGCTGGAGAAAGAACAGCAAATAAAGCCTAAACCCAGCAGGAGAAGAGAAATAATAAAGATCAGAGCAGAAATCAATGAAGTAGAAACTAACAGAACAGTAGAACAGATCAATGAAACTAGGAGCTGGTTCTTTGAAAGAATTAACAAGATTGATAAACCCCTGGCCAGACTTATCAAAAAGAAAAGAGAAATGACCCAAATCAACAAAGTCATGAATGAAAGAGGAGAGATCACAACCAACACCAAAGAAATACAAACAATTATAAAAACATATTATGAGCAACTCTATGCCAGCAAATTAGATAACCTGGAAGACATGGATGCATTCCTAGAGATGTTTCAACTACCAAAACTGAACCAGGAAGAAATAGAAAAGGTGAACAGACCTATAACCACTAAGGAAATTGAAGCAGTCATCAAAAATCTCCCAAAAAACAAAAGCCCAGGGCCAGATGGCTTCCCAGGGGAATTCTACCAAACATTCCAAGAAGAATTAATACCTATTCTTCTGAAACTCTTCCAAAAAAATAGAAATGGAAGGAAAACTTCCAAACTCATTTTATGAGGCCAGCATTACCTTGATCCCAAAACCAGACAAAGACCCCATCAAAAAGGAGAATTACAGACCAATATCCCTGATGAACATGGATGCAAAAATTCTCACCAAAATACTAGCCAAAAGGATCCAACAGTACATTAAAAGGATTATTCACCATGACCAAGTGGGATTTATCCCTGGGCTGAAAGGTTGGTTCAACATCCGCAAATCAATCAACGTGATACAATACATTAACAAAAGAAAGAACAAGAATCATATGATCCTCTCAATAGATGCAGAAAAAGCTTTTGACAAAGTACAGCATCCTTTCTTGATCAAAACTCTTCAAAGTATAGGGATAGAGGGTACAAACCTCAATATCATAAAAGCCATCTATGAAAAACCTACAGCAAATATCATTCTCAATGGGGAAAAACTGAGAGCTTTCCCCCTAAGGTCAGGAACGTGGCAGGGATGTCCACTATCACCACTGCTATTCAACATAGTATTGGAAGTCCTAGCCACAGCAATCAGACAACAAAAAGAAATCAAAGGCATCCAAATCAGCAAAGAAGAAGTCAAACTCTCACTCTTTGCAGATGATATGATACTTTATGTGGAAAACCCAAAAGACTCCACCCCAAAACTGACAGAACTCATACAGGAATTCAGTAAAGTGGCAGGATATAAAATCAATGCACAGAAATCAGTGGCATTCCTATACACCAACAGCAAGACAGAAGAAAGAGAAATTAAGGAGTCGATCCCATTTACAATTGCACCCAAAACCATAAGATACCTAGGCATAAATCTAACCAAAGAGGCAAAGGATCTGTACTCAGAAAACTATAAAATACTCATGAAAGAAATTGAGGAAGACACAAAGAAATGGAAAAACGTTCCATGCTCATGGATTGGAAGAACAAATATTGTGAAGATGCCAATGCTACCTAGAGCAATCTACACATTCAATGCAATCCCCATCAAAATACCATCCACTTTTTTCAAAGAAATGGAACAAATCATCCTAAAATTTGTATGGAACCAGAAAAGACCCCGCATAGCCAGAGGAATGTTGAAAAAGAAAAGCAAAGCTGGCGGCATCCCAATTTCGGACTTCCAGCTCTATTACAAAGCTGTCATCATCAAGACAGCATGGTACTGGCACAAAAATAGACACATAGATCAATGGAACAGAATAGAGAGCCCAGAAATGGACCCTCAACTCTATGGTCAACTGATCTTCGACAAAGCAGGAAAGAATGTCCAATGGAACAAAGACAGTCTCTTCAATAAATGGTGTTGGGAAAATTGGATAGCCATATGGAGAAGAATGAAACTGGACCATTTCCTTACACCACACACAAAAATAGACTCCAAATGGTTGAAAGACCTCAATGTGAGACAGGAGTCCATCAAAATCCTAAAGATCCTAAAGATCCTAAAGGCAGCAACCTCTTTGACCTCAGCCGAAGCAACTTCTTCCTAGAAACATCGCCAAAGGCAAGGGAAGCAACGGCAAAAATGAACTATTGGGACTTCATCAAGATAAAAAGCTTTTACAAAGCAAAGGAAACAGTCAACAAAACCAAAAGACAACCGACAGAATGGGAGAAGATATTTGCAAATGACATATCAGATAAAGGGCTAGTATCCAAAATCTGTAAAGAACTCATCAAACTCAACACCCAAAGAACAAAGAATCCAATCAAGAAATGGGCAGAAGACATGAACAGACATTTCTGCAAAGAAGACATCCAAATGGCCAACAGACACATGAAAAAGTGCTCAATATTGCTTGGCATCAGGGAAATCCAAATCAAAACCTCAATGAGATACCACCTCCCACCAGTCAGAATGGCTAAAATTAACAAGTCAGGAAACGACAGATGTTGGCTGGGATGCGGAGAAAGGGGAACCCTCCTACACTGTTAGTGGGAATGCAAGCTGGTGCAGCCACTCTGGAAAACACTACGGAGGTTCCTCAAAAAGTTGAAAATAGAGCTACCATATGATCCAGCAATTGCACTACTGGGTATTTACCCCAAAGATACAAAAGTAGGGATCCGAAAGGGTATGTGCACCCTGATGTTTATAGCAGCAATGTCCACAATAGCCAAACTGTGGAAAGAGCCAAGATGTCCATCGACAGATGAATGGATAAAGAAGATGTGGTATATATACACAATGGAATATTATGCAGCCATCAAAAGGAATGAGATCTTGCCATTTGCAATGATGTGGATGGAACTGGAGGGTATTATGTTGAGCGAAGTAAGTCCAACAGAGAAAGACATGTATCATATAATCTCACTGATATGAGGAATTCTTAATCGCAGGAAACAAACTGAGGGTTGCTGGAGTGGGGGGTGGGGTGGGAGGGATGGGGTGACTGGGTGATAGACACTGGGGAGGGTATGTGCTCTGGTAAGCGCTGTGAATTCATTAAGAATGAATTCACTGTTGAATCTCAGATCTGTACCTCTGAAACAAATAATGCAATATATGTTAAGAAAAAAAAAAAAGAAGAAGAAGAAGGTAGCAGGAGGGGAAGAATGAAGCGGGGGAAATCGGAGGGGTAGACGAACCATGAGAGACGATGGACTATGAAAAACAAACTGAGGGTTCTAGAGGGGAGGGGGTGGGAGGATGGGTTAGCCTGGTGGTGGGTATTGAGGAGGGCACATTCTGCATGGAGCACAGGGTGTTATGCACAAACAATGAATCATGGAACACTACATCTAAAACTAATGATGTAATGTATGGGGATTAACATAAGAACTAAAAAAAATTAAAAAAAGAAAAAGACAAATAGAAATGTAGGTAAACATTTAATTGAATGAACCTAACAAAGAAGCCTGTATCCCATTAATCTTATGAAAAATAATAAACCCTTTTGAGAACAGTTCAAAAATAGAGAGGAAGCTTTTAATAAAAAAAAAAAAAAAAAAGAAATAGGTATAGATTTTAGTACAAAGAGTTTTAAAAATGTGCCTTAAAATTGTGCACATGTGACCTTCTAGAAGAAAGTAACCTACTATGAATAAGGATAAAACTCTCATAAATAAACTGTTGGCAGAAGTACTGAATTTGGTTGGTATGCATTATAATTTTTAATTTGTAAACACTTTCACGTAGCAATTCTACTTCTAGGAATTTATCCTAAACTCTGTTCTCAAACACAAAGACATTCTCCTATCTTCATGAAAGCAGTTAATAACTCCCTAGGTAACCCCAAAAGATAGTTGCTCCTTAATGTAGTCCAGTACTACCGCCTACCTACCACAAAGCACTTGCTTTTTCAGAACTACAAAGCCTACTAATTTAAGAACTCTAGTACTATTTTTAAAATGTTCTAGTAGCAATTAGCAGCTGTCAGCTCCCTATACTCAATTCTCTCTAAGGCCAATTAACAGCACTAGGAGCCAAAGGCGGTTGGGGGAAGAGAAGAGGAGGAAATAAACATTATGCAGAGAAATCAAAAAGATCAGCATCATGCATTTTCTCATCCAATGTGGTTTCTCCTGGTGCATTTTTGTTAATCAGTGGGTAGAACCTAAAATTTTCTGGGCTGTTCCAATGTATGTCTTATTAGGTTCTCATATACTATTTTAGCACAATTTACTTTACAAAGGTATCCCCTTTTTGAGGGTTCTGAGGAGTAAACATAGCATGCTACAGTATTTTTTTTTTTACCAGTTCAGATGGTTTGGGGGAAGAAAACCTGATACAGATTCACAGGAATATAGACTACAGTGGTGGGATCTCACAGTTAAATGAATTGTAGATATAGTCATCATCTGCTTATGAAAGATAGATGTTCCTTTATGTGTATTTTTAGCAATTATCTTAATGGTTAATTTCCTATGACATTAAAGTAATTTAAAATATATTGGGAGGGAGGAGCAAGATGGCAGAGGAGTAGGTGACCTAAATTTCATCTGGTCCCAGAAATTCAGCTAGATAGGGATCAAACCATTCTGAACACCTATGAACTCAACAGGAGATCGAAGAAAAGAATAGCAGCCACTCTCTGAACAGAAAAGCGACCACTTTCTGGAAGGTAGGACATGCAGAGAAGTGAATCCGAGGCGATATTTGAGAAGATAGACGGCGGGGGAGGGGGCCTCCATCAGCCGCTACTGGCAAGTGATAGAGCAGAAAGGCACAAAATCGGAACTCTTAGAAGTCTGTTCTGAGGCGCCTGGGTGGCTCAGTCGTTAAGCGTCTGCATTCAGCACAGGTCATAATCTCAGCATCCTAGGATCGAGCCCTGCATCAGGCTCCAGCTCAGTGGGAAGCCTGCTTCTCCCTCTCCGACTCCCCTTGCTTGTGTTCCCTCTCTCGCTGTCTCCATTTGTCAAATAAATTAACTAAAATCTTAAAAAAAAAAAAAAAGAAGAAGAAGAAGAAGAAGTCTGCTCCGCAGAGGGCCGTCATTCCAGTGGCTAAGCGGGGAGTGGAACACTCAATGGGACAGTGTGGTCTCAGGACCCTCGGGATCACAGAAAGACCGGGGGTGCCTGAGTGCAGCAGAGCTCCCAGGTATCTGAGCAGGGAAGCCAGCTGCAGAGATGGAGCTGAGGGGAAAGCTCTGAGCTCGGGGTGGCCATAAACCATGATCCACAGCACAGTCGGGCCACTGCTCCTCCTGCAGGGACCCAACAAGTGGCAGATCCAGGAAAACTCCCCCTCCTCCCCCGGGAGGAGCAGAGAGGGAGCACACCCAGGGATCTGCTGGGTTTGGAGACTCCACACAGGGTCATGTGCCAGAGATAGAAACGCTCAGTCACAGGCCGGGCAGGTGAGCACAGAGTGCGGCCGGAGACCGGGGAGACAGGAGTGATTGACTGCTTTTCTCTGGGGGTGCACTGAGGAGTGGGACCTCCGAGTTCTCGGCTCCTCTGTGGTGGAAATTGGGAGGCCGCCATTCTCACTCCCATCCTCCAAAGCTCTACGGAAAGCTTGCAGGACACAAAAGCTGCGGAGACCAAACCCCAGCAGATTCCTTAGCCCAGACCGGCAAGGGTGGGGCAATTCCGCCTCTGGCAAAGATATTTGAGAACTTGGCAACAGGCCTCTTCCCCAGAAGATCAGCAAGAACAGCCAGCCAAGACCAAGTTTACCGATCAATGAGAACGGCAGAACTCCAGTGCTAGGGGAATACAGCACAGACAATGCATGGCTTTTTTCCCACTGATTCTTTAGTCTTTCAAAGTTAACTTTTAAAATTTTCTTTTTCTTTTTCTTTTTTTGGAATTTTTCTTTTTCCCTTTTTCAACCAACATCTTATCAATCACTTTTTTAAAACTCTTTTCTATTTTTCATTTTTAGAGTCAAATTCTATGCCTTCTTATAGTTACCCATATTTTTGGTATATATATATATAAGTTGTTCTCTCTTTAAAATTTTGGGATACAGTTTCTTCTAAGAGACCAAAATATACCCTGAATCTCTAGTGTATCGCTTTGTTCTAGTCTCCTGCCTGATCACATGCTCTCCCCCTTTTTTTTAAATTTCTCTTCCTTCTTTATTCAACCAACTTCTTATCAATTCCATTTATAATATCTTCTATAATTTTCATCTTTACACCCATATTCCATCCCTTCATCATATTTACCCTTATTTCAGTATATGCATTTTTCTTTATTTAAAATTTTGGGAGACAGTATCTTCTAACAGACTAAAATACGCCCAAAATCTAGTGTCTGGCAATGATCTATTCAACAGCCTGATAATATTTGACCATATACTTTTTTTTCTTTTTCTCTTTCTTTTTCTTTTTCTTTTTCTTTTTTTCTTTTTTCTTCTTTCCCTTTCTTTTCCCCCGGTTTCAGGTCTTTTCTGATTGCTTTAGTGTATATTTATCTGGGGTCGTTGTTACCCTGTTAGCATTTTGTTCTCTCATTCATCAGTTCTCCTCTGGACAAAATGACAAGATGGAAAAAATCACCTCAAAAAAAAAAAAGAACAAGAGGCAGGACCGACTGCCAGGGACCTAATCAATACAGACATTAGTAAGAAGTCGGAAATAGAGTTCAGAATGATGATTTTAAAGATACTAGCTGGGCTTGAAAAAAGCATGGAAGATATTAGAGAAACCGCTTCTGGAGAAATAAAAGAACTAAAATCTAACCAAGTCGAAATCAAAAAGGCTATTAATGAGGTGCAATAAAAAATGGAGGCTCTAACTGCTAGGATAAATGAGGCAGAAGAGGGAATCCGTGATATAGAAGACCAAATGATGGAAAATAAAGAAGCTGAGAAAAAGAGATAAACAACCCCTGGATCACGAGGGCAGAATTCAAGAGATAAGTGATACCATAAGACAAAACAATATTAGAAAAATTGGGATCCCAGAAGAAGAAGAAAGAGAGAGAGGGGCAGAAGGTATATTGGAGCAAATTATAGCAGATAACTCCCTAATTTGGGGAAGGAAACAGGCATCAAAATCCAGGAGGCACAGAGAACCCCCCTCAAAATCAATAAAAATAGGTCAACACCCCGACATCTAATAGTAAAACTTACGAGTTTCAGAGACAAAGAGAAAATCCTGAAAGCAGCTCGGGACAAGAGATCTGTAACCTACAATGGTAGAAACATAAGACTGGCAACAGACCTACCCACAGAGACCAGGCAGGCCAGAAAGGACTGGCATGATATATTCAGAGTACTAAATGAGAAAAATATGCAGCCAAGAATACTATATCCAGCTAGGCTGTCATTGAAAATTGAAGGAGAGATAAAAAGCTTCCAGAACAAACAAAAACTAAAGGAATTTGCAAACATGAAACGAGCCCTACAAGAAATATTGAAAGGGGTCCTCTAAACAAAGAGAGAGCCTAAAAGTAACAGAGACCAGAAAGGAACACAGAAAATATACAGTAACAATCACCTTACAGGCAATACAATGGCACTAAATTCATATCTTTCAAGAGTTACCCCGACTGTAAGTGGGCTAAATACCCCAATCAAAAGACACAGGCTAACAGATTGGATAAAAAAAACAAGACCCATCGATATGCTATCTGCAAGAGACTCATTTTAGACCCAAAGACACCCCCAGATTGAAAATGAGGGGGTGGAAAACCACTTACCATGCTAATGGACACCAAAAGAAAGCTGGGGTAGCAATCCTTATATCAGACAAATTAGATTTTAAACCAAAGACTGTAATAAGAGATGAGGAAGGACGCTATATCCTACTTAAAGGGTCTATCCAACAAGAAGATCTAACAATTGTAAATATCTATGCCCCTAACATGGGAGCCGCCAATTATATAAGCCAATTAATAACAAAAACAAAGAAACACATTGACAACAATACAATAATAGTAGGGGACTTTAACACCCCACTTACTGAAATGGACAGATCATCTAAGCAAAAGATCAACAAGGAAATAAAGACTTTAAATGACACACTGGACCAAATGGACTTCACAGATATATTCAGAACATTCCATCCAAAAGCAACAAAAAACACATTCTTCCCTAGCGCCCATGGAACATTTTCCAGAATCCACCACATCCTAGGTCACAAATCAGGTCTCAGCTGATACCAAAAGATTGGGATCATTCCCTGTGTATTTTTGGATCACAATGCTTTGAAACTAGAACTCAATCACAAGAGGAAAGTCGGAAAGAACTCAAATACATGGAGGCTAAAGAGCATCCTACTAAAGAATGAATGGGTCAACCAGGAAATTAAAGAAGAATTTAAAAAATCCAGGGAGACAAATGAAAAAGAAAACACAACTGTTCAAAATCTTTGGGATGCAGCAAAGGCAGTCCTAAGAGGAAAGTATAGAGCAATACAAGCTTTTCTCAAGAAACAAGAAAGGTCTCAAGTACACAACCTAACCTTACACGTAAAAGAGCTGGAGAAAGAACAGCAAATAAAGCCTACATCCAGCAGGAGAAGAGAAATAATAAAGATCAGAGCAGAAATCAAAGAAATAGAACCAAAAGAAGGGTAGAATAGATCAACGAAACTAGGAGCTGGTTCTTTGAAAGAATTAATAAGATTGATAAACCCCTGGCCAGACTTATCAAAAAGAAAACAGAAATGACCCAAATAAATAAAATCATGAATGAAAGAGGAGAGATCACAACCAATGCCAAAGAAATACAAACAATTATAAAAACATATTATGAGCAACTCTATGCCAGCAAATTAGATAATCTGGAAGAAATGGATGCGTTCCTAGAGATGTATCAACTACCAAAACTGAACCAGGAAGAAACAGAAAACCTCAACAGACCTATAACCACTAAGGAAATTGAAGCAGTAATCAAAAATCTCCCAAAAAACAAAAGCCCAGGGCCAGATGGCTTCCCAGGGGAATTCTACCAAACAATTAAAAAAGAATTAATACCTATTTTTCTGAAACTGTTCCGAAAAATAAAACTGGAAGGAAAACTTCCAAACTCGTTTTATGTGGCCACCATTACCTTGATCCCAAAACCAGACAAAGACCCCATCAAAAAGGAGAATTACAGACCAATATCCTTGATGAACATGGATGCAAAAATTCTCACCAAAATACTAGCCAATAGGATCCAACAGCACATTAAAAGGATTATTCACCACGACCAAGTGGGATTTATCCCTGGGCTGTAAGGTTGGTTCAACAACCGCAAATCAATCAACGTGATACAATACATTAACAAAAGAAAGAACAAGAATCATATGATCCTCTCGTTAGATGCAGAAAAAGCATTTGACAAAGTACAGCATCCTTTCTTGATCAAAACTCTTCAGAGTATACGCATAAAGGATACATACCTCAATATCATAAAAGCCATCTATGAAAAACCCACAGCAAATATCATTCTCAATGGGGAAAAACTGAGAGCTTTCCCCCTAAGGTCAGGAACATGGCAGGGATGTCCACTATCACCACTGCTATTCAACATAGTATTAGAAGTCCTAGCCACAGCAATCAGACAACAAAAAGAAATCAAAGGCATCCAAATCAGCAAAGAAGAAGTCAAACTCTCACTCTTTGCAGATGATATGATACTTTATGTGGAAAACCCAAAAGACTCCACCCCAAAACTGATAGAACTCATA
The DNA here is from genome assembly GCF_011800145.1 of Mirounga leonina. NCBI lineage: Eukaryota > Metazoa > Chordata > Mammalia > Carnivora > Phocidae > Mirounga > Mirounga leonina. The sequence goes on along the minus strand of NW_023270709.1, from coordinate 2,188,715 downwards.
CAGGAATTCAGTAAAGTGGCAGGATATAAAATCAATGCACAGAAATCAGTGGCATTCCTATACAGCAACAACAAGACAGAAGAAAGAGAAATTAAGGAGTCGATCCCATTTACAATTGCACCCAAAACCATAAGATACCTAGGAATAAATCCAACCAAAGAGACAAAGAATCTCTACTCAGAAAACTATAAAATACTCATGAAAGAAATTGAGGAAGACACAAAGAAATGGAAAAACGTTCCATGCTCATGGATTGGAAGAACAAATATTGTGAAGATGTCAATGCTACCTAGAGCACTCTACACATTCAATGCAATCCCCATCAAAATACCATCCACATTTTTCAAAGAAATGGAACAAATCATCCTAAAATTTTATGGAACCAGAAAAGACCCCGCATAGCCAGAGGAATGTTGAAAAAGAAGGGCAAAGCTGGCAGCATCCCAATTCCGGACTTCCAGCTCTATTACAAAGCTGTCATCATCAAGACAGCATGGTACTGGCACAAAAACAGACACAGAGATCAATGGAACAGAATAGAGAGCCCAGAAATGGACCCTCAACTCTATGGTCAACTGATCTTTGACAAAGCAGGAAAAAATGTCCAATGGAAAAAAGACAGTCTCTTCAACAAATGGTGTTGGGAAAATTGGACAGCCACATGCAGAAGAATGAAACTGGACCATTTCCTTACACCACACACAAAAATAGATTCCAAATGGTTGAAAGACCTCAATGTGAGACAGGAGTCCATCAAAATCCTAAAGGAGAACACAGGCAGCAAGGTCTTCGACCTCAGCCACAGCAACTTCTTCCTAGAAACATCACCAAAGGCAAGGGAAGCAAGGGCAAAAATGAACTATTGGAACTTCATCAAGATAAAACCTTTTGCACAACAAAAGAAACAGTCAACAAAACCAAAAGACAACCGACAGAATGGGAGAAGATATTTGCAAATGACATATCAGATAATGGGCTAGTATCCAAAATCTATAAAGAACTTATCAAACTCAACACCCAAAAAATAAATGATCCAATCAAGAAATGGGCAGAAGACATGAACAGACATTTCTGCAAAGAAGACATCCAAATGGCCAACAGACACATGAAAAAGTGCTCAACATTGCTCGGCATCAGGGAAATCCAAATCAACCTCAATGAGATACCACCACACATCAGTCATAATGGCTAAAATTAAGTAAGGAAACGGCAGATGTTGGCGAGGATGTGGAGAAAGGGAAACCCTCTTACACTGTTGGTGGGAATGCAAGCTGGTGCAGCCACTCTAGAAAACAGTATGGAGGTTCCTCAAAAAGTTGAAAATAGAGCTACCTTACGACCCAGCAATTGCAGTACTGGGTATTTACCCCAAAGATACAAATGTAGTGATCCTAAGCGGTACGTGTACCCCGATGTTTATAGCAGCAATATCCACAGTAGCCAAACTATGGAAAGAACCAAGATGTCCATCGGCAGATGAATGGATAAAGAAGATGTGGTATATACATACAATGGAATATTATGCAGCCATCAAAAGGAATGAGATCTTGCCATTTGCAATGACATGGATGGAACTGGAGGGTATTATGCTCAGCGAAATAAGTCAATCAGAGAAAGATATGTATCATATGATCTCACTCATATGAGGAATTCTTAATCTCAGGAAACAAACTGAGGGTTGCTGGAGTGGTGGGGGGGTGGGAGGGATGGGGTGGCTGGGTGATGGACATTGGAGAGGGTGTGTGCTATGGTGATTGCTGTGAATTGTGTAAGACTGCTGAATCACAGACTTGTACCTCTGAAACAAATAATACATTATATGTTAAAAAAAAGAAGATAGTAGGAAGGGAAACATGAAGGGGGGTAAATCAGATGGGGAGATGAACCATGAGAGACTATGGACTCTGAGAAACAAACTGAGGGTTCTAGAGGGGAGGGGGTGGGGGGATGGGTTAGCCTGGTGATGGGTATTAAAGAGGGCATGTACTGAATGGAGCACTGGGTGTTATACACAAACAAATGAATGAATGAATGAATCATGGAACACTACATCAGAACTAATGATGTGATGTATGGTGATTAACATAACAAAATAAAATAAAATAAAATAAAAATAAAGTAAAATATATTGGGGAAAAAAAAGATTTTTTTTACAGTCAATTTGAACCTGAACTCAAATTTAAGGCGCAAGCTGTAAACAGACAGGAATGTGTTCTCGCTTGTTCTAGGAGGGAGGAATTTCAGATGCCTATGAGGACGGTTGGCTCTCTCCAGCCTTGCAGCCTTGCAAGTTTCCTAAGTATACTGCATCCTATTAAGTATGCACATATCCATTGCTGGGCCCTCACAAGTATGAGGGCCCAGCAAGGGGCCTGGACAAAAGTGGTGGCCATGTCCAGATCAGACTTGGTGTAAACTGAGTCGATACCTTCACTCAATCATGCTTGATTCCACCTTTGGTGGAAGCAGCCCAAAATGTCCATCAGCAGATGAAAGGAAAAATAAAAATAATATATATACATATAGCCTATATATACATATAGTCTTAAAGAGGAAATAAATTCTGACATACTACCACATGAATCAACATTATGATCAGTGAAATAAGCCAGACACAAAAGGACAAACACCGCATGAAAGACTCCACTCATGCGAAGTACCTAAAGCGGTCAAATCCACAGAAACAGAAAGTGGAATGGTGTTTTCTAGGCACTGGGGGAGAGGGACTAGTTAGTGTCTAGTGGGCACAGAGTTTCAGTTTGGGATGACGAAAGAGTTCCAGAGATGGATGGCTGCACAGCAGTGTACTTAATGCCACCTCAAGTGTACACTTAAAAATGGCCTAAGTGGCACCTTTTATATTATGCATATTTTACCACATTAATAAGAAAAGGTAACTCACCTTTGAAGTTGCCGATGTATAGGCCAGGCAGGATCTAGGGGAGAGACACAGATCAGATGTCAGTGTTACAGACCTGATGCTGACAGTGTTTTGCACACAAAGGCCGGGCCCTCACCAGAGCAGTGGGAGCACATCCCAGGCCTGTTGCCTGCCACACCCACTTCCCAGCACCTTCCCAGATAGCTAGCATAGATGACCCGGCATCCTTGTCTCCAGGGCTCTGGCCTGCCCATGGCCACTAGGAAGCCTGATCAAATAGCCTGTGAATGGCCACACGTTGGTGTCCATCAGCTCGTGGGCCTTTAAAGACCAGAATTCCCCCCAACAGATCTACATGCAAGCCCTTCCGGGGTCCTTGGCATTCTGAGAGTCTAGTTCCAAACCCAAGGGCCTCCAGCCCTCCAAATCTCCTGCCTACCCTTCCCCCTTGACTCCTCCTTTTCTCAAAACAATGTGAACATCCCCCACTTATCTCACAACTCCAGCAAATCTCCCTTTGCTGAGGCCTTTGTGCATACTGTTCCCATGTCCAGCAGCTATTTTCCTACTCTCTTCATCCTACAGGTCCTAGCGCTGACTCACACCCTGGAGAGGCCTGTCCTGAGCCCAGACTCTGGGATAGACACTGGCTTCAGCATCCACAGTCCTCAGTACTCCCCTTGTAGTGATATGTCACAGGGGTATTGCTAGGTGAAGGTCTGTCTCCTCCGCTAGAATGGAAAGCTCTTTGGACAGCAAACACATCCTGTCACTCACTGCTGTATACCCAGCTCCTGGCCCAGGGCTTCGCTCATGATTACTAGTCAATAAAGAGTTACTAAATGAATGAATGAATTGTCCAAACGCACAAGTTTTTTTTTTTTTAATTTTATTATGTTATGTTAGTCACCATACAATACATCATTGGTTTTTGATGTGGTGATCCACGATCCATTATTTTCGTATAACACCCAGTGCTCCATGCAGTACATGCCCTCCTTAATACCCATCACCGGGCTAACCAATCCCACTCCCCCTCCCCTCTAAAACCCTGTTTCTCAGAGTCCATATTCTCTCATGGTTCATCTCTCCCTCCAATTCCCCCCACCATTTTTCTCTTCCTTCTCTTAATGTCCTCCATGCTATTCCTTATGTTCCACAAATAAGTGAAACCATATGATAATTGACTTTCTCTGCTTGACTTATTTCACTTAGCATAATCTCCTCCAGTCCCATCCATGTTGATGTAAAAGTTGGGTATTCATCCTTTCTGATGGCTGAGTAATATTCCATTGTATAAATGGACCACATCTTCTTTATCCATTCATCGGTTGAAGGGCATCTCAGCTCTTTCCACAGTTTGGCTATTGCGGACATTGCTGCTAGGAACATTGGGGTGCATATGGCCCTTCTTTTCACTACATCTGTGTCTTTGGGGTAAATACCCAGGAGTGCAATTGCTGGGTCATAGGGTAGCTCTATTTTTAAATTTTTGAGGCACCTCCACACTGTTTTCCAAAGTGGCTGTACCAACTTGTATTCCCACCAACAGTCCAAATGCACAAGTTAATAAGAACATACAGTTGCTCCAAAATGTCTACTTCTCCTAAGGCAGTGGTTCTCAAACAAGACAATCCATCAGAATCACCAGAAGCTGTTAAAAATTCAGATTTCTGAACAAGCCCCAGCCCCAGCCCCTATATAGAATGATTCAGTAGAAAGAGCTGAGATAAGAACCAGGGACTAGGTTTTTCACAAGCAACCCCCCACTTTGCAAAATACAAAGCTAATTCTTGTCCTGCCACTACTTTGTATGAAGAGTCTTAAATCCAAATATAGACACTGCTTTGGAAGTTACATCACCTGACATGATTTCCAAGTGCATAGAGCATACTGGCCACTGCAGACCCCTGGTGCCCTGGCGACACCCTCCTGTCAGCATTACCATCCCACATCCTGCTCAGCTTCATCTGTTTCACACTCCCTATTTTTTATCCATTCCCACCAAGAAAGCTGAAAGTGGCATGTAGTAACATTCTTCACGTGTGCAGATTTCTTTGAGCATCTTCCTGACAACCAGCTGCCTTGCTAAAAATTGATGGCATCTGTTCAAGTCACTGCAGGGGGAATGCACTGTGGCACTGTGAAGGCAGTCTGCTGGAGCTCAGTAATACTAGGTCTAGGGCTAGCTTCTGTGCTGGGGTGGGGAGGTTGCCAAGCTGAGGGACAACAGAACATCAGAGACCAAACGGGGATACTTGTGAGAAGGAAAAGACACTCTATTAAATTACAGTTGACCCTTGAACAATGAGGGGGTGGGGCATCAACTCCCCACATAGCTGAGAATCCATCAATAACTTCTGACTTCCCAAAAACTTAACTACTAATCGCCTACTGTTGACCGAGAGCCTTACCAATAAATAGTCTATTAATGCATATTTTGCATGTTATACATATTATATACTATATTCTTACAATAAAGTAAGCTAAAGGAAAGAAACTGTTATTAAGAAAATAATAAGGAAAAGGAAATACATTTAGAGTACTGTAACAAAGTCCTTGCGTAAGTGGACCCGCGTAGTTCAAACCTGTGTTGTTCAAGGGTCATCTATCCTTCAGGACAACAGGCAAGGCCCAGAAGTGAGCAGGGCATGGAAATGTGCGATCACCCTGGCTCACTGAATACTCAGGGAGGCAAAATTAGTTTGGAGTGCCCCATGGGACTGAGAAGTCAGTTATATCCATGGCTGAAGTCATAGCACTGAGGTAAGCCTGGTTAGCTCTGTAACTAGGAACACGTGAAACAGTATCTCAGAGGAAAACAGTAGCATCCACTGCCCAGGAGCAAAAACATCTGACAGGTCTTTCTCGAAACAGAATCCATCTTTGGGATTCTCCTGGGAGGAAGGGTGGAGTAAATACTGGATCGTTCCTGTTTTAAAATATAAGAACAATACAAGTTCATCTTGGAGATGGATCAAACTGATATTCTCTGGCAGCTCTTGGCTGCACAGAGCTTTTTCGTGTGCAATCTCCCATTCTCCAGGGTCTCTCCTATCTTTATCAGGAGGCGACATTAGATACTAAAGGGCACAGTCATCACGTGGCTCTCTTAGCTGACAGTTATAGTGACTTCCTCCTTAATCAAACTTGATTCAGGCTCCTTTGAGCCTTCTTCTTGACTAGGCCTCATCCGTGGCCTGCCATTTTTAGCAAAGAATCCTGCTAAGCCAGTTTATCAAGAATCCTCCCATTCTTGGGCGCCTGGGTGGCTCAGTTGGTTAAGCAACTGCCTTTGGCTCAGGTCATGATCCTGGAGTCCCGGGATCGAGTCCTGCATCAGGCTCCCTGCTCGGCAGGGAGTCTGCTTCTCCCTCTGACCCTCCCCCCTCTCATGTGCTCTCTCTCTCTCATTCTGTCTCAAATAAATAAATAAAATCTTTAAAAAAAAAAAAGAACCCTCCCATTCTTGATATCCAATCAAGCTCATCTTCCTCTACCCCTGATATCTAATCAAGTTCTTTTCAGTAATTTTCCATCTTTCCCTCACCTTGCCTGGTGACTATAAATCCCCACTTGCTCCTGTTGTATTGGGAGTTGAGTTTCTCACTTGCACGAGTATCTCCTCCTATTGCAATAGTGTCAAATAAAGGCTTCCTCGCTATTTTTAGTAAGAATAATTTTTCTTTTATAACATTGACCAGAAATGGCTCCAGATTCGTATAATTGACAGTTATAATGAACCCCAAAATCACAGAACGTATAACAGTAGATGAGTGGTTTACTGATTCCTGTCACATGTAGACTTCATGCTGGGCACTCAGGATACAGGTGTGATGGAGTGACACGGGGCCCCGCCAAAGGCCTACTACTTCCCTTGTGGAGCTTCTTGCCTAGGGAAGGAGAGGTGATTTGACAACTCTGGGATCCCCAAGGATTTGCAGAAGGGACCTGCAATTCAAGAGCAGTGGGTCAGGAAAGAAGGAAGGACAGGCAGGGGAGCAATGGAAACCACCACTGCAGAGAAAGAAGGCCAGTCTCTACCAGAAGAGAGCATGAGGGAGGCAGAGACCAGCAGAGAAGAAGAGGAGGAGGCTGTGGTCCAGGCTGTGGGCGAGGCTGAATGTAGCAGACACAGGCAGCCATGGAAGGCTTTCAGGGCTCTAAATTAAATACCACTAAGATGATTAAGATGTGTAGGGCCATTAGAAAGATATTTTCATATATTTTTATTTAATATATCTCGAAAATGCCATGATAAAAATAGAGGAAAGGTAAAGTTGTGTATGCAGCCAATGTCTTCATTATCATATTACCTACATAAGGGGAACACTGGGGACTGGTGGGAAGGGTCCGAGGAGGGCCACTTCTCTATTTCTCTTTGCACTTTTCTATATGGTTTGGATGTTACAATTGTGTGCATGCATTACTTCAATTTACTTTTTTTCTCTTTAAATCAAGAGGGGTTATTTAGGGGAAAGATTATGGTCCAGTTTTTCTTTTCCTTTTTGCAATTCTAGTATTAAAATAATAGATTTCATATTGTTTTTTAAATAAAATAAAGCAAGGACATGAGATTAGATCACCTCTGTGCCCTGCTGCTCTAGAACCATGGTTTTATGATTCCTAAATCCATCCTTTAGAAGCCAACTCCAGTCAGGGCTATATAAAACAGAACATTACCTTCCCACCCCCATCATCAACTCCTCAAGTTTCCTGATGATGTCACCTTCTCCCAGTCCCCCAGAATAAAAACCTGGACCCCACTCCCACCATGGCACTTCCCCACCCCGGCGCCCTCCCTAGTGCCTCTCTGCCCAGCGAGTTACAAAGTCCTAGCACAGTCCTGGCTCCTTGGCCCATAGTCAGAGCCTCAGTTCATGCATGGGCTAGAGCAGTCTCCACTGAATTAAATTCACTGTCCCATCCAATTAATTTTGTAATGTCATATTCTCACTGGGTCATTTTCTAGATGATGTTGAGTGGCAAACACTTTCCCAAGAAAAATGAAAGCCAAAACTGAAATTCAACTGAAAATTTCAATTTGGCTTCCACAGGATGGCTCCAACCTACCCCTGAAGGATTTCCCCCATTTCTCTCCAATCTGCAGCCAAGCCAAGTAACCCCTAGTTTCCCAATACCCCTTACTGGTCCTACTTTGCAGTATCACATTTCTTTGCTCTCATCACCCTTGGCTATGCTAAAAAATTATAAACCCTGCCAGGCCGGGGGAGCAAGTTGGCAGAGAGTAGGAGACCTGGATTTCGTCTGGTCCCAGGAATTCAGCTGGATAGGGATCAAACATTCTGAACACATACGAACTCAACAGGAGATCGAAGAAAAGAAGAGCAACAACTCTCTGAACAGAAAAGCGACCACTTTCTGGAAGGTAGGACATGCGGAGAAGTGAATCCAAGGTGATATACGGGAAGATAGATGGCGGGGGAGGGGGCCTCCGTCGGCCGCTTCTGGCAAGTGATAGAGCAGCGGAGCACAAAATCAGAACTTTTAGAAGTCGGCTCCGCTGAGGGAAGTCGCTCCAGAGGCTAAGTGGGGGGTGGAAGCCTTGCTGGGACAGTGTGGTCTCAGGACCCTCGGGGTCACAGAAAGACCGGGGGTGCCTGAGTGCAGCAGAGCTGCCAGGTATCAGAGCGGGGAAACTGGCTGCAGAGACAGAGCTGAGGAGCGGGCTCTCAGCTCGGGGTGGCCATAAACCGTGATCTGCGGCACAGTCGGGCCACTGCTCCTCCAGCAGGGACCCAACAAGTGGCAGATCCGGGGAGACTCACCTTCCCAGGAGGAGCAGCGCGGGACTGCACCGCAGGGATCTGCTGGGTTTGAAGACTCCACATGGAGTCAGGTGCCAGATATAGAAATGCTCGGTCACAGGCCGGGTGAGCACAGAGTGTGGCAGGAGACCGGGGAGACGGGAGTGATTGACTGCTTTTCTCTGGGGGCTCACTGAGGAGTGGGGCCCCGAGTTCTCAGCTCCTCCAGGGTGGAGATTGGGAGGCCACCATTTCCAAGCTGTGGGGAAAGCTTGCAGGGAACAAAAGCTCCGGAGAGCAAACCCGAGCAGATTACTCAGCCCAGACCCGGCAATGGCGGGGCAATTCCGCCTCTGGCAAAGACATTTGTGAACCATGGCAACAGGCCCCTCCCCCAGAAGATCAGCAAGAACAGCCAGCCAAGACCAAGTCTACCGATCAATGAGAATGGCAGAACTCCAGTGCTAAGGGAATACTGCAAATAGAATTCATGGTTTTCCCATGATTCTTTAGTCTTTCAAAGTTAATTTTTTATTAACTGTCTTATTTTTATTAACTTTTCTTTTTCCCTTTTCAACCAACATCTTATCAATCACTTTTTTTAAAAAATCTTTTTTATTTTTCATTTTTGGAGTCATATTCTATCCCTTCATAGTAGTTACCCTTATTTTTGGTATATATATATAAGTTGTTCTCTCTTTAAAATTTTGAGATAGTTTCTTCTAACAGATCAAAATATACCCTAAAACTCTACTGTATGGTTTTGTTCTAGTCTCCTGCCTGATCACATTCTCTCCCTTTTTTTTTTAAATCCTCTTCTTTTTTCAACCAACTTCTTATCTTATCAATTCCTTTTATAAAATATTTTATAATTTTCATCTTTACAGTCATATTCCATCCCTTCATTGTATTAACCCTTATTTTTGTACATATATAAGTTTTTCTTTCTTTAAAATTTTGGGAGGCACTTTCTTCTAACAGACCAAAATACACCCAAAATCTAATGTGTGTCACTGATCTGTGCACCAGCCTGACCATATTTGATCATATTCTGTTTTCTTTCTTTGTTTTTATCTTTTTCTTTTTCTTTTTTTTTCTTTTTCTTTTCCCTTTCTTTTCCCCCGGTTTCAAGTCTTTTTTGATTCGTTTAGTGTATATTTTCTGGGGACATTGTTACCCTGTTAGCATTTTGTTCTCTCATTCATCAATTCTCCTCTGGACAAAATGACAAGATGGAAAAAATCACCTCAAAAAAAAGAACAAGAGGCAGGACCGACTGCCAGGGACCTAATCAATACAGACATTAGTAAGATGTTGGAACTAGAGTTCAGAATGATGATTTTAAAGATACTAGCTGGGCTTGAAAAAAGAATGGAAGATATTAGAGAAACCGCTTCTGGAGAAATAAAAGAACTAAAATCTAACCAAGTCGAAATCAAAAAGGCTATTAATGAGGTGCAATCAAAAATGGAGGCTCTAACTGCTAGGATAAATGAGGCAGAAGAGAGAATCAGTAATATAGAAGACCAAATGATGGAAAAGAAAGAAGCTGAGAAAAAGAGAGATAAACAGCTACTGGATCACGAGGGCAGAATTCAAGAGATAAGTGATACCATAAGACAAAACAACATTAGAATAATTGGGATCCCAGAAGAAGAAGAAAGAGAGAGGGGAGAAGGTATATTGGAGCAAATTATAGCAGGTAACTTCCTAATTTGGGGAAGGAAACAGGCATCAAAATCCAGGAGGCACAGAGAACCCCCCTCAAAATCAATAAAAATAGCTCAACACTCCGACATCTAATAGTAAAATTTACGAGTCTCAGAGACAAAGAAAATCCTGAAAGCACCTTGGGACAAGAGATCTGTAACCTACAATGGTAGAAACATTAGACTGGCAACAGACCTGTCCACAGAGACCTGGCAGGCCAAAAAGGACTGGCATGATATATTCAGAGCACTAAATGAGAAAAATATGCAGCCAAGAATACTAAATCCAGCTAGGCTGTTACTGAAAATAGAAGGAGAAATGAAAAGCTTCCAGGACAAACAAAAACTGAAGGAATTTACAAACACAAAACCAGCCCTACAAGAAATCTTGAAAGGGGTCCTCTAAGCAAAGAGAGAGCCTAAAAGCAACATAGACCAGAAAGGAACACAGACAATATACAGTAACAGTCACCTTACAGGCAATACAATGGCACTAAATTCCTATCTTTCAATAGTTACCCTGAATGTAAATGGGCTCAATGCCCCAATCAAAAGACACAGGCTAACAGATTGGACAAAAAAAACAAGACCCACTGATATACTGTCTGCAAGAGACTCATTTTAGACCCAAAGACACCCCTAGATTGAAAGTGAGGGGGTGGAAAACCATTTACCATGCTAATGGACACCAAAAGAAAGCTGGGGTGGCAATCCTTATATCAGACAAATTAGATTTTAAACCAAAGACTATAATAAGAGATGAGGAAGGACACTATATCCTACTTAAAGGGTCTATCCAACAAGAAGATCTAACAATTGTAAATATCTATGCCCCTATCATGGGAGCAGCCACTTATATAAGCCAATTAATAACAAAAGCAAAGAAACACATCAACAACAATACAATAATAGTGGGGGACTTTAACACCCCCCTCACTGAAATGGACAGATCATCTAAGCAAAAGATCAACAAGGAAATAAAGACTTTAAATGACACACTGCACCAAATGGACTTCACAGATATTCAGAAGATTCCATCCCAAAGCAACGGAATACACATTCTTCTTTAGTGCCCATGGAACATTCTCCAGAATAGATCACATCCTAGGTCACAAATCAGGTCTCAGCTGATACCAAAAGATTGGGATCATTCCTGCATATTTTCAGACCACAATGCTTTGAAGCTAGAACTCAATCACAAGAGGAAAGTTGGAAAGAACTCAAATGCATGGAGGCCAAAGAGCATTCTACTAAAGAATGAATGGGTCAACCAGGAAATTAAAGAAGAATTTTAAAAAATTCAGAGAAACAAATCAAAATGAAAACACAACTATTCAAAATCGTTGGGATTCAGCAAAGGCAATCCTAAGAGGAAAGTATTTAGCAATACAAGCCTTTCTCAAGAAACAAGAAAGGTCTCAAGTACACAACCTAACCCTACACCTAAAGGAGCTGGAGAAAGAACAGCAAATAAAGCCTAAACCCAGCAGGAGAAGAGAAATCATAAAGATCAGAGGAGAAGTCAATGAAATAGAAACCAAAAGAACGGTAGAACAGATCAACGAAACTAGGAGCTGGTTCTTTGAAAGAACAAGATTGATAAACCCCTGGCCAGACTTATCAAAAAGAAAAGAGAAATGACCCAAATAAATAAAATCATGAATGAAACAGGAGAGATCACAACCAACACCAAAGAAATACAAGCAATTCTAAGAACATATTATGAGCAACACTATGCCAGCGAATTAGATAATCTGGAAGAAATGGATGCATTCCTAGAGATGTATCAACTACCAAAACTGAACCAGGAAGAAATAGAAAACCTGAACAGACCTATAACCACTAAGGAAATTGAAGCAGTCATCAAAAATCTCCCAAAAAACAAAAGCCCAGGGCCAGGTGGCTTCCCAAGGGAATTCTACCAAACATCTATAGAAGAATTAATACCTATCCTTCTGAAACTGATCCAAAAAATAGAAACAGAAGGAAAACTTCCAAACTCGTTTTATGAGGCCACCATTACCTTAATACCAAAACCAGACAAAGACCCCATCAAAAAGGAGAATTACAGACCAATATCCCTGATGAACATGGATGCAAAAATTCTCACCAAAATACTAGCCAATAGGATCCAACAGCACATTAAAAGGATTAATCACCACGACCAAGCAGCATTTGTTCCTGTGCTGCAAGGCTGGTTCAACATCCGCAAATCAATCAATGTGATACAATACATTAATAAAAGAAAGAACAAGAACCACATGATCCTCTCAATAGATGCAGAAAAAGCATTTGACAAAGTGCAGCATCCTTTCTTGATCAAAACTCTTCAGAGTATAGGCATAGAGGGTACATACCTCAATATCATAAAAGCCATCTATGAAAAACCCACAGTAAATATCATTCTCAATGGGGAAAAACTGAGAGCTTTCCCCCTAAGGCAAAACGCGGCAGGGATGTCCACTATCACCACTGCTATTCAACATAGTATTACAAGTCCTAGCCACAGCAATCAGACAACAAAAAGAAATCAAAGGCATATGAATAGGCAAAGAAGAAGTCAAACTCTCACTCTTTGCAGACGATATGATACTTTATGTGGAAAACCCCAAAGACTCCACCCCAAAACTGATAGAACTCATACAGGAATTCAGTAAAGTGGCAGGATATAAAATCAATACACAGAAATCAGTGGCATTCCTATACAGCAACAACAAGACAGAAGAAAGAGAAATTAAGGAGTCGATCCCATTTACAATTGCACCCAAAACCATAAGATACCTAGGAATAAATCTAACCAAAGAGGCAAAGGATCTGTACTCAGAAAACTATAAAATATTCATGAAAGAAATTGAGGAAGACACAAAGAAATGGAAAAACGTTCCATGCACATGGATTGGAAGAACAAATATTGTGAAGATGTCAATGCTACCTAGAGCAATCTACACATTTAATGCAATCCCTATCAAAATACCATCCACTTTTTTCAAAGAAATGGAACAAATAATCCTAAAATTTGTATGGAACCAGAAAAGACCCCACATAGCCAGAGGAATGTTCAAAAAGAAAAGCAAAGCTGGCAGCATCACAATTCCGGACTTCCACCTCTATTACAAAGCTGTCATCATCAAGACAGCATGGTACTGGCACAAAAACAGACACATAGATCAATGGAACAGAATAGAGAGCCCAGAAATGGACCCTCAACTCTATGGTCAACTAATCTTCGACAAAGCAGGAATGAATGTCCAATGGAAAAAAGACAGTCTCTTCAACAAATGGTGTTGGGAAAATTGGACAGCCACATGCAGAAGAATGAAACTGGACCATTTCCTTACACCACACACAAAAATAGACTCCAAATGGTTGAAAGACCTCAATGTGAGACAGGAGTCCATCAAAATCCTAAAGGAGAACACAGGCAGCAACCTCTTTGACCTCAGCCGCAGCAACTTCTTCCTAGAAACATCACCAAAGGCAAGGGAAGCAAGGGCAAAAATGAACTATTGGGACTTTATCAAGATAAAAAGCTTTTGCACAGCAAAAGAAAGAGTCAACAAAACCAAAAGACAACCGACAGAATGGGAGAAGATATTTGCAAATGACATATCAGATAAAGGGCTATATCCAAAATCTATAAAGAACTTATCAAACTCAACACCCAAAGAACAAATGATCCAATCAAGAAATGGGCACAAGACATGAACAGACATTTCTGAAAAGAAGACATCCAAATGGCCAACAGACACATGAAAAAGTGCTTAACATCACTCAGCATCAGGGAAATCCAAATCAAAACCTCAGTGAGATACCACCTCACTCCAGTCAGAATGGGTAAAATTAACAAGTCAGGAAACAACAGATGTTGGCGGGGATGGGGAGAAAGGGGAACCGTCCTACACTGTTGGATGGGAATTCAAGCTGATGCAGCCACTCTGAAAACAGTATGGAGGTTCCTCAAAAAGTTGAAAATAGAGCTACCCTACGACCCAGCAATTGCAGTAGTGGGTATTTACCCCAAAGATACAAATGTAGTGATCCTAAGGGGTATGTGTACCCCGATGTTTATAGCAGCAATGTCCACAGTAGCCAAACTATGGAAAGAGCCAAGATGTCCATCAGCAGATGAATGGATAAAGAAGATGTGGTATATATATACTATGGAATATTATGCAGCCATCAAAGGGAATGAAATCTTGCCATTTGCAATGATGTGGATGGAACTGGAGGGTATGCTGAGCGAAATAAGTCAATCAGAGAAAGACATGTTATCATATGATCTCACTGATATGAGGAATTCTTAATCTCAGGAAACAAACTGAGGGTTGCTGGTGTGGCTGGGGGGTGGGAGGGATGGAGTGGCTGGGTGATAGACCTTGGGGAGGGTATGTGCTATGTGAGCGCTGTGAATTGTGTAAGACTGCTGAATCACAGACCTGTACCTCTGAAACAAATAATGCAATATATGTTAAGGAAATAAAAAAAGAAGATAGTAGGAAGGGAGAAATGAAGGGGGGGAAATCGGGGGAGACAAATCATAAGAGACTATGGACTCTGAGAAACAAACTGAGGGTTCTAGAGGGAGGGGGGTGGGAGGATGGGTTAGCCTGGTGATGGGTATTAAAGAGGGCACGTATTGAATGGAGCACTGGGTGTTATACACAAACAATGAATCATGGAACACTACATCAAAAACCAATGATGGTGTTGTATGGTGATTAACACAACATAATAAAATTTAAAAAAAAAAAACCACACACTTCTACTCCTCAATAGCACCCCAATTTGTTTGCTCCTCTTGAAACTTCTGTGCAGTACCTTTGTTCAGCTTCTTAGTGCCTCTCCTCTGACATGAAACAGCCTCCTAAAGATCTCTCTACCTTTGGACCTATCCCTCCAAAGGAATGCTCAACCTGCCTCCAAGTGCAAAATTGACTATGTAACTCTTCAGATTAAAACCTTATTAGGGTTCTAAGTAGCTATCACCATAAAACCTAAATCTGGCACCTCAGCAAGTGAGACCTTCAAGTAGTAAGTTTGCTATGTCTGCAGCCTCAGCCCCATGCCTAACTTTTCCCCCAAAGTTCCCCATAGCTGAGGTGACCATACAAAGATGCAGGGCGGGACCCCCAATTCCAGCATCCAGGTTTTAAGGGAAACAGCCCAATTTTCAACTGCTATCAACTACAAAAAACAAAACACAAAACCTTAAATATTGTGATAGACCAATAAAACACATCTGCAAGCCGACTATAGCTCATGGACTACAGTTTATGACCTCTATCTGCTGCCTGCATCATATTTGTGAGTATGTTCTCTCTAAACTTAGATGGTTCTCCCTTGATTGGTAGATACTCAAGTAAATGTTTTTTCAATGAATAAATGAACAAAAAGAGAATGTGAATAAGGTGGGAAGAGGTAAAGCAAGGAAAGGAGAGATACGAAAAACAATGGTGAGTAAAGCCTGAGAAATCAAACCTTGCCCCTTTCTGCCCTGGGCAGGTTTCCAGAGGGGCCAGTGATGGCCACACCAGTAACACAGGGGCCAGAGCTGGACGAGAGCAGCATCCCAAAGGGATGCCAGGGCACAGTGCTGGCAAAGAGGCTTAAACTTACTAAAATCAAAGAGCCAACTTACTAAAAATCATTTGATGCACATTTCTATATTTATTTAAAATTTATTTTTTTAAAGACTTATTTATTCATTTGTCAGAGAGAGGGAGAGAGAGAGCACAAGCAGGGGGAGTGGCAGGCAGAGCAGGCAGAGAAAGAAGCAGGCTCCCCGCTGAGCAAGCCATCCCAGGACCCTGGGATCATGACCTGAGCCGAAGGCAGACGCTTAACCAACTGAGCCATCCAGGTGTCCCTAAAATTTTTTTCTTTTCTTCTTTTTCAAGTCTTTATTTAAATTCCAGTTAGTTAACATACAGTGTAATATTAGTCTCAGGTATAGAACTTAGTGATTTATCACTTATATCCAACACCTGGTGCTCATCTTTAATCTCCATCACCCATCTAACCCATCCCCCCACCCACCTCCCCTCCAGCAACCTTCAGTTTATCTCTGGTTTGTCTCTTTTCTACCCCCCATACTCATCTGTTTTGTTTCTTAAATTCCACAGATGTAAAAAGAAGACAGATTTTAGATGTCAGTAAACTTTAAACTTCCTTTTCAGGACCACAAGAGTAACCTAGTGTTTCAAGGGCCGGAAATAGAAAGCGAATGGCTCAATCCCAGTTTTTGTCGTTTCTTCCATATAGAATTACAAAATAAGACAAAGGAAGGCTGGCCATTGGCAGAGACAGAAATTAGATTTTTGTTTTCAAGAAGAATAGAAACCCCATGAATATTTAAACTTCTACTCTGGTCAGCTTCATAATTCAAACTTGAAACAAAAATTTTGACCCATCCACTTCCCTGATATGATTGTTTCTGGTAATCCTTAAGTACAGAGAAAGAGAAAATGAAATGAAATAATTTTCCAGCAGAAAGATAGCTTATAGAGGAGTCCATGGAAGAGCAGAATGTTCATCTGGACAACATGGCTGGGCAGTCAGTCAATTCATGAAGTCTCAACTCAAGCCAGAAGCAAGAACACAAGGGGAGTGAAATCATTACCACCTGGGAGGGAAGAAAAGCATAGATCAAGGAAAGAAGTTTATATATACAGTTTGGATATGTTTGGGAATATTCTATGACTCTAAGATAACAACAACCAGATTGGTCCTAATCATCTTTGAGCCTCAGAAATAATTTCTTTTTTCCCTCTGCAGAGGATGTTCTTCCCCCATTATTCACCCATGAGATGACAGCTCTTAAGGAAGTCTCTCCTGACTGCTAAATTCCCTGACACCCTCCATCACATCCCTTTGTTATTTTCTTCATCATATTTATCAGTACTTAAAATTATTTTATTATTTGCTTACTTTTTTGACTGACCTTGAAGCAGGGGGTATGTCTATTGTGCGCCCTGCTCTGTTTCAAAAGCCTGCCACAGAGTCTGGCACATGAAGAGATAATAAAAGGCAATGGAAGATGCTCTCTAGCACTATGCTAGTCAAAAAAGATTCTGTTTTGGGCGCCTGGGTGGCTCAGTCGTTAAGCGTCTGCCTTCGGCTCAGGTCATGATCCCAGGGTCCTGGGATCGAGTCCCACATCGGGCTTCCCGCTCTCCCACTCCCCCTGCTTGTGTTCCTGCTCTCGCTATGTCTCTCTCTGTTAAATAAATAAATAAAATCTTAAAAAAAAAAAAAAAAGATTCTGTTTTCTGATAAAAGACTGTCTAGAAATAGAAAATGCCAAGGAAGACACTTGCAGAAATACTTTGAGACCATGCTAAAGATTCTCCATGGTTAATGGCTCCTCTTGATCAGTATCCTTCACACCCACACTGTTCTAACATTGTCCATACAGAAATGCATAAAATCAAATCCTTCACCACAAAAAAGCACTTATGAACAAAACAATACTGCTTCTAAGGGCAGTAAATATTTTGAGTTTATTTTTTTAAACATTTCCCTTAGTGCTTCAGGATGCCATGGAATCTAAGAACACCACCCAAACAGATTTAAGAGATAAAATTCCTGATCAGGCAGCAGCACAAGATTGTGGGGGTGGGATAATCTTAATTCTTCCTAAGTCAGAAAGAACTTTCTGGATTTCAAAGCCAGGAATGAGGGGGAGAACTTTGGTGGATTCTCTGAAGAGTCAAATGTCACAGACTTTCCTAATGCCATTTGGCCATGGACTTAACCAGTTTGCATTTGCAAAAAGACGAATCTGAGAATATTCTTGGGGCACCTGGGTGGCTCAGTCAGTTGAGTGTCCAACTCTTTATTTCACCTGAGGTCATGATCTAAGGGTCATTGAGACAGAGCCCCATGTTGGACTCTGTGCACAGAGTCTGCTTAAGATTC
Organism: Mirounga leonina; assembly: GCF_011800145.1. NCBI lineage: Eukaryota > Metazoa > Chordata > Mammalia > Carnivora > Phocidae > Mirounga > Mirounga leonina. Next base: position 2,170,440 of record NW_023270709.1, on the reverse strand, counting down.
TGTCCCTCTCCCTCTTCCAGTTGCGCTCTCTCTAGAAAATAAAAAAATCTGAGAATAATCTTGTATGCACTTAGAATAAAGCCGTAAGCATTTGTTCCTTCAATATGAAATAAAACTATAATGTTGAAAAGAGAAAATATCCAGAAGGTAGTATAGAGGACAGAAGACAGATTACTAGCATAGAGCAGTCTGTCTATACAGCAGCGTACATGGTGTGCCTACTTCCCACAGAGGGAGTCCCCTGTAAGCTGCCTGGGGCCAGGGTGACAGGGCTTCCTGTCTTTCACATTCATCTCCCAGTACAGGCTCTAGCACAGTGCCTTGACAATAGCAGGTGCTCAATAGTATAATCTGATGAATGGGTGGATGGACAGATGAATAAATTATGAAGGTGGCAAGTCAGGTGCTGTCACATGGAAACAGCAGCATTAATAGCACAAGGATGTCTAACCTTCTAGCCCCTCACCATATGAAAACAGAGATTCTCAACCTTTAAGTCCCTATTCAACTTTTTTTTTATTTTTTTTTTTAAAGATTTTATTTATTTATTTGACAGAGAGATAGACAGAAGAGCACAAGCAGAGGGAGTGGCAGAGGGAGAGGGAGAAGCAGGCTCTGCACTGAGCAGGGAACCCGATACAGGACTCGATCCCAGGGCCCTGAGATCATGACCTGAGCCGAAGGCAGACGCTTAACCATCTGAGCCACCCAGGCGCCCAGCCCTATTCAACTTTTGATAATGATCCAGTTCTAGATCAGCCAGACCCTCTCGGCTGAGGGGGGAAGCCTAGGCCAGTGGCTCTCAATGGGGGACAATTCTGCCCTCCAGCATATATCTGGAAATACCTGGAGATATTTTTGGTTGTCACTATGGGGGAGGAGTGCAACTGGCACCTAGTGGGTAGAGGCCTGGAATGTTGCTAAACCTCCTACAATGCACAGAACAACCCCCACAACAAAGACTGACCCAGCCCAAAATGTTAATAGTGCAGAGGTTGAGGAACTCTGGCATATGCCTAGGGAGGCATATTCATGTCTTTGATCTTTTCCCCTTGAACTAAACTTTCTCAGCTCTACTCCCTTATCTTCCTATGGAGAACAGAGCCACCCTAAAGCAGTGTCATCACTGTAATCATTAATGGGACAAATCGACTCACGCTAATAGCAGTGCATATTTGCACTTTACAGGTCGCAAGAATGTCTTCTAATAAATTCTCATTTGCTTCTCTCAAGAATTTGGGAAGTATCACCATATTCATTTTTGAGCAAATGAGACTGGATAAGCTAACCACCATCTCTATGAGTCAAAAGAGGTAAAGAAATTGAAGCTCAGAAACATTAAGTGACTTGTTCAAGATCACACTCATGAAGCAGCAGAGTGGCAGAGGCACTCCAAATCAGGCTTTGTGCTAGCCCTGCCCCTCTGTCTTTCCCCACAGTGGGCTTCTCATGGAACAGTGGTAGCCCAATGGAAATAGAATGTGAGCCATATATGTAATTTAACATTTTCTAGTAGCCACATAAAAAGTAAAAAGAAACAGATGAAATCAATTTTAATATATTTTATTTAACTGAAATATATTCGGAATAGTTATAATGCACAACCAATATATAAACATATTTCTGTAACCAATATATACAATTATTCATAGAATGGTTTAAAATTTTTTGTACTAACTCTTCAAAGTCTGGTGTGTATTTTATACTTAAATCACACCTCATTTGCAATTAGCCACATTTTAGTACTCAATAGCCCTGTGACTAACGGCTACTGTTCTACACAACACAGGTTGTATGTATGTGTGTGTGTGTGAGGGAGGGTGGGGGGAAAAGAGAAAAGGAAGAGAGAGGTGGGGAGGTGTGGAGGTTCCAGAGGGTAAGACAGATAACTTCAGGAGAGTGGGGTAAGTAGATAATGAGTATAATTTTAGGCGGCATTTGATCTCGGCCAAGGATCCTGCTGGAGTAAAAGTGTTTAAGCTGAGATCAGAAGGAACTGCCCAAAGTTACAAGATTAGTGACAAAGTACCTTGCTAGAAGCTAGAAATTAAAAGCCTTAGCTAGAATTTGTTCATGTATTCCTGTGTGTCTTAAACTAGGCTTCATATTTTTCCCATCTGTAAAAGCAAGTTGATTTGCAGAATCAAAATGTTAACCATAGAAATGCTTTTCTAAGACCATTTACAAATAAAAACATACAATGCCCTTGGAACTAAAAGCATGATTTGCAGTATCTGTGCCCTAAGGTTATTGGGACAAGATTCCTTTCCCATCTCACAGAAGTTGGTCATCCTTAGCAAAAGAAAACTTAGGAACTAAACAACATAGATTTTCTTCTGACTGCTTCAAGTATAGCAGTTTTTATGTACATGTCATGTCCTCATGGAGGATGTTCTCATCAATACATTCCAGTCTCCTGTGTGGCAGAACATCATGTCCATCTCAGTTAGGAGGACACAGCATGTTACACAGGCAATGTAAGGGAATGAGGCTTCTATGTTATGACCTATTAAAGATGACGAGGAAATAGAAAAAGAGAACACAGCAGTTGTGATCTATTATTTTTTAAGCCTCATATCATGTGCCTACAGCTTATAAAATCTAAGCCTCACTATAACCGTGGGAAGTCAGTGTGTCTTATCCTCTTTGTGCAGATTGGGAAATGGACCCTCAGAGAGATTAAATAACATTACTAAGGTCCTAATGCTAGGTTTGAAACCTAGTTCCTGTTGATTGTGAAAGTAGTGGAAATCTTTCCTTTGTGCTAGGATGGCAGTTCAGCCTAAGTGAATTCTAAAGACTCTGAAAAGTAACCTGAAAAAACTCCCCAGAGCTCCAAATTAATTGCAAAATAGGAAAAGCCACCTTCTCTCTTCCTTCATGTTTGACATTCATCCAGAGGAGAGGAAGGCAGGCAACTAAAATAATCTTTGATTACTTTTTGTGCAATTCTCAAATAGATCCTCTGAATTGGCCAAAAATGTAATCACTAATGAGTTTATAGTGTGTCAGGCCCTATTTTGAGACTTCACTGCACAGAGTAACTCATTTGATCTTCACCATAACCCCATGAAGTCAGTGTTGTTATTTTCATCCCCGTTTTACAGATGAGGAGCACAGAGGTTAAGTGACCTGCCCAAAGCCACCCAGCTGGTAAGTGGCAGAGCCTGGACGCAAAGCCAGATGGTCTGGCTCATAGCCACAATGCAGAGTGCCTCACCATGCTGCTAAAGATCAACCTAGTAAATGTCTCTAGTGGGATTAGGGTTAAACTAAACAGCCTGTTGCATGCAAATGTCATGTTTCTGTGGAGTCTTTGAAAACTCCCAACTGACTCAAAGTTCTCTCAAGGGTCTGAACCTGCTATTCTTCTGGGTGAGGACCTATCATGGAAACTCCTATACTCACTGTCACCTTATTAGTCTTAAGTACTATAATACCCCATGAAAAACAAAAATCTAGTCTACCTGGCCAAGCATTTTATCAGAGAAATCTGCCCCAAATCCTTCTCCATGTGCATTTTTTAAAAAGATTTTATTTATTTATTTGATAGAGAGAGAGAGAGAGGGAGAAGCAGACTCCCTGCTGAGCTGGGAGCCCCATGCAGGACTCCATCCCAGGATCCTGAGATCAGGACCTGAGCCGAAGGCAGATGCTTAACCAACTGAGCCACCCAGGCGCCCTCTCCATGTGCATATTTTTATCTTGATCAACCTGAATTAATGATCTGATTGTGGGCTGAAGCAAGTATTACCATTCTAGGCAGGATGTGAGGACCCTCCCAATCCAACATCTTAACCCCCCATTGACTGCCAGGGTTGGTTCACTTCATCTGGAACCCAGCTGCCCAGGCTGATGGCTTCTTCTTTCCTAGCTGCTCTGTGTCCTCCAAAAAGCATTCTACCTGGTAAAAATCGAGCTGTCCCTGGATTTCATAGGAAACCTAGCCTGTGACAATGGGAGGCAAACACTTCAGTTGGCTCAACCTCTGGTCTATACCAAAGGTTCTATGAAAGACTGTGTCATTTACCATTGTACTCTCCCTCTGCCCTCTCAACTAGCTGGCTAATAGTAGGTACACAATAAATATTTGTTAAATTAATGACCTCTCGAAATCTATTATGTTTCTGCATCTCTACATTAGGTATAGTAGCTCTATTTACAATACAAAATGATTATGATAATAACAGCAAGAAATTTATTACTTTCCTTTAAAGGTAAAAGTCACAATAAGAATGACTGTTTTTGCTGAAAAGCCTTAATTTTGAACCTTAGGCAATCATTCATATTCATATTCTTAAGTATGTTCTTTGAATCATAATATAAAATACTACAAATCAAATGCAAAAGCGATGGAGAGTGAACAACTCAAGTGAAAAAAACTGTAGAAAGAACCAAAGGAAAACCGAGGTACAACTACAAGCCCACAAACTTGTGGAAGCATCTTTATTGTTATGTTTTCATTTAACAAGCAGAAGGTTTATGGTGCTGATGGATTTTTTTTTAAGGTTTTATTTATTTATTTATTTGACAGAGAGAGAGAGAGAAACAGCGAGAGAGGGAACACAAGCAGGGGCAGTGGGAGAGGGAGAAACAGGCTTCCCACTGAGGAGAGAGAACGAAACAGGGCTCATCCCAGAACGCTGGGATCAGGACCTGAGCCGAAGGCAGACACTTGAGGACTGAGCCACCCAGGCGCCCGGGGACATAATGCAAGTATTTATCCAAGAGAAATAGTCTGTTTCTAATCTTGGTCACTGCTTCCCCACCCCCCCAAAAAAAACCCCACACAAGGAATACCATTCTGGTTACCAAAAAGCCTCAGATATGCAGGGCCAAATCACACAGTTCTTCTATAAACTAAGTCTGCAGAACACAATAAACATGATGTGGGCAGGAGAAAAAAGTTAACTGGGTACCCAGGATTACCCGTGACTGCACTTTCTTCCCAACCTTAACTTCTAACACTCCCCATCGCACTTTACACTCTAGCTGAAAGAACCAAACCATTGCTGACCCTAGTGCAGAGAGGAAAGAAAGAAGGAAAGCCAGCCAGCCACATGGTTTTATCCACCAAATATGAAAGCTGAATCTATGTGGAGATGTATGTGAGTGAAATAGAATGGGGGCACACAAGCATTAGGCCAGAAACTAACCTCTGATCCAGGACCATTTAAAGACCTGTGAAGAGGTACTTGCTTTTGCGGAGGGCTTTTTAAAAGTTTTTTCTCTCCTTTAAACCAGCAGTACCAGATCACAAAATCCTCAACCTTGTGGTTGATATGAATATACACCCCAGGCAGCTCTCAACTGCAAGAGCTAATTTCTGGTATCTTCCACTGTCAGGAAAGACAGACTATCTCACAACCTAGGAAGGGGGTTCTAGGGAAACTGAAAAGCAGACGGTGGGGGCCAGAACAGAGACGAAAAGAAGAGAGCAACACGAATTTTGTATAAGGCAAAATCAGCACAAGCAGCCAGCCAACAGGTTGCCCTTGTTGCAGAACCCATATAATCCAGGATAAATCAGCTCTCAGTCTGTTTTCTCAAAACCCCCATCCCTGCCAGGTAACACCTCAGGACTTAGGTCTCTGTCAACTTCTCTGTCCACACGAAAAAAAAAAAAAGAATGTGGGAGAAAGAGGAAATTAAATAATAGAAGATATTTATCTACTCCAGTTTACTAATAATGTGGGTGGTGACGCTTCAAGAGCCGAGTTTGGGAGTGAAGAAGGGGAAGGGAGAAAAAGAAACCACAACCCCTCTGAGCTCAGCTGAGGTCTCGGCAGAACAAGCGTCAACGCTTTTAAAGGGCACGGCTTGCTCTCAGTTGCAAAGCACACCGGCTGGCAGGGTAGGCGCGGGGGACTGCTTACCCGGAAGCCCGCAGGAGGCCGGGGGGGGGGGGGCCTCAAAAACAGAGACATCACCGGCACCGCGCCAGGCGCGCTGCCCCTCCCTCCCGTTCCCACTAGAGGAAAGCGCACGCAGTGTCAAAGCCGCGGTGGAACACGACCTGGTCAGACAGGTCGGAGCGCGAAGAGGGGGCACCCGTCGAGGGCTCTCCTTGCCCAGCAAACACCAGCCAGGGGGAAGCCTGGAAAGTGGAAACAAAACCAGCAAAAACGAAAGAAAGACACGTTACCTTGTTCATCCCATTCCCCATGGTGGCTGAATGCGAACTCTAGCACCCTTGGAAATGAGGTCGCAGGCTCACTAATGGCATGTTACAACAGGAGGGAGGAGCAGGTGGAGCGGGCGGGGGAGGAGGCCCTGGGGAGGAATTTCGTGCTCGCAGTATAAACAACAACAACAATAATAATCAGGGACATCCAGGCCACTCGGTTTGCTCCAGGGAGCTGGCCTGGACGGTAGGGCTTTCCGCTAGTCCGCCCCGGACTTCCCGGCCGAGCAGAGCGGAGGAACTGGCGCCCTTGCCGGGAAATGGTCTCGCTTTGCCAGTGCACGCCCCGTGAGCGCCCAAGAACCCCTCCCCGGCCGGCTCCCCGGTACTCGTCGTCGGGCTCCCGGGCGCTGCGACCGCTCGCCCCGCCCTGCGCAGCTCACAGCTTCCAGGCTGCCGGAGCCGGAGCCCAAAGCGCACGCGCAACGCAGCGGCGGGAGCCCCGGCAGCGAGCGTTCCGGGAGAAGGACTTACGGGCGGGGGCGGGGCCGGGTGGTCGCGCAGGCGCTTCCCCAACCCGGCCGCAGCGCGTCACCCGGCCACCTCCCCCGGGATCAGGGTCACCAAAACTCCCGCAGACCTTTTCCCCTGGGGCGGCTGGGGGGACCTGTTACCAGTAGTCACCGCCCTGCCTTGACTGCCTCGGTGAATCAGGTGCTAATCAGAGCTTTGGTCTTCGCGGCTCCCCTGGTTGGGTTTTCTGAGGGCGACAGATTTAGGCCCCGGTTGGGGGATTCCTATGGCCCTGCCCCACCCACGAAGACCGAGAAGGCTCACCCGGTGGGGAAAGGGGGAAAGGTGGGCTCAGTGACTCATCTCTGGGATGACCTAACCTCCCTACCGTGGGGGAGCAGATGGCCAGATCTCAGACCTCATACCGTGTCTTTGGATTTATAGTATGTGCCCATCTTCAAATTATAAACTGGCTGTATTAGGTGCATGGTTGTATTGACACAGTTGCTTCCGGAAAGCCCCTGTCTTTGCTAAACAGCATAGTAATGTCTGCATTATGATTGTGTCTGGAGTAGAATACTTTCTAACCTGTAGCAGAATTGTTTTGAGAATTCTATCACCCCTACTAAGCTCTTAACTTTCTTCCCTGGGGACGGAATCCTTGAGGTAGGGGTTTCTCAGTGTTATTTTTATATCTTTAGCAATGCTCTGCACAAAATAGGTGCTTAATAATTGTTAAATGAACATACACATCAATCTAATATGGCTCGGCTCACCCCTGATAACCTCATTTCATCTGCTCTTTCTTGCTCAACAAGTTACAGCCACACTGGCTTTCTGTGTGCCTCTTGAACCTGCCAGGCTGGATCATGCACTCTGTATGGGCTGTGCTCTCCACCCAGACCTAGCCCTTTGCAAAGCTGGCTCTTGTCCTTGAGGTCTCAGCCCAAATGTCACCTCCTCAGAGAGGCTTTTTTGACCACCCAATCTAAAGTAGATTCTTCAGTCACTGTCGTGTTACCCTGTATTATTTTCTTCATAGCATTTAACATAATTGGACATTATCATACTTGTTTGCTTACGTTTTATCTGTCTCACTAGAAAGCAGCCTCCTGATGTGAAGGACCTTACCTGTCTCATTCATTACTATAGCCACATGGTCTGGGACAGTACCTGGCATAAAATAGGGGTTCAGTATATATTTGTTGAATAAATTAATGAATTCTAGAGGACTGAGACCATCAGTTAGATTCTGAAGGATGCTGACATTTTTTTTTAAAGATTTATTTATTTATTTGAGAGAGAGAGAATGAGAGAGAGCAAGCACATGAGAGGGGGGAGGGTCAGAGGGAGAAGCAGACTCCCTGCCAAGCAGGGAGCCCGATGCGGGACTCGATCCAGGGACTCCAGGATCATGACCTGAGCCGAAGGCAGTCGCTTAACCAACTGAGCCACCCAGGCGCCCTGATGCTGACATTTTGTAAAGAACTTCCAGATTCCATCTGAGTCATTTCTTTCCTTGTACGCCACATATCTTCTGGGCAATAGCAGGGACCAGAACCCCACATGTAGGAAGCCCCCACTCAGTGTACACGCAAATTGTCTCCCATAGGTTGGACAGAATACAGACCCGCCCCCTTGATTCTGGAGTGTTCCTTCTCTACCACCTTCACTTCCTCTTCTCTCCCTCACCTTCCAGACACCTGGACAGCACATCTCCTATCCCTCTGCTCCTCACCATCACTATTTTTACTCACTTCCTGCTTATAGGTAAAACAACATGGTTAGTAGACTGCCTGGGGAATCCCAAGACCAACCTTTGTTCCTAAATCTCATAGTGATCTTTGGCAAGATGATCAACTTTTCTGAACCAGTTTTTTCCTCCTCATTTTAGAGAGCATTGGACTACAAATTTTTGAAGATCCTATCCAGAAATCAATGAACTACTTTTTCCCTCCACTTCATTTGTGCTCTTGTTGTTTCTAGTAATCAGATGAACTTTCAAGAACATAACCAGTTCATAAGTTGGTACTTTCCCATAAATGGCAGATCCATACGCAATTTTTCTTCTGTAATCCATGTGGAACATTTCTGTACTCTTATTCATTTCTTATAACCTCTCCTAAGCTCACAACCTGTGATGGTTATCTCCTAACAGTCAAAATGGATACTCTGGCTTTCATTCAATATGGTCCTACAAGATCCACATGCCCAGAACTCATTTCAAATTCTCAAATTTTTATTTTTGGTTAAATGAGAAAAGAGAAGACCATTAACATCAGAAGTCAGAAGAGTCATTTTAAAAATATGTTCTGTGGGAGGTTTCTCCATGAGAGACTGTCTCCCTGCACTCCCCCCACCCTATCCTAGAGCTTAATCCTACCTCTCTTTATCATCACACAATAATTAACAGTTTGTCATATCTTGCAAGTGTATGACTAAAGAAAAGGAAAAGGGAAAGTCTGATCCAATTTGGGCAATATGTCCTGGTTTCCTTTCTTTTCATTTTCATAGCGACACCTCAGAGATTTTCAGGTTCAGTTCTCATACCAAACAGTGAACTGCCCATTTCCAACTGCCTTTCTGTCTTCCTTCTTTTATTCTTGATAGCTCCTGATTATAGAAAGAAGGGAAGGAGACTCCTAGAAGCAGCTGGCAAGTTTCACATCTAAAGTAGAAACTATTTATTTGCTTTCTTTCTCACTCATAAAGTTTTTAAGTCATCATAAGCCTAGTGGAATTTCATCCCATGTAAGATTTTTACTTCCACTTTCTTTCCTGCCATTTTTGTCTCTCTCAACACAACCAACACCATAAATTTTGGTAATGACTCCAAATAAGGAAAGCCTTCACATGTGCGTAGTGAGGAGGAATCTGTTAACAAGCTGAGTCCATACACATGTGATGAAGGATAACCAATTAATGGTGTGTTTAGTGAGTGATAACTGAACTTTAAGGTGGTAGTGTGCAAAAGCCCACAAGCAGAAGCTCAACCATTAAAGGCAGCCAGATCATTGGGGGTATTACTGATAATTTCAGAGAATTGAGACAAACCTCTGCCCAAGTGAAAAGGAGTTATGTAATCTTCCTTGGCCTTTTGAACAAACTGTAATCCAGTTTCTCAACCTCAGCATTGCTGATATTGGGGCTGAACTTTTTTTTTTGCTTGTGGGGCTGTCCTGTGCATTGTAGGATATTTAAGAGTATCTCTGGTCTCTATTACTATATGTCAGTATCATCCCCACAGTGTCATGACAATCAGAAATATCTCCAGTCCTTGTAGAGCAAAATGCATTTCCTGCCATTGTCTTCTGAATGTTAGGGCCGGGCGCCTGGGTGACTTAGTCGGTTGGGCATCTGCCTTCGGCTCAGGTCATGATCCCAGGGTCCTGGGATCGAGCCCCATATCGGGCTCCCCGCTCAGCCAGGAGTTTGCTTCTCTCTCTCTCCCTCTGCCCCTCCCCCCTGCTCATGCTCTCCCCCTGCCTGCCACTCTCTCTGCTTGTGCTCTCTCCCACTCTCTCTATGACAAATGAATAAATAAAATCATTTTAAAAAAAAATGAATGTTAGGACCACATGGATGACATCTTTTAGAGACAAAATGTCACTCTTTCTTTCTGTCACTCTTTCCCTCTCTCTTTCTCTTGCTTTATAACAAGTTAAATTTATACTAATAGATAATGTTAGTCCTCCACAGAATTCTTAGGCCATGCTGTCAAATAAGAACAAACTAAGAACAAGAAGTTCAAATGAAGAGCTACATAACTAAAGCATGACTAAAAGTAAAAGAAAGCTAATGAATTGTGGAAAGAAGAAAGATGGAGTCTAGAACTACCTAAGTAAAAGCACAAAACATTTTCTTTGTTTCTCCAGAACTGTCCAGAAAGAGGTTACCCAGTTGACTGTTTGAGGCCACACAGAGAAGCCTGACCTAAGGGTAGCCTCCTCAATGACCTCAACCTTTCAAAGGCTACCAGTTTCCAGCCCTCCAAGTAGTCTTTTCTGATTATGAACTTGGTGTCCCCCTTCCCCTTTAGAGGTTTGGAGAGCTCAGATCTCAGAGCACAGGCATCTGGTGAGATCAGAGAAGAATGGTAAGAGGAATGGGTATGTAGGTAGGTAAGCAGGGCAGCAGAGGGGGTCAGAGAATCTAGGAGGAGGTAAATGGAGATGCTAGCAGACATAGTTGGGAGTCAATAAAATCTGCTATGTGTAGAGTTTCTGGGAGGGTTGGCAGAGCTAAGGCCAGTGCTGGAGGAATAGGGTTATCAAGCAGTTTATAGAGCAGACTACCAGGGAAAGGGGGGAATAAGAGCCCTGGTTCCTAAAAATCAGGTAGAAAGTGACTATTGTCAGCCTACAGCCTACAGGTTATAACATGGATGCATGTGTATTGTGAGTATACGTAGCTTCCAGGATTGTAGGCTTCATGAGGGCAGGGGCCAGTTGTCATCACTCTTTATATCCAGCACCTACAATAGTTCCTAGCATATGGGGAAACTTTCTGCTGTTTGTTGGTTAAAGAGAGAAAACACAACTGGGAGGTTGTTGCATTTATCTAGATGTGAGTTCACTAATCATTCATTCTTTTTTATGATAGATACTCTTATCATCACCTCATCTACCTGTTTTTCCTTTTGTAGAGCAATTTCTAGGTGGGATGGCTCTTTGATCTAGGGATGACCAAAGTCCTATTGTCCTTTGTTTTTGAAAGTGATGCAGTGCACATTGGTGTGACTGGAGGCGGGTTGGGGGGAGTCCTTGCACACAGTGCTTTCATGCTTTCCTGTACTCTTGTACTCTGCCACTTGAGTTGCAGCCCTAGCTGTAGTTGGCAGAGCCCAGTACTGTCTGTAGTTGTGCCCTTGATATCATGTTGTTCTTTGAGCTTTGGTTAAGAAACCATTCCTGGTTTATGAACATCCATTTTGCTGGTTGGCTATGGTTATTTTCCTTGTCTGGAACAGTTTGCCTTGACTACATACTTCCCTATCTCTGTCCAGAAAGGTCTACCTGAGACGACAAACACGTTCTTTAAAACTTTCCATGGTTTAAAAAAACAAAAACAACAACAAAAAACCCCCACAACTTTACAAGGTTGATGATCACAGCCCAAAGCTACTAAAATTTGAACCACTAATGTCTTTTTAGATTCAGTAGAATAACTTTTTAATCTGCCTGACAGTACTGGTGTAAGATACAGCTTGGGCCTTGCTTTCTTACCCTAACTCACCTGGGCATGAAGAGATACACCCAGGAGCCCTGACCAGTTACCTTCTACATAGTACTATGTTGATGGCCTCTAAATTTTCATAAAACCCTATTCAAAGTGACCACATGGCCTTATATCTAGTGGGAAGTGGGATGGTCCCTAAGTGTCCCTGGTCAGAGGATCACATCTGTCTGCATTTATGACATCTGCATGGCCAGCCACCCTCTTAAAGGCACGCTTCTACTTCTTCATATGCCTGCAGGGGCCTGGGGCCCCCCAGAAGTGAAGATATAAAGGAAGATGTCAAGGGAAGCCCCAGCTCTGAGGAATGATTTGTCAAGAACAGCTCTCCTCAGCAAATATAACACCTATCTGCTAAATGTTACTTTAAGGTTTTTCTCTACTAAAGAGCTTTGTGTTGATTAGTTTTGTTTGTTTGTTTTCACCCTTCTGTGTGAAGCAGAAATTGAACTAAATCTGAAGATACTTCAAAAAGTCTGGGTAGGGGGCTGGAGAGAGGAGGGGGTTTCCTCAGAGAATGGAATGTCCCAAGAGAAACTTCACTTACCATGAGAGGGGAAGTCCATTTCATATGACATAATGGTGTCATTATTTAACACTCTGTTGGATTTTACATCTGTTAATGTTTATCATTATTTTGATTAGTCATTCATCATTAAAACCCTGTGAATTATAAGAAAACCATCATACATAAAGAGCTGCTTGGGCTAAACTACAGACCAGCATCATCTTCTTTCTTATCCACACTAAGGTGCTTGTATTTTCTCAATCAAAACTTGTTCTGCAGGAGACTACCTTCTCCTTTGCCCCCTAAACTCTACCCACTACCCCCCGCCAAGATCTCAGCTACAGCCACATGGTGTTATTCAAAGACCAGCACCCTTCAAGCATTGGTTGACTTGTACTTTTTACCATCTCTTTCACCCCTGTGTGCCTCATCTCTGCAGGGCTTCAACTTCAGGTCTGTTTAAATGGCTAATGCAAGAACAGCTGCAGAGAAATTCAAGCTGTTGCAGTATGGGGTACATTCAGTTCAGAAGAAGTTAATGTATATTTCTCTTTGACCTTTCATACATCCAGTAACCCCTAAGAAAGGGCAAGAAAGTCTAAGGCAAAGCTTCCCCTGCTTCACTGATACACAACTTGCATACCGAACAGACTAGAACAGTGTCTCAATCTAAAAACATTTAATATTTGCCTTTATAATGACATCAGTTTCTCCTCTATTCTGCTCCAGAATACAAGGGAGTGCTGTTTTTAGCTCTTTTGTAATCAAAGGGTCCATGAAGGTGCTTTTTCCCTATCAAAGGCATAGTTTGTCTTGAAAGTGATATGAAATCTTATCTCTACAGATTGAAAACCTTGTGATTTTTAAATGGCAGTTCCTCCTCCTGCTTGTCAAGGTTTTTGTGGGCAGCAATAGGTGGCAAGCACAGTAGATGGGTAGAAAGATAGTTAGATAAATGATATATAAGACAGTGTGATATGTGGGTATTTTCAGTGCATCCTCATTGCAATGCTTTTTAAGATATGCACAATTTAAAATGAACCTTTGCTTTTAAAATGTCACTATTCTTGGGGTGCCTGGGTGGCTCAGTCGTTAAGCATCTGCCTTCAGCTCAGGTCATGATCCCAGTGTCCTGGGATCGAGCCCCGCACTGGGCTCCCTGCTTGGCGGGCAGCCTGCTTCTCCCTCTCCCACTCCCCCTGCTTGTGTTCCCTATCTTGCTGTGTCTCTCTTGCTGTCAAACAAATAAATAAAATCTTAAAAAAAAAAAAAGAAATATAAAAAAAAAGTCACTATTGTTGTTGCAGTCACAACAACCAAGCAAGTGGAGCAGGAAGCTCTCTGCATTGTGATTATTTTATTCAAACCATGGTATGAAGCTTCTTTTTGGTATAAAAGTATGTTTGTGGGTTTTTCTTTTCTTGAATAATAGCAAATCTAGAACTTTAGAATCAGTGTAAGTGTTGATTCTGATTGTCAGAATTACATAGCTGTCTGTTTTAGGACTGCAGAGGTGAAATGTCTAATCAAGTATTGCAGAACTACTTTGAAACAGACCATGCTCACTTCCAGTTATTAAGTGTAATAGTTTCACAGAGTTAAGATAATAATCCCTTAGCCCTCTTTACCTACTTCCTAAAGAGATATATGGTTTTTGCATCAGTCACTCTCTGTTCTTCTTAACTTTGTAGAATTTCTTTTTTTTTTTTTTTTAAGATTTTACTTATTTGACAGAGAGAGAGACAGCAAGAGAGGGAACACAAGAAGGGGGAGTGGGAGAGGGAGAAGCAGGCTCCCCGCCAAGCAGGGAACTCGATGCGGGGCTCGATCCCAGGACCCTGGGATCATGACCTGAGCCGAAGGCAGATGCTTAACAACTGAGCCACCCAGGCACCCCAACTTTGTCGAATTTCTTATTTCTAAGATATTTAGTTATCACATAAAAAGAGGGAACAGTTTGGTTCTCTAAGTAGGTATAAAGCGTCTATCATGTGGGGTGACCAACTTGTCCCAGTTTTCCCAGGATTTTCCTGGTTTTACAACTGAAAGTCTTGTATCCCAGGAAGCCCTTTAGTCCTGGGCAACCCAGGACAGTCACCCTACAGCTATGTTGTATTTTGGGGAAATATGAATTCATTTTAAATGAGAACAAATACTTAATTATCATTTAAGCATCTTCTTCTTTATTTAAAAATAGATCTATGTGTTTAATGTTGAAAAAGAGCAGCTCCCTTCCATTACTGGGCAGGGCCGGGCAGTTTTCAGCTCTGAAAGCTTCACATTAAGCAAGAACTGGGTTCTCCTAAAGGGTTGTAATGGGCAACTGATACTTTCTAGAGGGAAATATTGGCTGAAGAAAAGTCAATGTCAGTATTTCTCCCTGGAGAAAAATACATTTTGATCTTTCCCAAAACAAGTCAAAAGTTGTGTTAGGTTCCATTTGAATATTTTCCTAGAAACTATCTCAGCAATGAATCATCTTCTTCCACTTCTTAAATCCCTCACTGCCTACTCTCCCTCAGTCCAGTTACTGCTCTCCAGGTGACATGGTCTTGGATGTCCTTGTACACATTCTCCATCTCCAAGCATCGAGGCAGCTTATTAATTTATTCAACCAACATTTATTGAAAACCTATATTCTAGGCATTGTGCCAGAAGCTGAGGATACAGAAATATAAACAAAACTGCCCCATACTTAACTCACATTTATTTATTAAGTCTTTGGGAAAGGTCTCATACATAATTTCCATGTAATGTGATATACTTTGAATTTGTAAAATTTGCTTTGAGAACTTAGAGAAAGGCACTCATGGAACTGCCTTAATTGGCTCTTATTTCCTTATTTCTGGCATGCAAGTTCTTTATAAACATATACACTCACGTGTGTTTCAAGCACAATGATTTTGGTTTTTTAGAGCCAGGAATATAAGATTGGCCTTTTTTTTTTTTTTAAGATTTTTGTTTATTTATTTGACAGAGAGAGACAGCAAGAGAGGGAACACAAGCAGGGGGAGCGGGAGAGGGAGAAGCAGGCTTCCCGCGGAGCAGGGAGCCCGATGCGGGGCTCGATCCCAGGACCCTGGGATCATGACCCGAGCCGAAGGCAGACACCTAACAACTGAGCCACCCAGGCACCCCAGGATTGGTCTGTCTTAATGCCACATTCTGAAACTCTTGGTTCATAAAGTATCATTTCCAAAACTGTGGTAATAGAGGGAATGATGTATGTGACTTATGTTTAGATATAATAAGGACAGTACCAGATTGTGCTCTTGCTTAGAAGTCAAAAACTGATTTTAGTGGCAGAAATTATTTGCTGTTCCAGGTTCCCCCTCTCATTACCCAGACCTGTCCTCTGGGATTCCCCCACCTTCCCACCACCTAGAAACTAGGTTAACCCATGGCACAACTTCAAGCCTTCAGGACTTTAAACCCTGCTCCTACTCCAAGCTGCTTTTATAATTTTTACAATACCCATGATTTAGTGATATTGTGAACATCCATACCTCAAAGGCTTGATAAGATTCCAGCTGAAAACAAAAAGGGTAACAGCTTCTTCATGTGGAGGGAAGCGTGTGAGCAGTAGCATAAAAGCTGGCAGCTGGAAAGTGGGTGGTGGTTATGGTCATAGTAGGAGAATGAGAAATTGAAGGTAGGTTAAGGTTGAGTGTGCATGTCTTGAATGTTACATCTCTCTGAGAATCATTTATTAGGAAGATTAACCTGTCATTAGTACTGAAGGTGGAACAGTAAGATCCACTAGAAAGCTGTTTCCATAGCCTAGAGATGATGTATTCGGGTTCTATAAATGTAATACTGGAAAGAGAGTGATGGCGGAGTTGGAGGGAAGTGAGTCATTAGGCAATGACTAATTGTACAACAATTTTTTAGCACGTGTACTATACACCAGATACCAGGTTAAGCCCTAAATATACAAAAATGAAAAAGCCTGGATTTTACCCCCAAGGAATTTGCAGTTCCATAGGGCACATGGACAAGGAGTCAGACAGTTGCCATACACTGTGCAGGCACATTGGAAGCAGGAGAGGGAAGTTGATAAGGGGATCCACAGAGAAGGTGCTAGAACACTATCTCAGCAGGAAATAGAATCCAATCAGATTGAACAATGAGATTGTTCAAGTAACTACAATGAAGAATTTCTTAGTGAAAGGTGTGTCAAGGTAAACAGAACCCAAGATAATTGCTGAGGCAGCAGGAGACTAGTACAGTGGGAAGCTGTTGTCCCTAGGCCTGAATCAGGGAGAGGAAGACTATACTGATTGGAGCCTACTAGAAGTTGGGACCAGGGCAGTGGGCCACCTGACTGGAGCTGTAGTTGAGCATTATGAGCTGAATTGTGCTCTCCCAAATTCATATGTCGATGCCCTAACCCTCAGTACCTCAGAATGTGACTATATTTAGAAATCAGGTCTTTAATAGTAGGAAGGGAAAAATGAAGGAGGGGAAATCAGAAGGGGAGACGAACCATGAGAGACTATGGACTCTGAGAAACAAACAGGGTTTTAGAGGGGAGGGGGGTGATGGGTATTGAGGAGGGCACGTATTGCATGGAGCACTGGGTGTTATACACAAACAATGAATCATGGAACACTACATCAAAAACTAATGATGTAGGGGCGCCTGGGTGGCTCAGTCGTCAAGCGTCTGCCTTCGGCTCAGGTCATGATCCCAGGGTCCTGGGATCGAGCCCCGCATCGGGCTCCCTGCTCCACGGGAAGCCTGCTTCTCCCTCTCCCATTCCCCCTGCTTGTATTCCCTCTCTCGCTGTGTCTCTCTCTGTTAAATAAATAAAATCTTTAAAAAAAAAAACTAATGATGTAATATATGGTGATTAACGTAACAATAAAAAATTAAAAAAAAACTAATGATGTAATATATGGTGACTAATATAACATAATGAAATAAAATTTATTAAAAAATAAAAAATAAAATGCCTTTTGCAATTAAAAAAAAAAGAAATCGGGTCTTTAAAGAGCTAATTAAGGTAAAATAAGGTCATTGGGGTGGCCCTAATCTGAGTGCTGTCCTTATAAGAAGAGAAGACTAGGACATACACACACACAGAAGACCTTGTAAGGACACAGGAGAAAGTGGCCATCTACAAGCCAAGTAGAGAGACCTCACAAAGGACCAACCCTGCTGACACCTTGGTCTTGGACATTTAGCCTCCAGTAGTATAAAAGAGAGACAACCTCATTGAAAGATGACTCTCAATCCTCCTAAAAGTCCCTTCTGAAAACTGTGTGGTTACACCGTTGGTCAAATAATGTCCCTAATATATACTGTACAATAATAAAGATAAGGTACTATGCATTTTCTTTATTACAATAGAAAAACCTATGTACTTGTAAGGCCAATTAGAAAAGATTTCAATGCACACATTTAAAATTCTATTTCATTATATATTAATTGAGACTTCAATTAAGATATAAGAAAGTATAAAGATGGAGAGTTCTAAGTATATAGAAAATAAGGAGTATTGTTCCCACTCAAATAGGCAAAAGCTAGATAAACTATATATTTATAATTTTCTTGAACCCATTAGAGACCTGAGGTCTTAGGTTAACTAAATACCTCCAAATTCAAAGAAAGGCAGGCCGTCTCAAGGATAAACAGGATACAAGCACTTGCCCAACCAATGGTAGAACATGGCAGGAAAAGATGTCAGATACCACAGAAGTAAGTAGGAGGCAAATGTTTTTTGACAGATGCTAGAAAGCAGGTATGAGCTAGTGTGAGAGGCACCTAAATCATATGAGAATTTGTACCCACCCACAGGCTCTTTCCCACAGACTTTCACCAGATTCTCACTGGTGAGATTAGAAGCTAGGACAGGCAGGAGATTGGAGAGAGCCTCCTATGGTGGTGCAGACAGACAGGAGGGGAGTGATGCCACTGGGGAAAATCATGAGTCCCACCCAAACCCTTCTCCCCTATAGAACTAAAGCTTTGACTTGAAAACCCAGAAAATAAAACTGTTATCCTTGAAGAATTTAAATTCTAGTCAAGGGAGTAACACATAGTAACCTAAAATAGTTTCAAAATATTTATATAATTTTTATCCACATTCACATTCTGTGAAGCCGGTATTGCCTTGGCATCACAATCAGACAAAGACAACACAAGAAAGGAAAACCACAGGCCAATTTTATCAGGAATATAGTTGTGAAAATCCTGAACAAAATGTTAGCAAATAAAATCCACTGATATATAAAAATATAATAGATTATGACCAAGTGAGATTTATTCCATGAATGCAATGTTGGTTCAATATTGGAAAATCAAACAAAGTAATTCACCATATCAATATACTAAAGAAAAAAATAACCATTTGGATAGATCCAGGAAAAAAAAAAAAAAAAACATTTGACACAACCCAACTGGATGTTCCTGATAAAATGCTCAGCAAACTAGGAATACAAAGGAACTTTCTCAACCTGAGAAAGGGTATATATATATATATATATATATATACCCTTATATACTTAGTATATTCAGATGAATTGAATTTACTAAGATGTTACTATTTATGTGTATATATATATACTTATATATAAATAATATAAATATATAATATAAATATAATATATATTAATAAATTAATAAAATAATATAAATATAATATAAATAATCCTGCTGCTAACATCATACTTAATGGTGAAAAACTAAATGCTATGCCTCTAAGATCAGGAACAAGGCCAGTATGTCCACTCTCACCACTCCTATTCAGCATGATACTAGAGATCTTAGTCAATGCACCAAGGAAGGGCAGGAGGAGAAAGAATAGACATTGAAAAAGAAGAAATAGGGCGCCTGGGTGGCTCAGTTGGTTAAGCAACTGCCTTCGGCTCAGGTCATGATCCTGGAGTCCCTGGATCGAGTCCCGCATCGGGCTCCCTGCTCGGCAGGGAGCCTGCTTCTCCCTCTGACCCTCCCCCCCTCTCATGTGCTCTCTCTCTCTCTCTCTCTCTCTCATTCTCTCTGGCTCAAATAAATAAATAAAATCTTTAAAAAAAATTAAAATTAAAAATTAAAAAAAAAGAAAAAGAAAAAGAAGAAATACAACTGTCTCTGTTTGTAGATGACATGATTACCTACATAGAGAATCTTAATATACAAAAAATCGCTAGAACTAATAAGTGAATTTAACAAATGCACAGTTTACAAGCTCAATATGAAAATATCCTTTTTTATAAAATAGCAATGAAATAATGGATATTTAATTTTTTTTTTTTACAGTTCATAAAATAATGTAAGGCACTGTTGTCCAAATTTAAGTGAGGGGTAACAGCCCACACGATGCCACCTTGTTCTCCTATGTTGCAAACAGGCCATCTGCCCCACCACAGGCAGAAGGTACAGTTCCCACTCAGGAAGAGGTTTTACATGACAGTTCCTCAGCGGTGATATTATCTCCCAAAGCATGGACTAATACTTTTCCTTAAAACAAAAAAATAACTATCTTAGACTAATAAGTGAAGAACTAACAAACATTCCTATTTTATTTTTAATTCAGAGAATATATGGGTTTAATTTTACAAGGCTATATTATTGAATTACTGAAGATTCTTTTAGTTCTAGAGGAGATGAACTGAATTTACTAAGATGTTACCATATATGTATCAGTTTTCTATTCATGCTTTAACAAATTACCACAAACTTGGTGGCTTAAAGCTATACACATTTATTAGCTTACAGTTCTGTAAGTTAGAGGTCTGACACGGGTTTCACTGGGCTAAAATCAAGGTGTTGGCAGGCTGAATTCCTTTCTGGAGATTGTAAGGAAAAATCTGTTACCCTCTCATTGGTTTGCTGGCAAAATTCAGTTTCTGCAGTTGGAGGACCTGTCCATGTTTTCTTGCTGGCCGTAGGCTGAGGGCCATTTATAGCTTCTAGAAGTCACTGAGTTCTTCCCTCCATCTTCAAAGCATTGGCAGCTTGAATCCTTTTCACATTTCATCTTTTCTTACTCACTCTTCTTTAATTGTCTTCCACTTTTAAGGACTCACATTTTAGATTGAGCAAGGGTAATTTTTTTCCCCAAGGTCCTTAACCTTAATTACATTTGCAAAGTCATTTTTTTTGCCATGTAAAGCAACATATTTACAAGTACCTGGGATTAGAATGTGGGCATCTTTGAGGGACTACTATTCTGGCTATCATAAAGCATTAGTGAAGAATGTTTGTAGAAACAAATTAAATATCTGACTATAGTGACTTATAAAGAAATAGGGATTTATTTTTTTTCTGTGGTAAAATGAGGTCTGGAGACAGTGAGATCAGAACTGGGTGGTCCATCATGATCTTGTCTCTTTCATCTTTCTACTCTACCATCTTTAATGTGTTGGCTTGCTGCTGCTGCAGTTCCAAGCACTATGTCTGTATTGAACGCCAGAAGGAAGAGGGAGAGTTATTCCAGAATCCCTCCTCCAAACTTCTCTTACATATCCATGGTTAGAACTGGGCTGTATGGCCACTTTTTTTTTTCTTTTGCAAGAAAGGGTGAAAAATAGAACCAGTCAGAATGGCTAAAATTAACAAGTCAGGAAAGGACAGATGTTGGCTGGGATGCGGAGAAAGGGGAACCCTCCTACACTGTTGGTGGGAATGCAAGCTGGTGCAGCCACTCTGGAAAACAGTATGGAGGTTCCTCAAAAAGTTGAAAATAGAGCTACCATATGATCCAGCAATTGCACTACTGGGTATTTACCCCAAAGAAACAATTGTAGGGATCCGAAAGGGTACGTGCACCCCAATGTTTATAGCAGCAATGTCCACAATAGCCAAACTGTGGAAAGAGCCAAGATGTCCATCGACAGATGAACGGATAAAGAAGATGTGGTATATATATACGATGGAATATTATGCAGCCATCAAAAGGAATGAGATCTTGCCATTTGCAATGATGTGGATGGAATTGGAGGGTGTTATGCTGAGCGAAATAAGTCAATCAGAGAAAGAAATGTATCATATGACCTCACTGATATGAGGAATTCTTAATCTCAGGAAACAAACTGAGGGTTACTGGAGTCGGGGTTGGGGTGGGAGGGATGGGATGGCTGGGTGATAGACACTGGGGAGGGTATGTGCTATGGTGAGCACTGTGAATTGTGCAAGACTGTTGAATCTCAGAGCTGTACCTCTGAAACAAATAATGCAATATATGTTAAGAAAAAAAAAAGATAGCGGGAGGGGAAGAATGAAGGGGGGAAATCAGAGGGGTAGACGAACCATGAGAGAGGATGGACTCTGAAAAACAAACTGAGGGTTCTAGAGTGGAGAGGGTTGGGAGGATGGGTTAGCCTGGTGATGGGTACTGAGGATGGCACATTCTGCATGGAGCACTGGGTGTTATGCACAAACAATGAATCATGGAACACTACATCTAAAACTAATGATGTAATGTATGGGGATTAACATTATAAAAAAAATTGTTTTAATTTAATTAATTAATTAATTAATTAATAAAAAAAGGAAGAAAGAAAATCCTAAAGATTTCACTGAAAAACTGTTAGAATAAATTAAGTAAAGTTGCAGGATAGAAAATCAATATACAAAAATCAGCTGCATTTCTATATACTAACAGTGAGCTATCAGAAATAGAAATTAACAACTGGGCGCCTGGGTGGCTCAGTCGTTAAGCGTCTACCTTCAGCTCAGGTCATGGTCCCAGGGTCCTGGGATCGAGTCCCACATCGGGCTCCCTGCTCCACGGGAAGCCTGCTTCTCCCTCTCCCACTCCCCCTGCTTCTGTTCCTGCTCTCGCTATCTCTCTCTCTGTCAAATAAATAAATAAAATCTTTAAAAAAAAAAAAAAGAAATAGAAATTAACAAAACAATTCCATTTATAGTTGCATCAAAAAGAATAAAACACCTATGAATAAATTTCACTAAGGAGGTGAAAGTCCTGTTTACTGAAAACTAACTATAAGACATTAGTAAAAGAAATTGAAGAAGACACAAATAAATGGAAAGATTTACTATGTTCATGAATTGGAAGAATTAATATTGTTAAAATGTCTGCATTACCCAAATCAATCTATATATATAATGCAATTTCTATCAAAATTTCAATGGCATTTTTCACAGAAATAAAACAGACAATCTAAAATTTATATGGAACCATAAAACATCTTGAATAGCTAAGGGAATCTTGAAAAAGAACAAAGCTGGAGGCATCACCCTTCTGGATTTCAAACTATAATTCAAAGCTATAGTAATCAATACAATGCGGCACTGACATAAAAACAGGCATATAAATCAAAGGAACAGAATAGAAATCCCAGAAATAAACCCATGCAGGTGTGGTCAGTTAATTTATGACAAAGGAGCCAAGAATATATTGTAGAAAAAGACAGTGTATTTCCCAACAGTTGTGTTGGGAAAACTGGACAGCTGTATGCAAAAAATGAAACCGGATCCCTATCTTACACCATCCACAAAAATAAACTCAAAATGTATTAAAGAATGAACATAAGACCTAAAATCATAAAATTTCTAGAAGAAAACATTGGGGATAAGATCCTTAACGTCAGTTTTGACAGTAATTTTTAAATTTGACACAAAAAGCAAAGGCAACAGAAGCAAAAATAAACAAATAAGAGTACATCAAACTAAAAAAGCATCTGCACAGCAAAGGAAACCATCAACAAAATGAAAAGGCAACTACAGAATGGGAGAAAACATTTGTAAATCATTTTTCTGATAAGAAGTTAATATCTAAAATATATAATGAACTCATATAACTAAATAGCATAAAAATCTGAATAAAAGATGGGAAAGGGAACTAGACATTTTTCCAAAGAAGACATACATATGGCCAACAGCTACATGAGAAGATGCTCAATATCACTAATCATCAGGGAAATGCAAATCAAAATCACAATGTGATATCATCTCACACATGATAGCATGGGTATCATCAAAAAGACAAGACATAACAAATGCTGGCAAGGGTGTGAAAAAAAGAAACCCTTGTTCACTATTGGTGGGACTATAAATTGCTACAGACATAGTGGAAAACAGTATGGAGGTTCATCAAAAAATTAAAAAAAGAACTACTATATGATTCAGCAACTCCATTTCTGGGTATATATCTGAAGGAAATGAAATCACTATCTCAAAAGGATAGCTGCACCCCCATGTTCATTGTAGTATTAAAATAGCCAAGACATAGAAACAACCTAAGTGTTCATTGATGCGTGAATGATAAGGAAATATTATATATATACACAGATACATGACAGAATATTATTTAGCCATAAAAAATTCTTGCCACTTGTGAATACATGGATAGATGTAGGGGCATAGTGCTAAGTGAAATAAGTTAGAAAAATATAAATACTGTATGATTTCATTTATATGTGGAATCTAAAAAAAAAAAACCCATAAAATAGAACTTATAGAATCAGAAAACAAATTGATGGACACCAGAGGCAGTTGGAGTGGGTGGTGGAAATGAATAAAGTTGGTCAAATGTACAAACTTCCAGTTATGAGATAAATTAGCTCTAAGATATACAGCATGTTGACTATATTTAACAATGCTGTATTGTATATTTGAAAGTTGCTCAGAGAGTAAATCTTAAAAATTCTCATCACAAGAAAAAATATTTGTAACTATGTGAGGTGATAGATGTTAACTAAACTTTTTATGGTGATCATTTTGCAACATATGCTTATAACAGATAATTATCTGGTACACCTAAAATTAATACAATCTTATATGTTAATTATATCTCAATAAAACTAAAAAAATGTATTAGAGAAATGGAAGTGGAGCTGGTAAATATAGGAAAAAATAAGGGTTTGCAAAAGTGAAATTCTTTTTTAAAAATTTAATTTAATTTTAATTCCAGTATAGTTAGCATACAGTGTTATATTAGTTTCAGGTGTACAATATAGTGATTCAACAATTCCAAACATCACCCAGTGCTCATCACAACAAGTGCACTCCTTAATCCCCATCACCTATTTCACCAATCCCCCCGCCCACCTCCCCTCTGGTAACCATCAGTTTGTTCTCTATAATTAAGAGTCTACTTCATGGTTTGCTGTCCCTTTCTTTTTTTTTATTTTGCTCATTTGTTTTGTTTCTAAAATTCCACATATGAGTGAAATCATATGGTATTTGTCTTTTTCTGACTGATTTATTTCACTTAGCATTATACTCTCTAGTTCCACCCATGTCATTGCAAATGGCAAGATTTCATTCTATTTATGGCTGAATAAAACTACAATAAGACATCACCTCACACCTGTCAGAATGGCTAAAATCAAAACCACAAGAAACAAGTGTTGGCGAGGATGTGGAGGAAAAGGAACCCTCTTGCACTGTTGGTGGGAATGCAAACTGGTGCAGCCGTTCTGGAAAACAGTATGGAGATTCCTCAAAAAGTTAAAAATAGAACTACCCTATGATCCAGTAATCGCACTACTGGGTATTTACCTAAAAAAAGATAAAAAACACTAATCAAAAAAGTATAAAAACAGCATTATTTTACAATAGCCAAATGATGGAAGCAGCCCAAGTGTCTATCAATAGATGAATGGATAAAGAAGAGGTCACACACACACACACACACACACACACACACACACACACACCCCAGAATATTATTCAGCCACAAAAGTGAATTTCTTGATATATTTTTCCATTTAAACAAAACACCACAATGCAGCCAAAGATACCAGGAAGAAATCTTGGGAAAGAGAGAAAAAAACGTACAAAAGTTAAATTTTTGTGGCATTTGGAATAGAAAAACTGCTAATATATTGCATAGTGGAAATGAAATAGGCTATGGCATCAAATTGATTTGAGTTTAAATAATAGTAACTCCACTTAGCAGGCATGTATCCCTTGGAAAGTTACTAAGGTAAGTCAGTCTCCTCAAGTATAGCACAGAGCAAGCTATGGCTTAGTGTTATGAGAATAAGGTGATAGTATAAAAGTGGCTTTTGAGGTAGCTATGAGCACAGGACCCCACTGGTGACAAGCCCTTGATTCAGCAGGTCTGAGCCTGGACCTGGGTATCTGTGTTTTGAAAAGTTCCCTGGATGCTTTATACTGCATGGGCAGGATAAAGAGACATGTAAATATCTCAGTGTCTAGGATATGGTAAGTACTTGATGGTTTTTATGTACAGCATATAGGACTTCTATCATTTTTCGTTAAGGCTGCCATGTCTTTTTTTCATTAAACACAATGACAAAATCTGCCCTAAGTGAGAAGTTTAGATATTTTGCTATGGGGGGGAGGGTGGAAGGGAAGAAGGGAGAGATGAAGGGAAGGAGAGAGAAGTAGAAAGAACTAAAATAAACAATACAAATGCCATTTATGGTCTAAAGCAGTACCATGACATTTAAAGATTCAACATGAGAGACACTAAAGGTCTTTGACAAATGGTCATGTGTAATTTTGCTGAGGCAAATTTGAATCATTTCTATTTCATAATGTATAGAATGAACGCACTTAGTTGATCTGTGTATTTACCCAATGATCAGTATCCAAATTTCATTTGGGTTTGTTTGTACTCTATTCATCACCATAAATAGATAGAAGTTTTGTTCTTTGTGAAATTGCCTCAAAAGATGGGGCACCTGGGTGGCTCAGTTGGTTAAGCGACTGCCTCCGGCTCAGGTCATGATCCTGGAGTCCCGGGATGGAGTCCCACATCGGGCTCCCTGCTCGGCGGGGGGTCTGCTTCTCCCTCACCCTCCCCCATCTCATGCTCTCTCTCTCTCTGTCTCATTCTCTCTCTCAAATAAATAAATAAAATCTTTTAAATAAATAAATAAATAAATAAATAAATAAAAATAAAAAAGAAATTGCCTCAAAAGAAATTCAACTGCTATGATACAAATATATTTGCAAGGTTGGAGAAATGAAAAAGGTTAGAAAGTATTCTCACAAACTTCAAAAATCTATTATACAACTACATATTTTAAAAATAAGATGTCTTATCCCATTTCATAAATAATTTCCAGCAATAAAAAGTCACATGAAAATGTCAGAGTGTGTGATGTGCCCCAATGCACTCAATATTTCAAAAGTTAGTCTGCCTTTCTTTCTTCTGCTTCTGATTTCCAGAGTTACAAAATTGTAAGATTCAAATGTCCAGTTTTCAACAAACAAAAAATTATAAGGCATACACACACACAAAAAGAAAAAAACAAGAAAGTCTGACTCATTCAGAGGTACAAATGAATTGACAGAAATGATTATTGAGAAAGACCAAATGAGAGACTTACTTTTTTAAGTTTTGATTTAAATTCCCCATTAGTTAACATACAGTGTAATATTAGTTTCAGGTGTAGAATTTAGTGATTCACCACTTACATACAACACCCAGGGCTCATCCCAAGTGCCCTCCCTAATAACCATCACCCATTTAACCCATCTCCTCACCCACCTCCCCTTCAGCAACCTTCAGTCTGTTCTCTATAGTTGAGTCTTTATCATGATTTGCCTCTCTCTTTTTTTTCTATTTATGTTCACCTGTTTTGTTTCTTAAATCCCACATATGAGTGAAATCATATGGTATTTATCTTTCTCTGACTGATTTATTTCACTTAGGATAATACTCTCTAGCTCCATCCACTTGGTTGCAAATCTGAAGATTTAATTGTTTCACGGCTCACTGTATATATATATACACACACACACTATATATATGTATATACACTATATATACCACATATATATATTATATACATACATATACATATATACATATATACGTGAGTGGTAACTGAGTAGAGTTACCATTATTTAGTTACCATTATTTAATATATATGCATATATATAATAAATGGTACATAGATGTATATGTGTAAACATATACATAGATGTATATGTATATAACATATTTCTATACATATATGTATGTAACTCCACTCAGTTACCATTCATATATGTATGCATACAGTATATATATATACACTATATATACCACATCTTTATCCATTCGTCACTTGAAGGGCATTTGGGCTCTTTCCATAATTTGGCTATTATTGATAATTCTGCTGTGAACATCAGGCTATATGTATCACTTCAAATCAATATTTTTGTATCCTTTGGGTAAATGCTTAGTAATGCAATTGCTGGATCATAGGGTAGTTATGCTTTTCACTTTTTGAGGATCCTCCATACTGTTTTCCAGAGTAGCTGTACCAGGTTGCATTAGCACCAACAGTGTAAGAAGGCTCCCCTTTCTCCACATCCTCACCAAAGTTATTTCCTGTGTTGTTAATTTTAGCCATTTTGACAGGTATGAGGTAATAGTTCATTTTAGTTTTGATTTGTATTTCCCTGATGATGAGTGATGTTGGGCATCTTTTCATGTGTTTGTTAGCCATCTGTGTATCTTCTTTGGAAGAATGTCTATTCATGTCTTCTGCCCATTTTAAATTGGATTTTTGTTTTTTGGGTACTGAGTTTGTTAAGTTCTTTATATATTTTGGATACTAACCCTTTACCAGACATGTTATTTGCAAATATCTTCTCCCATTCAGGTGGTTGCCTTTTTGTTTTGTTGATTGTTTCCTTCACTGTGTAGAAGCTTTTGTCTTTATGATAGTTCATTTTTTATTTTGTTTCCCTTGCCTCAGGAGACATATCTAGTAAGAAGTTGCTATAGCCAATGTCAAAGAGATTACTACCTGTGTTCTCCTCTAGGATTTTAATGGTTTCCTGTCTCACATGAATTTATTTGAATTTATTTCCTGTCTCACATGTAGTAGGTCTTTCATCCATTTTGAATTTATTTTTATGGTGTAAGAAAGTGGCCCAGTTTCATTCTTCTGCGTGTTGTTGTCCAGTTTTCCCAACACCATTTGTTGAGCAGACTGTATTTTTTCCTGCTTTTTCAAAGATATATTGACCATATAAATCTGGGTTGATTTCTGGGTTTTTTCTTCTGTTCCACTGATCTATGTGTCTGTTTTTGTGCCAGTACCATTCTGTCTTGATCACTACAACTTTTTAATATAACTTGAAATCTGAAATTGTGATGCCTCCAGCTTTTTTTTCTTTTCCAAGATTGCTTGGCTATTCACGGTCTTTTGTGGTTCCATAACAAATTTTAGGATGTTTGTTCTAGCTCTGTGAAAAATGCTGGTGGTATTTCGATAGGGATTTCATTAAATGTGTAGATTGCCTTGGATAATATAAACATTTTAACAATATTTGTTCTTCCACTCCATGAGCATGGAATCTTTTTCCATTTCTTTGTGTCATCTTCAATTTCTTTCATCAGTGTCTTATAGTTTTCAGAGTATAGATCTTTTACCTCTTTGGTTATAAGTTTATTCCTAGGTCTCTTACGGTTTTTGGTGCAATTGTAAATGGGATCTATTCCTGATTTCTCTTTCTGCTGCTTCATTATTGGTTGCTGTATAGTAATGCAACATATTTCTGTATGTCGATTTTGTATCCTGTGACTTTACTGAATTCCTGTATCAGTTCCAGCAATTTCTTGGTGGAGTGTTTTGGTTTTCTCTAGAGTATCGTGTCATCTGCAAATAGAAGTTTGACTTCCTCCTTGCAGATTTGGATGCCTTTTATTTCTTTGTGTTGTTTGATTGCTGTGGCTAGGACTTCCAGTACTGTGTTAAATAAGAGTGGTGAGAGTGGACATCCCTGTCTGTTCCTGATCATTTAGGAAACTCCCAGTTTTCCCCCATTGAGGATTATATTAGCTGTGGGTTTTTCAAATATGGGCTTTATTAAGTTGAGGTGTGTTCCCTCTATCCCTACTTTGTTGAGGGCTTTTATTATGAATGGGAGTTATACTTTGTCAAATGCTTTTTCTGCATCTGTTGAAATGATCATACGGTTACTATCCTTTTTTTTTTATTAATGTAATGTATCACATCAATGGATTTGTGAATTTTGAACACTTTGCAGCCCATGACTAAATCCCACTTGATCTTGGTGAATGATTCTTTTAATATATTGTTAGTATTTTGTCGAGAATCTTTGCATCCATATTTATCAAGGATATTAGCATGTAGTTCTCTTTTTTAGTTGAGTCTTTGTCTGGTTTTGGTATCAGAGTAACATTGGCCTCATAGAATGATTTTGGAAGTTTTACTTCCATTTCTATTTTGGTGGGATAGTTTGAGAAAAACAGGTATTAACTCTTCTTAAATGTTTGGTAGAATTTCCCTGTGAAGCCATCTGGCCATGGGCTTTTGTTTGTTGGGAGATTTTTGATTACTGATTCAATTTCTTTGCTGGTTGTTGGTCTGTCCAAGTTTTCTGTTTCTTCCTATTTCAATTTTGGTAGTTTATATGTTTCTGGGGATTTATCCATTTCTTCCAGGTTTTCCAATTTGTTGGCATATACATTTTCATAATATTCTCTTATAATTGTTTTTATTTCTGAAGTGTTGGTTGTTATTTCCCCTCTCTCATTTGTCATTTTATTTATTTGAGTCCTTTCTCTTCTCTTTTTGATCAGTCTGGCTAGAAGCTTATTGATTCTATTCATCTCTTTCAAAGAACCAGCTCCTGGTTTGACTGATCTCTTTTACTGTTTGTTTGTTCATAGCTCATTTATTTCTTCTCTAATCTTTATTAATTCCCATCTTCTGCTGGCTTTAGGCTTTATTTGTTGTTCTTTTTCTAGCTCCTTTAGGTGTAAGGTTAAGTTGTTTATTTGAGATTTTTCTTGCTTCTTGAGGTAGGTCTGTATTGCTATATACTTCCATCTTAGGACCACTTTTGCTGTATCCCAAATGTTTTGGGCTGTCATATTTTCATTTTCATTTGTTTTCATGTATTTTTTAAGTTTCTTCTTTAATTTCCTTGCTGACCCATTTATTCTTTAGTAGGATGTTGTTTAACCTCCATGTATATGTGGTCTTTCCAACTTTTTTCTTGTGGTTGACTTCAAGTTTCATAGCATTGTGGTCTGAAAAATATGCATGGTATTATTTCAAACTTTTTCTACTTGTTGGGGCCTGATTTGTGAGCTAGTATGTGATCTATTCTGGAGAAAGTCCCACGTGCACTTGAAAAGAGCGTGTATTCTGCTGCTTTAGGATGAAATGTTGTGAACATATCTGTTAAGACCATCTGGTCCAGTGTGTCGTTCAAAGCCATTGTTTCCTTGTTGATTTTCTGCTTAGATGATCTGTCCATTGATGGAAGTGGGGTGCTAAAGTCCCCTACTATTATTGTATTATTTTCAATGAGTTCTTTTATGTTTGTTATTAGTTGTTTTATATATTTGGGTGCTCCCATGTTGGGGGCATAAATATTTACAATTGTCAGATCGTCTTGTTGGATTGCCCCCTTTATTATGATATAGTGCCCGTCTTTATCTCTTGTTACACTCTTTGTCTTAAAAATCTAGTTTGTCTGATATAAGTATTGCTTCTCTGGCTTTCTTTTGAGGTCCATTTGTATGAAAAATCTTTCTTTATCCCCTCACTTTCAATCTGCAGTTGTCTTTAGGTCTAAAATGAGTCTCTTCTAGGCAGCATATATATGGGTCTTGGGTTTTTTTGTTTTTTTGTTTTTTGTTTTTTAAATCCATCCTGGCATCCTGTATCTTTTGGTTGGAGCATTTAGTCCATTTACATTCAGAGTAGTTATTAATAGATATGTAGTTGTTTCCATTTTATTACTTGTTTTGTCATTGTTTCTGGAGATTTTCTCTGTTCTTTTCTACTCTTTGTCACTTTTGGTCTTTCCTTTCCCCTCAAGGTGTCCCCTTTAATATTTCTTGCAGGGTTGGTTTAGTGGTCACAAACTCCTTTATTTTTTGTTTGTCTGGGAAATTATTTCTCCTTCAATTCTGAATGATAGCCTTGCTGGAGAAAGTATTCTTGGCTGCAGATTCCATTCAGCATATTGGATATATCATGTGTGTATCTGGCTTGCCAAGTTTCTGTGGAGAGATCCGCAGCTAGCTTTATGGGTCTTCCCTTGTAATTTTGGGACTTCTTTTTCCTTGCTTCTTTTGCATTTTTTTCTTTATCAGTATATTTTTACAATTAAACACAATATGTTTTGCTGTTGGTCTGCTTTTCTTGATTTTTATGGACGTTCTCCATGTCTCCTAGACTTGGATGTCTGTTTCCTTCTGCAGACTAGGGAAGTTTTCAACTATAATTTGCTGAAATAAACCTGCTCCTCTTCTCTCTCTTTTTCTGGGACTCCTATGATATGAATGTTATTACATTTGATGGAGTTACTGAGTTCCATAAGTCTATTCTCATGATCCATAGTTTTTTTCTCTCTTTTGTTCAGTTTCATTATTTTCCATAATTCTATCCTCTATATCACTTGTTTGTTCCTCTTCTTCTTCCATACTTGTGGTCATTACACCTAGTCAGTTTTCAATCTTAATTATTTCATTTTTCTCTTCTGATGATTGTTTTTTAACTATTTTATCTCTGCAGGAAGGGTCTCTGAAGTCTTCCATGCATTTCTCAAGCCAGTCAGTATCCTATGGTTGTTTTAATTCTCTATCATGCATATTACTTATATCTATTTCAATTAAATCTCTAGCCATGACCTTGTCTTGTTCTTTCTTTTGGGATGAATTCCTTGTCTTGGCATTTTGTCTAGGTCTCTCTTCTTTTGTGTGTTAGGAAAGCCTGTTGTGTTTCCTGCTCCTGAGAGTAATGGCTTTATGAAAAGAGGTCATTTAATATCCAGGGCCTGGTGCTTTAGGGAGTGTCATTGGTGTGTGCTGCATTTACTCTGCTGCTATGTTTTGACTGCTCTATCCCTTAGGTCAGTCATCTGCAGAAGCTTTCCTTGCCTGCAGTGGGCAGTTTGGATGTTGGCCAAAATGTGGCAAGTTTTAACTAGGTGTGCTCTGGTCTGCTTGTTAAATGAGACCTGATGCTACTTCCACTATAACTGAAGCCTTGCAGACCTATATCGTCAGTAGATGTGGTGCATGTGGGGATTTGTGGTGGTTTTCTTGGGAAGGGGCCCACTGTACTGGTCCTTAGGCATACTTGCCCAAGAAAATCTGTACCAATAGAATGCAGGGGGGTGGGACTTAGTGTAAGCTGATTAGACAGCCAGTGTTGGCACCATGCTGTTACTGATGTTAGTTTCTGCTAAGGGCAGGGGGAGGGAAATGGCACCAGCCATGCCCTTTGTCCCTGGAGAGGGATCTCTGTGTTTGCTGCTCTCAGGGAAGCACTCCCAGAAGAGGGACTAATTTCCCCTTATGTGTCCCAGGCATTTTTCAGGTAACTGTTTCACACTATCTCCAGGTTGCTTCCCTGCCTGGAGCAGCACAGTGCACTTTGGCCTTTATACCAGCCATGCCTACTGGCTTTTAAAACTCTAAACTTTAAGAATTTGCTGTGGCAGGAGCCTGTGCTGGTCTTCTGTAGGAGGGTCTCACCACACTGGTATGGATGCAAGTTTGACTCAGAAGGGCAATCATGCTAGAGCACAAGAGCATGGGATTTGGAGCAAAGCTGGTTAAACAGCCAGTGTCTTGGTTAGCTGCCCTCGGCACATGTCTCTGTACCTATGCTGAAGTGCAGGGGAGAGATGGTGCCCTCCAGCTCTTTTGTCTGGGAGAGGTGTCTTGTGAACACCACCTCTCACAAATGTGCTCCAAGAAGAGTGAACAGTGTTTCCCCTTGCTACTTAGGTGATCCTCAGATTGTGCTGTCTGCCCTGAGGTTGCTTGCTTCCTTCTCTCCAGGAGTAGGGCAGTGCCTTCAGGTCTCTATTCCAGCCAAGCCTGCTGACCTCTAAAACTCTAGTCTTTGAGCCCCAGTGATTGCAAAAACTCACCAAAATAAGCCCCTTTTGTTTTCCCAGCCAATGACTTTGGGGAAATGTCCTTTTTGTGTGTATCCTGGTATTCTTCACTCTCTCTTGTGTTGCTCCAGGATCAGGACTCCCTTCCTTCCCCTGCACCCATGATCTATTTCTCCCCCAAACCATGTCTCTTCACTTCCTACTTTCCTTGATGTGGCCACTTCTCTCCCTCTAGTTGTGCAGTTTGTTTTGTCAATCTTCAGGTCAATTTCTTGGGTATTCAGAATGATTTGATAGTTGTCTAGTTGTGTTCAAAGGACAAGGCAACCCTAGGGTCCCCTTACTATGCCTCCATCTTAGCTCTAGACAAAGACTTTACTACAGTCTCCTTAAAGGTACTGAAAGAGGTAAAAGAAGACATGGGCAAAAGCAGAAAAATGATGTATGAGCAAAATAGAAATATCAGTAAAGATATGGAAACATAAAAGGAACAAAATTTAATTCTGGAGTTGAAAAGTACAACTGAAATAAAGAAAATACAATAAAGCAATTTAAAAACAGATTTGAACAAGGAGATGAAATAATTGGTGGGCTTGAAGAAAGGACAATTGAAATTATCAAGTCTGAGGAACAGAAATTTTTTTTAAAAAGATTAAAAAAAAATAAATGCAGCTTTGAGGACTAGAGGACATCATCAAGAAGATCCACATAAACATTGTGGAGTCCCAAAAGGAGAAGAGAGAGATAAATAGAGATTTGAAAAAAAAAAATGGCTACAAACTCTGAAATTTGAAGCATGATATAGATCTATAAATCCAAGAAGCTCAATGAACCCCAAACAGTCAAAAAGACCCTCTCTTAAACATGTTATAATCAAACTGTTGAAAGACAAAGATAAAAAGAGAATCTTCAAAGTAGTAAAAGAGGATTTATTCATAACATACATGGGACCCCCAACAAAATTTCAGCATATTTCTCACCATAAACCTGGAGGTGAGAAGGCCTGAGTTGAGATTTTCAAAGTGCTGAAAGAAGAAAACTGGCAACTGAGAATTCTATATTTAGCAAAACTCTGCATCAAAAAAAGAGGGAGAAATTAAGACATTCCCAGATAAACGAAAGTTGAGGGATTTTATTAGCACTAGGTCTCTCTGCAAGAAATACTAAAGGAAATCCTCCGGGTTGGAATGAAAGGGTGCTAGGCAGGAAATCAAAGCCTTAGGAATAAATTGAAATCTTCAGTAAAAGTAAATACATGGGTAATTATAAAAACTAGTATTATTGTAATTTTGGTTTGTAACTCCACTTTTTTATTTTTCATAAGTTTTGAAAGATATACATAGAAAAATAATTGCTAGTCATGTTTTTGGGCACACACTATATAAATGCATCATTTTTGACATCCAATAACTAAAGAGGGTGAGGATGGAGCTATATAGGAGCAGAGTTTGTATGCTACTGAACTCAAACTAATATAATCAAATTAGAGTGTTATAGCTTTAGGATATTAAATATAATGCCCATGATAACCACAAAGAAAATAGTTATGGAGCACCTGCCTGGAAGAGCATGTGACTCTTGATCTCTGGGTCAGAAGTTTGAGTACCATGTTGGGTGTAGAGATTGCTTAAATAAATAAATAGATAAACTTTATTTAAAAAAAATAGCTATTGGGTGGCTCAGTTGGTTAAGCGACTGCCTTCAGCTCAGGTCATGATCCTGGAGTCACTGGATCGAGTCCCGCATCGGGCTCCCTGCTCGGCAGGGAGTCTGCTTCTCCCTCTGACCCTCCCCCCTCTCATGTACTCGCTCTCTCTCATTCTCTCTCTCTCAAATAAATAAATAAAATCTTTAAAAAAATAGCTATTGTATACACACAGAAGAAAATGAGTAAGGAATGAAAATGTTTCAATTAAGCACAAAATAACATAGCAATGCAAGAAATGAGGGACAAAAATGTTATGAACCCTACAGAAAACAAATAACAAAATGACAGAAATAAATTTCTCCTTATCAGCAAATAGTTTAAAAATAAATCGATTAAACTCAAATGAATAGACATAGACTGGCAAAATGGATTTTTTTTTTAAAAATGATTTCACTATATGCTGCCTACAAAAGATTCACGTTAGATTCAGATACACAAAAGGATTTAGAATAAAAGAATGGAAAAAGATATTCTATATAAATAGTAACCAAGAGAATGGGAGGGGGGTATATGAATATCATACAAAATAGCCTTAAATCAGAAAAGTCTATGAGAGACATTCTATATTAATAAAATTTCAATACAGCAAGCTGATATAACAATTAAAAATATTTACACATCTAATAACAGACCTTTAAAATACATATAAAGGAAAAACTGACAGAATTAGGAGATATAGATACTTCTACTGTAATAGGAGGAAATTTTAATACCTTATTCTCAGTAATGGATAGAGCAACCAGGCAGAAGATAAACAAGAAATAGAGGATTTGACCAGTTAGAATGGCAAAAATTGACAAGGTGAGAAACAATAAATGTTGGGGAGGTTGTGGAGAAGGGGGAAACCCTCTTACACTATTGTTGGGAATGCAAGTTGGTATAGCCACTTTGGAAAACAGTGTGGAGGTGCCTCAAAAAATTAAAAATAGAGCTACCCTATGACCCAGCAATTGCACTACTGGGTATTTACCCCAGAGACACAGATGTAGTGAAAAGAAGGGTCATATGCACCATGTTCATAGCAGCAATGTCCACAAATAACCAAACTGTGGTATTTACCCCAGAGACACAGATGTAGTGAAAAGAAGGGTCATATGCACCATGTTCATAGCAGCAATGTCCACAAATAGCCAAACTGTGGAAAGAGCCAAGATGCCCTTCAACAGATGAATGGATAAAGAAGATGTTGTCCCTATATAAAATGGAATATTACTCAGCCATCAGAAAGGATGAATACCCAACTTTTACATCAACATGGATGGGACTGGAGATTATGCTAAGTGAAATAAGTCAAGCAGAGAAAGTCAATTATCATATGGTTTCACTTATTTATGGAACATAAGGAATAGCATGGAGGACATTAGGAGAGTGAAGGGAAAAATGAAGGGGGGGGAATTGGAGGGGGAGATGAACCATGAGAAACTATGGACTCTGAGAAACAAACTGAGGGTTTTGGGGGGGGGGAGATGGGTTAGTCTGGTGACAGGTATTAAAGAGGGCACATACTACCTGGAGGACTGGGTGTTATATGAAAACAATGAATCGTGGATCACTACATCAAAAACTAATGATGGGGGGGTGGAGCAAGATGGTGGAGGAGTAGGAGACCTGGATTTCGTCTCCTCTCAGGAATTCTCCCGGATAGGGATCAAACCATTCTGAACACCTACAAAATCAACAGGAGATCGAAGAAAAGAATAGCAACAACTCTCTCATCAGAAAAGCGACCACTTTCTGGAAGGTAGAACGTGTGGAGAAGTGAATCCCAGGCGATATTCAGGAGGATAGACCGCGGGGGAGGGGCGTCCGTCCGCCGCTTCTGGCAAGTGATAGAGCCGCAGAGCACAAAATCGGAACTTTTAAAAGTCTGGTCCGCTGAGGGACGTCACTCTGGTGGCTAAGCGGGGGGTGGAACCCTCCAGGACAGTGTGGTCTCAGGACCCTCGGGGCCAGAGAAAGACCGGGGTGCCTGAGTGCGGCAGAGCTCCCAGGTATCGGAGCAGGGAAGCCGGCTGCAGAGGCGGAGCCCAGGTGCGGGCTTTCAGCTCGGGGTGGCCATAAACCGTGATCCGTGGCACAGTCGGACCACTGCTCCTCCAGCAGACACCCAACAAGCGGCAGATCCGGGGAGACTCACCTTCCTCCCCCGGGAGGAGCCGCATGGGAGTGCACCGCAGGGATCTGCTGGGTTTGGAGACTCCACCCGGGGTCGGGTGCCAGAGATAGAGGCGCGCGGTCGCAGGCCGGGTGAGCACGGAGTGCGGCCGGAGACCGGGGAAACGGGAGTGACTGACGGCTTTTCTCTGGGAGCTCACTGAGGAGCGGGGCCCCAAGTTCTCGGCTCCTCTGGGGCAGAGATTGGGAGGCCGCCATGTTCACTCTCCGCCTCCAAAGCTGTACGGAAAGCTCGCAGGGAACAAAAGCCCCGGAGAGCAAACCCGAGCAGATTACTTAGCCAGGAGGGCGCAAGGGCGGGGCAATTCCGCCTCCGGCAGAGACATTTGGGAACCACGGCAACAGGCCCCTCCCCAGAAGATCAGCGAGAACAGCCAGCCAAGACCAAGGTTACCGATCAATGAGAACGGCAGAACTCCAGCGCTAGGGGAATACTGCACATAGAATTCATGGCTTTTTTTACCATGATTCTTTAGTCTTTCAAAGTTAATTTTTTTAACTGTTTTTTTTTTATTTTGAATTTTTCTTTTTCCCTTTTTCAACCAACATATTATCAATCCCTTTTTTAAAAAAAAAAAACATTTTTATTTTTCATTTTTAGAGTCATATTCTACCCCTTCATAGTAGTTACCTGTATTTTTGGCATATATATAGATAAGTTGTTCTCTCTTTAAAATTTTGAGATAGTTTCTTCTAACAGATTAAAATACACCCTAAATCTCTAGTATATGGTTTTTTCTACTCCCCTGCCTGATCATATTCTCTCCCTTTTTTTTTCTTTTTTCTTTTTTTAAGTCTCTTCTTTGTTTTTTCAAATAACTTCTTATCAATTCCTTTTATAAAATTTTTTATAATTTCCATCTTTACAGTCATATTCCATCCCTTCATCATATCAACCCTTATTTTTGTACATATATAAGTTTTTCTTTCTTTAAAATTTTGGGAGGCACTTTCTTCTAACAGACCAAAATATACCCAAAATCTAGTGTGAGGCACTGATCTGTATACCAGCCTGATCATATTTGATCACATTCTGGGTTTTTTTGTTGTTGTTGTTTTGTTTTGTTTGTTTTTGTTTGTTTTTAACTTTATCTTTTTCTTTTTTTTTTTTTCTTTTTCTTTTTTCTCTCTTTCCATTTCTTTTTCCACTGCTTCAGGTCTTTTCTGATTTGTTTAGAGTATATTTTCTGGGGACGTGGTTACTCTGCTAGCATTTTGTTCTCTCATTAATCTATTCTCCTCTGCACAAAATGACAAGACGGAAAAAATCACCTCAACAAAAAGAATAAGAGGCAGTACCGACTGCCAGGGACCTACTCAATACGGACATTACTATGATGTTGGATCTAGAGTTCAGAATCATCACTTTAAAGATACTAGCTGGGCTTGAAAAAAATATGGAAGTTATTAGAGAAACCCTTTCTGGAGAAGTAAAAGAGCTAAAATCTAACCAAGTAGAAATCAAAAAGGCTATAAATAAGGTACAATCAAAAATGGGGGCGCTAACTCCTAGGATAACTGAGGCAGAAGAGAGAATCAGTAATATAGAAGACCAAATGATGGAAAATAAAGAAGCTGAGAAAAAGAGAGATAAACAACTAATGGATCACGAGGGCAGAATTCGAGAGATAAGCGATACCATAAGACAAAACAACATTAGAATAATTGGGATCCCAGAAGAAGAAGAAAGAGAGAGGGGGGCAGAAGGTATAATGGAGCAAATTATAGCAGAGAACTTCCCTAATTGGGGGAAGGAAACAGGCATCAAAATCCAGGAAGCACAGAGAACCCCTCTCAAAATCAATAAAAATAGGTCAACACCCCGACATCTAATAGTAAAAGTTATGAGTCTCATAGACAAAGAGAAAATCCTGAAAGCAGCTCGGGACAAGAGATATGTAACCTACAATGGTAGAAACATTAGATTGGCAACAGACCTATCCACAGAGACCTGGCAGGCCAGAAAGGACTGGCAGGATATATTCAGAACACTAAATGAGAAAAATATGCAGCCGAGAACACTATATCCAGCTAGGCTGTCATTGAAAATTGAAGGAGAGATAAAAAGCTTCCAGGACAAACAAAAACTGAAGGAATTTGCAAACACAAAACCAGCCCTACAAGAAATCTTAAAAGGGGTGCTCTAAGCAAAGAAAGACCCTAAAAGCAACATAGATCAGAAAGGAACACAGACAATATACAGTAACAGTCACCTTACAGGCAATACAATGGCACTAAATTCCTATCTTTCAATAGTTACATTGAATGTAAATGGGCTAAATGCCCAATCAAAAGACACAGGTTATCAGATTGCATTAAAAAACAAGACCCATCGATATGCTGTCTGCAAGAGACTCATTTTAGAACCAAAGGCACCCCCAGATTGAAAGTGAGGGGGTGGAAAACCATTTACCATGCTAATGGACACCAAAAGAAAGCTGGGGTGGCAATCCTTATATCAGACAAATTAGATTTTAAACCAAAGACTGTACTAAGAGATGAGGAAGGACACTATATCCTACTTAAAGGGTCTATCCAACAAGAAGATCTAACAATTGTAAATATCTATGCTCCTAACATGGGAGCAGCCACTTATATAAGGCAATTAATAGCAAAAGCAAAGAAACACATCGACAACAATACAATAAAAGTGGGGGACTTTAACACCCCCCTCACTGAAATGGACAGATCGTCTAAGCAAAAGATCAACAAGGAAATAAAGACTTTAAATGACACACTGGACCAAATGGACTTCACAGACATATTCAGAACTTTCTATCCCAAAGCGACGGAATACACATTCTTCTCTAGTCCCCATGGAACATTCTCCAGAATAGATCACATCCTAGGTCATAAATCAGGTCTCAACCGGTACCAAAAGATTGGGATCATTCTCTGCCTATTTTCAGACCACAATGCTTTGAAACTAGAACTCAATCACAAGAGGAAAGTCGGAAAGAACTCAAATACATGGAGGCTAAAGAGCATCCTACTGAAGAATGAATGGGTCAGCCAGGAAATTAAAGAAGAATTTAAAAAATACATGGAAACCAATGAAAATGAAAACACAACTGTTCAAAATCTTTGGGATGCAGCAAAGGCAGTCCTAAGAGGAAAGTATTTAGCAATACAAGCCTTTCTCAAGAAACAAGAAAGGTCTCAAGTACACAACCTAACCCTACACCTAAAGGAGCTGGAGAAAGAACAGCAACTAAAGCCTAAACCCAGCAGAAGAGAAATAATAAAGATCAGAGCAGAAATCAATGAAATAGAAACTAAAAGAACAGTAGAACAGATCAACGAAACTAGGAGCTGGTTCTTTGAAAGAATTAACAAGATTGATAAACCCCGGCCAGACTTATCAAAAAGAAAAGAGAAATGACCCAAATCAACAAAATCATGAATGAAAGAGAAGAGATCACAACCAACACCAAAGAAATACAAGCAATTCTAAGAACATATAATGAGCAACTCTATGCCAGCAAATTCGATAACCTGGAAGAAATGGATGCATTCCTAGAGATGTATCAACTACCAAAACTGAACCAGGAAGAAATAGAAAACCTGAACAGACCTATAACCACTAAGGAAATTGAAGCAGTCATCAAAAATCTCCCAAAAAACAAAAGCCCAGGGCCAGATGGCTTCCCAGGGAAATTCTACCAAACATTTTAAGAAGAATTAATACCTATTCTTCTGAAACTGTTCCAAAAAATAGAAATGGAAGGAAAACTTCCAAACTCATTTTATGAGGCCAGCATTACCTTGATCCCAAAACCAGACAAAGACCCCATCAAAAAGGAGAATTACAGGCCAATATCCCTGATGAACATGGATGCAAAAATTCTCACCAAGATATTAGCCAATAGGATCCAACAGTACATTAAAAGGATTATTCACCATGACCAAGTGGGATTTATCCCTGGGCTGCAAGCTTGGTTCAACATCTACAAATCAATCAACGTGATACAATACATTAACAAAAGAAAGAACAAGAATCATATGATCCTTGATGCAGGATCATATGCAGAATAGCTTTTGATAGATGCAGAAAAAGCTTTTGAGAAAGTACAGCATCCTTTCTAGATCAAAACTCTTCAGAGTATACACATAAAGGATACATACCTCAATATCATAAAAGCCATCTATGAAAAACCTACAGCGAATATCATTCTCAATGGGGAAAAACTGAGAGCTTTCCCCCTAAGGTCAGGAACGCGGCAGGGATGTCCACTATCATCACTGCTATTCAACATAGTATTGGAAGTCCTAGCCACAGCAATCAGACAACAAAAAGAAATAAAAGGCATCCAAATAGGCAAAGAAGAAGTCAAACTCTCACTCTTTGCAGACGATATGATACTTTATGTGGAAAACCCCAAAGAATCCACCCCAAAACTGCTAGAACTCATACAGGAATTCAGTAAAGTGGC